>NW_024424897.1:17237264-17237957 GCF_017311325.1 Ursus maritimus | reverse complement strand
CCCCCCCCCCCGGGCGGTGAGCCCCCCGCCCCATTGGCCCCGCCGGCCTCGCCCCGCCCCGTCGCGGGTGGGGCCGCCCCCAGGGTCCGCCCCCACCCCGCCCCGCCCCCATCTCCGCGTCCCACCCGCCCCAGGTGAGAGCTCACCTGAAGCGGCGCCCGCCGGGGGCGAGCTGGCGGAACGTGGAGGCCCCCGGGCCTGGAGAGGCGGGGATGCGGGTCCCAGACGGAGACCAGGGAGTCTCCGCATTTCCCGGCGGGGTGGAGGGACACTCAAGATTCTCTCCCCCGAGATACTGGGGAGGCGAGGGGTGTCGCAGAAGGAGGGAGTCTCCTGGATTCCGCGGAGAAGCCGTGTCGTGTCCACTCTGCTGCGCAGCCGGTGTGGGTCTCTCTGCCCAGCCCCGGGACTCTGAGGGCAGGGCCGGGTCTTAAGGCAGAGCCGCTCTCCCAGAACGGGAGATCCACGTCTAATGAATGTCTGTGGGGGGGACCCTGCTGCCCAGCAAAAAGAATCCTGGAGGGCTGTCCCTTAGAGCAGAGGAGGGGGGAAGATCCCTCTGTCTAAAAGGGAGGCTGTCAAGGGCAAGGTGCACAGAACAGGCCTCAGTAGGCGTTTGACAAAGTGCTGCTGATGTTCACGGAACAAAAATCCAAATTCTCTGGCGGGAGAGGGGGCAGCGGGGGGGGGGGG
>NW_024424897.1:17000716-17237254 GCF_017311325.1 Ursus maritimus | reverse complement strand
GGGGGTGCAGGGAGGAACCTGCTTTCCAAAGTGTATGGATGCCGGAACCTCTGTCAGACAAGATGGGAATCTCCAGTATTGGGCCACAAAGCTCTGTCTTGCTTATCCTTTTTTGAAGTTTAACCCCAATTCCTGCAGCGAAGGTGCAGTGATCAAGGCAGTAGCTGACACCGGTCTATGAGAGAGACATACAGCAAGTGACCCAAGCAAGATTTTAAGTGTTTTTGAGAGTCTCGAGCACTGGGTCAAATCAAGCAAAACAAAGTATAACTTGCACTGAAAGTCAAGATCTGCGTGCAAATTTTCCAAAATCTCAGCCATGCGTGTAGAACATCAGGTGACAGTGACCTTGGCTTTGGGGTGGGCACCAAGGTGATGGGGGGGTGGCTGGGAGGCTGGCGGAGAGATGGCAGCTTCCACCTTAGGCAGGATTCCCCGAGGAAGCCCCTGCCACCGTGAGCCTCTCTGATCTCAGTTTCCCTGCTGAGGTCAATGATCTTTAACAACTCTGCCAGCCCCGTCAGTTCTCATGGTTCTGTTTAGTGAGGTGCACAGCCCAGTGTGGCAAGCTGGGACCCAGAGTCAGATCACGTACATCATCAACCCTGGATATGAAATGGGGATGCCGACAACTATCTCACAGGGTTTTTGTGCAGAGTGATGCCAAATGCCTAGCAGGTGCTAGTGGGTTGTTACAACAGCAGGCAGGACCAGTGGTGTGGTGTTTCACATGCGTTCAGGGCGTGGATGGGCGTCTGATTTGTATCATTCACCGATTTCTGTGCTGCGAATATTCCCACCATGGCTGATCTCAAGATGACAATGTGGCATCATCCCTGATCTCCTGAGTTAGGAAGAGATTTGCTCGATCAGTTCTGCAAGCCAGTCAGAGCTGACACCGCATACCACTTTTAAGATCTTGAACCAGGCTCAGTGAGGCTCGGAGGAGGGGGGGCCAAGTTAAACCAGTGTGAGTCAGGGAAGAGGAAGAGCCCCTAGGAGGCCCCACCACACCCAATGGGCACCGGAGTGCGGGCAGGCGAAGAGCAAGCAGATGCAGCAGCCCCTCCCGTCCTCAAGCCCACGGCACGCACCATTATACACCAGCACGCACCCGCAAGCATGTGCCTGGAGAAGGTGGGGGGTGGGGGGATCATAGTCTCCCAAAGTGACCCATTCTCCATATTTCATAAAAGTTGCATGTGGGGGCGCCTGGGTGGCTCAGTCGGTTAAGCACCTGCCATCAGCCCAGGTCCTAATCCCAGGGTCCTGGGATCAAGTCCCACATCAGTCTCCCTGCTCAACCGGAAGCCTGCTTCTCCTTCTGCCTGCCATTCCCCCTGCTTGTGCTCTCTGTCTGTCAAATAAATAAATAAAAATTTTTTAAAAAGTCTGTGATGCAGGGGTTGGAGGGATGGAGAGGTCAGTGGCTAGACTGTGAGATACACACAGAAACTATCCAGATGGGTGTTCCTGAGCCCACACCAGCCAATGGCACGGACTCCACCCTTGGCTCCTTCCACCTGACGTTAGAACTGTGTGGGTCTCTCAGGTGACTCCTGGCTTGCCCACAACAGCCACACAGTGCTGCTTCTGCTTCCCCCTCCTCCGACGCCAGGGCTGCAAGGAATGCCCAGGTGGCAGCTCCTACTGCTGATCATAATTCCAGCAGCAGCTCCCGTGTGTGTGTGTGTGTGTGTGTGTGTGTGTGTGTGTGTGTGTTGTGCGCGCGCGTGCCAGGCCTGGCACGTGGTCTCACCGCAGCTTCCCACCGCTGTGAGGTCAGGGCCACCAGGATCCCCACTGCAGATGAGGAAACTGGAGGCTCAGAGAGGTTAAGTAGCTGGTGAGGGTGACCCAGCTGTAAGTAGTGGACACAGGAGCTGAGCCCAGGCCCAGCTGAACTGTCACACTGCTTGTGGCTCATGACGGGCTGTGGCTGGCCGAGGACTGCCCAGCACAGCCTGACTCACACTGGCCTTTGCATAATTCATCCTTACGCAGCATCATGTACCTCTGAAGGGGCTCCCGCCTGGAGTGGGAGACGGTGATGAAAGCATATTATGTCCACAGTTGCGGGGCTGTGGACTCCAGCCCTCGGACCTTCGAGCTTTGTGTCCCAGGTGGTTCGTTGCCCCCACGCCCTGTGCGCCTGGCTTCTGTCCGTATGTCCAGGGGCTGGCACAGGACCCGGCACATAGTCGGTGCTCAGGGAGTACGTGTTGTTGCCAGCTTACAGCTGGTCTCTGGTCTTTGTGCGGGGCTGCAGAGATAGAAAGTGTCGCACTGACAAAATGCATGCTCACAGCATCCCCTCCCAAGCTCAGACACATGCTCCATCACACACACACACACACACACACGTCCAACTTTGACACCACAACACAAGTCCAGGCATTCAGTGACATACAGACTCCCCCGCACCTCCCCCACGGATGTCTAAATTCCTAGGCGGACCCACAGCTGCTCCTGGACCCACAGGTTCACACAGGTCTGCAGGAGAAGCATTCTTAGACAGCCACATGCAGCTACCTGTCTCCAGTAACCAGCCCAAGGCAGCCCCGCTCAGGGATGGAGTCCTCTCCTCCCCCTGCATGTGCACACACACACACACACACACACACACACACACACACAGAGTTTGGAGGCTGCAAGCATGTGCCTGAATGGTTTGCAAAGGCTGCATCAATCAGCTCCCGCGTCTCTCCAGACCTGCCTCCTCCCCCTGAGGCCTGTCCTCAGACCAGGCTGCCCTGCCTGATTCTAACCCTCAGGAAGCATCCAGCTTTGTCTGGCCCCAGCTCCCCCAGGACGCCAAGCCCCAGCTCAACCCCGGCCCCAGGCAGAGCCCAGCAATCACACAATCCCCCAAGCTCACCACCAGGCCATGAGCAATTGGAAATGAGGAATTCCAGGTGGGCTATCTCCCTCTGATCGCCCTCACGGGCTGCACAGGAAATGGGCTCGACCCGACAGGAAGTGGGGCAGGCGATCGCCCAGCAGCTGCGAGGGAAAGCACCAGTGCCCGTGCTGGTCCGCGGCTCGGCTGCTCAGGAGAGCTGGTCCTGGGGAGGCTCGCCTGTCCCTCTGCCTGTCCTCCCCACCTTCTGGTGACCCAGTCTTCTTTGCTGGGGCCTTATTAAGACTCCTTCTCTTCTGAGCACTCCCATTCATCCTGCCTCTGCACATTTGAACTGGATGTGACCCCCACTTGCATTAGTTGACTCTGGAGCGCTGTGAGGTAGCCGGCTGGGTATTGTTGACCTCACTCTTCAGGTACAACCCTAAAGTGCAGAAAGGTGAGTAACTTCTTCAGTGTCATAGAACTCACTGGCACTGGATGGTTAGGGATTCGATGTTTCCAGAACATCAGACTGAGAAAGGACTGAAACTCAGTGGGGAGAGTGGGCTACCAAATCCCTTGCACAGGAGACTCAGGGCTATGTGTGAAAAGAACAACAGCAAAAAGAGGGTGGAGAGAGATGCCAAAATATTAAAAAAAAAAAATAGTGGGTGCCTTAGAGGTTGAAAGTCTGGGTAGAAAATGTTTTTATCCTCTTTGTATTTTCCAAATTTTCTATTACAAGCATGCTTAACATTTATAGTGAAAATTCCTTAAAAGGGGAAGGGGACAAATACCCAAGAATAATATCTAATGATAGGACTTTAAACATTGTTGGAAAGGTATTTGGGAGGGGGAGAGGGAAGCATTCTGGATATCCTCCTATGGCACCCCTCCTGTTCTCTCTTGGGGAGCTCACCCCAGAGTTGGTAGACCTCCCCCACCCATGGCTATTCCAATTCAAAGCCTTCTTGCCTCGATTCCTCTCTCCCTTCCTCACCTTCCTCATTCCAGAACAACACCCTGAATAAAGGCTCTGTTCTGTGGAGGGAGGTATGACCCTCCCTTGTCCCCTGCCTGCACGCGGCTCTTCTCCAGCCCTTGATACAGCAGCATCTTTGAGCTTAGCCAAGCAAGACTGAATGCAGAGGGGTGCCCTTTAGCACCCCTCCACCCAGCCACACTTCCCTTGCCAAGGCCAGCAGGTTTCCTGCTCTGGTGCACCACCCCTCCTGGAAGCCTTGCCTGCCTTGACTGACTGCTCCTGGCTCTGCTCACGCACCACTTTGCACCATGACACTTGATTGGCACAACTCAATTTTATGCCAGTGATTATGTTAACGCACACTGTCTTTGAGTTTGGGGGATGTTAGGTACCCCTGCTATGTGTAGATTGCAGATTTCTCAAGGACCAAGACCTTGACCCCTACCTTCTTATATACATTGAGCTCCACACCATAGAAACCATTAAATATTTGAATTTTGAATAAACACTGGACCGTGGCTAGGCCAAATCTGACATACTGATGACTACAAACTCTGCCCTTAATTTTATAATCATGAGAGACAAGATGCTCAGCCCTCTACACCAGCATGGTTAGAACTGGAGGGAGTGCTCGGATCCGTCCGGTGCTGTCTAGGGATCGTAGATAGGTTTGGAGGTAGATGGGTTACATAATAATCTGGAAGGACAATCCCCATTTAAATAGCCTGCTCCATCATTTCCATACGAAACTCATAAATGTTAGGTGACATATATGTCCGTGCTCTGCCTAAGCACCAGGCGCACCATCAATATACCCACCCCCCGGTCCTCGCTTCCAGGAACATCTGAGTACAGCAAGATGTCCGGCCACGCAGCGCTGGGCAGCATCCATTCTGTCCCTGACTATTGCGAATCCCCCACAGGGCTTCCCCATGGCAAAGCCCTAAGGAGAGACTCTCCCCTGGGATGTCTTACAGCAAAAAGATGTTCCATGCGAGGCACAGCTGCTAATACAGCTCAAAGAAAGAAAAAGGAAGGAAGGACGAAGGGAAGGAGGAAGGCAAAAACACCAAAGCCAAAGCATCTACCCAACTTTCTCAGCAAATGGAAATGAAAAACAATCCAGAATTTACTACGAATAACATGCTAAAGATTTGACTCTGAACGGAGACACGCTGCACATGTTCTCTGTAGTTGGTTTTCGTCTGAGCACATTCTGGCTCTCCGGAAGGGAAGGGTGAGGCCAAAAGAGTCCCGTCTGGAAGTTCAGCATGTCGTCCCCCTGCAGTCGTAGGGACAACCATCAGAGACAGCTTCCTCTGGGCCACATTTTCACACCTACAGGTACAAATAAGCTCGCAGGGAGTGCTCGTCAACGGGTCTTCACTAGTAGACAGTTGGACCGCAGCGTGTCTTCCTGAATTCAGCGTGGGGCTCCCTGGTCCCAGCCTGAGGTCGTTCTTTAAACTGGGGAGAGACTCAAACCTGGACTTATATCTGGGAAACAGTAAGCTCAGACTTAACTCCTCAAGGAGAAAAAGGTGACTACCTCTATCTTACCGCAAAAGTTGCATTTCGTCTAAAGTACGATTATGTAATATCCAATGTAACAAACTTTGATCGAACCTCTGGTGTTAAGCCCTGGGAGTAAGAGATGATTACTTGTTCTTAAGTTACCTTAAGCAAGCAGTTTGTTGGGAAAGATGTATAAATAAATACATAGAGTATTTTGACATTTCTCTGTAAGTGTAAGCTAATTATTTAGTACTTACTATGTGCCAAGCATCGTTCTAAATCCTATAGGAATATTAACTCATGTAATCCTCAGGACATTTTACAGATGAAGAAACTGAGGTGCAGACAGGTTAAGCAGCTGGCCAACTAGTAAGCTGGGACCTGGGACTAGAACCCAGGGAGCCGGCACTAGAGGCTATGTGTTTCATCACTGTGCTGCAATAGACAGTAGCAAGTCCCAAACGAGAGGGCAACTGGCGAGAGGACAATCCAGTCATTGTTCCAGGGGAGGGGTGTCTGGGACGCTACCGGGGGGCAGCCATATTTGAGCTGGATCTTGTAGAGTGGCTTTTGCAGTCCATCTTCCTGAACTTGACCAAACAGACACAGTCCATCCTAATTTGCCACATAAATGTTTGAGAAGGAGTTGAGTTTTACCAGTGGTTGTCCTTCTAATTCTAAGGGACGATGCTCCAGAACGTCCCTTTGCTGTATGGAGTCCACCTTTGGAGTCAGAAGTAGATTGAAAGGGTACTGGGGACTTTAAAATAGGAAATGCCTTTGAGACTTGCTGAAACTTGCCACCCTGTATTACTGACTCTGGAATCTCATTTTCACATCAGACTGCCCCCCCCCCCAGGTCCAAAGTCAAGGTCTACCCTAGTCTCTCTCTCTGGGCTTAGCACCAGGGATGTGCCCACTGTTCTCCTCCTGGCCCGCAGGGCATTCAGTGTCTCCTAGGACTTGGCTGTAATACCAATTGTCTTCAATAGGGGTCGCTGATTCACTAGAGGATGGGACACCTGCCCGAAGTTGAATGGAGAGAACCCTAGGTCCTAACTTAACCTTCCTCTGTGACCTCATTTTCCCGACCGTAAAATGGATATAACGTTCGCTATCTGCCTTCCTCACAGAACAGTGTGAGAAGTGTGAGGATGAATGTGGACACCTTCCAGCGTGATTCCGAAGAGGCAGCTCCTGTCCGGATGATTTCAAAAAACCAGTCATTCCATAACTACCTTTTGAGCATCCCTCATCTCGCCAGGTGCCATATGGAATCCAGAAATCATCTCTATCCTTGTATAAAAGGACTTTGAATCCAAGTTTTAAAGCAAACTGTAACACTGAATGGGGGTCAGGGAAGAATTCTCCCCGGAGAGCAGTAGAAGCAGCATCCCCTGCCCTGGGAAAATGATGAGGTGTAAAGCGGTAGGGCGTCGACCTCAGTCTGTGGCTGGGAGTCTTTTCCACTCAATAACTCATCTCTTCCTCACATAACCCAGTTTGCGCATGGAGAAACTGAGGCACGGAGACGGGAAGTGGCCTGCCCAAGAAAGAACCTGGATTCCAAGAACCTCCCAGCCAGCTTATTCCAAAACATGGGGTGGGAAGGGGCATAATGGAAAGGCAAGTGACCTGAGCAGGCCCGGCGGGACGGAGAAGGGAAGACCCTCCTGTCCGGACACCCTGGCCAGGCGGATGGAGCAGAGGGCGGCTGCGGCGGCCAGCCTTCTGCAGGAGCGCCCCCTGGTGGTCCCCGGTGTCCCTGCTCACGGAGGAGGACGCTCAGCGCTGGAGGGGCTGTTCTCTAGAGGACCGAGACCACCCCCTTCTCCCCGAGCTAGAGCAGGAACGGCCGGGAGACGGGGGCGTCCCAACCTCTTCGCTTTGCTCATGGCAAACGCGAAGCTCAGAGGAGGAAGTGACTTGTTCAAGGCAGCGGGATGCGGGTCTCCCAGTCGTCCTGCCTCGCAGGGCAGAGTCCGCCATCTCCCCTCCCCTCCTACCCCGCATTCCTGAGCCCAGAGGGCCCCTTGCTCCCTGGCCTCGCCAAGCCAGCACTCATTGCTCCCCTCCTCTCCAGTCCCGCCCCGCCCCGCCGCACAAGCCCATTTCCTCCCGGAACCTTCCAGCCCTGCAGCTCCAGAGGTCCCCGTGCTCCGAAGCCCTATTGCCTCCAGAGGCCGCGAGTTTAAATGGCTTTCAATTCCCGGAAGTGGTTTTGTCAGCCTCTAGGTCCCATCCCGGGGACCAGAGATGAGGCCTCTCTCTTTTGGATTCTCCGCTCACCCACTCAGCCCTTCTCCACCCAGAGGTGCCTGGTCCAGGGCCAAACTCGCACGGGGTGATGAATATAGACACATGTCTTTTTCTTCTTCTCACTGCAGATCAGCCCAGCAGTGTCTATGGCCCTAACAGCCAGGCTGTCTATGCTGGCTTTGGGGCTTTCTTTCCTAGCCTGCGGCCTTGGACAAGTCACTTTAAATCTCTCAGAGCCTCTGGTTCCCAACAGTAAAATAGGAATAAAGCTATTCGTTGGGCCGGTTGTGAGGCTTGAATGAGATAATGTGTAAAATGTGCCTGAACATAGTAGGTGCTCAATAATTGGCGAGGTTGATTAGCCAGATTTCCAAGGAGCCTTAGGCTGGTCTCCCTGGACTCGCCCCTCTCCTATTTGGCATCCTCAATCTTGGATGTGAACCTTCCAGATGTAATCCTCCCCACCCCCGGCTCCTGTTGTGAGCAGAATCAGGGAGGGGGCCACCCAGTGAGTGTGGAAGGGCCCTAGGAAAGGAACACGCTGCTAGAAGACTGGAAAGGCTGAACAATGGGGGGTGATCAAGCCACAGAGAGCATGACTTTCAGGTACCTGTGTCTGCCTCCCTCGCTCCCCTTTCGGCCAGCTTCCTCACCCTGCACTCTTTCTCAACACATCTTGCTGCTTTCTGCTTCTGTGAACTCTTGGTACCTGTTTCCTAGAACTTACAGCCTGCCCGTGGCCCATCATGGCCTCCATGACATCCTCCCAGTGCTGTGGCCATTCGGCTTTGGAGCCCAGTGGCCCTGCCATGTATCCCGACAAACGTCTGAGGAAAACATGGGAACACCACACCAGCACCGCTTGGACCCGTCGAAGGCTATTGGCCAGTTGTGGACTGGCCACTGGAGGGTCAGGTATCCTCCATGAACACTCATAAATAATAATGTTTGAAACTTGTGAAAGTCATTTGAAATTTATTCATAAAGGAAACAATCCCTTATGAACTGTTTCATGTGGTGAGCGATCCCCTCTACTGGCACCGGCCTCCACGCCAAATTATCTGTCTTGTACACCCGGATTTTTGTGACTGCATCCACTCGACTCTTGATATCCACATGCTTGTTACCATAAATACTGCTGCAGGAGGCAGTCTCAGGGTCCCCAAACTTGACCGATGGTTTTGGGAGAAAGACTTTCCCCTTTCCCCAAATGGTCTATAATATTATCAAAACTAAAATCTCTAGGGGCGCCTGGGTGGCTCAGTCAGTTAAGCATCTGCCTTCAGCTCAGGTCATGATCCTGGTGTCCTGCGGATCCTAGGATCAAGCCCCGTGTCCGGGTCCCTGCTCAACGGGGAGGCTGCTTCTCCCTCTCCCTCTGCCCCTCCCCCTGCTTGTGCTTGCTCTCTCTCTCTCTGTCAAATAAATAAATAAAATGTTGAAAAGTAAAATAAAATAAGATCTCTGGCGCCTGGGTGGCTCAGTCAGTTAAGCGTCTGACTCTTGGTTTCGGTTCCAGTTGTGATCTCATGGGTCGTAGGACTGAGCCCTGTGCCCGGCTCTGTGCTCAGCAGGGAGTCTGCTTGAAGATTGTCTCTCTCTGCCCCTCTCCCCTCACCACCTCTAAAATAAATAAAATCTTGAAAAAAATAAAAATAAATAAAATCTGTAATGTGAAAAAAAAGAAGCCAAGTCCTGTTCTGTATCTTTCCTGTATTTACCCACTGCGCTCCTGAGTCTTCTCTCCCTCCTTCCCCCCCACCACATCCCCAGTTATAAGGCCCTCTTCCAGCAAGGAGAGCAAAAGCCTGAATCTTTAGCCAGATAGCTCTGAGAGGAGACAGCAGGACTGGTGGTACAGTGAAGGCTTTTGCTCCCTGCCGCCCCTGATGAC
Organism: Ursus maritimus; assembly: GCF_017311325.1. Taxonomy (NCBI): domain Eukaryota; kingdom Metazoa; phylum Chordata; class Mammalia; order Carnivora; family Ursidae; genus Ursus; species Ursus maritimus. Next base: position 17,227,759 of record NW_024424897.1, on the reverse strand, counting down.
TGTAGGGCAGAAAATGCACAAGGTTTCTCCACTCCCAGGCTATGGCCTGGAGTTGCCCCAACAATTGCTCACTCCCTAGGGTGGAGGTCTCCAAGAAGGTGAGTGTGCACGTGGAAAAAGCTGGCAGGGCACTGCACACCCACACAGGCTCTCCGAGTGATTTGGAACCAGATGTGTCCTCCTCCAGGCTCTTTGCTTCCCACTCTCAGAAAAGGGTCCGAGCAAATATGCCTGTGGTGCCAATGGTGCATTCCTATATGGGGTTCCCTTTTGCAGTGCCCAACCTCTGCAGCTGTGCATGGCAGCACCAAAAGCATACACCAGGTCACTCCTCTGCCCCATGAGTGGGAAACTGAGCCTTGCAGACCATTAGCTAGCCCTCCAAACCATCCTCCATGCACATTCCCAGTGGGGACACCACCACCTTCCTGGGTATCCAGCCTCAGTCCTTTGGAAGAGTCACCTATCCCTCCTGGGCTCCAGAGTTCACATCTCAGGTTCAGCACTTGCTAGTGACCTCAGCTAGGGCTCACAGCCTTCCTGGGCCATGAGTCCCTTAGCTGCAAAGTGAGAGTCACGCCAGCTCTGACATGGGACTTCAGCGGGGGTGAGCTAAGGAAGTAAACGTCGTGCAGCACAATCAGGGCATGAGGCCACCGAGTTCCCTACCTCAGCCCCCCTTCCCTATTTTCTCCCATTTATACTCCAAACTCTGACCCAGGAACCTCAGCACGTGGCTACCTGCGTAGCTTCTCGCTCCAGCCCCGTCACTGCAGACACAGTCTGATCATACTTAAGCCCCTCAAGTAAACGACACATGAAACACTTGCAAGAGTCCTGTACTGAGTTCTTTCTGAAGTGAAGGATTATTTTACAAACTGAAATCCTCATCCCTGGATTTTTTCCTTCACACGCCTGAATTTTTATTTATTCCAGGGAATTGCCAAGCAGCACACGTGTGCGCTAGGACACGGGTTGCCCGGTGGCTTCCAAGCACGACCTCACCATTCAGCCCTGGGCAACTGCTCACCAGCCCCGCTCGCCCTGGAGGCTGAGGGCTCTCGCCACTGCAGCTTTCATTCTATCAACGGATTGCCCCCAATATGTTGATTATTGGCTGTGTGTCAGGCACTGTGCTCATTCATTTTCTTATTTATTCCTGCCCATTTCTTCAGAAATTGACATTACAATGATCACCCGGATTGTTTTTAATTGTTGCCATTTGCAATATCACACACTTTTCTTCCTCTTCTCAATGCAATAAAACACAGAGGGTGTACTTTCTTGGCCCTTAAAAACTCCATTTCACATATAGATGCAAAGAACAATCTCAGACTTCCTTCTGGGTATATCCCTAGAAATGAGACTTGGAATGAAGTTCAAAGAACAGCACCAGTTCTGAGGAATGCAGCTCATGTCCTTGGGGCCCTGGCTCTCCCTAGGAGCCCCAGTTGGGATTCCAATGCCCCAGTTCCCTCCACACCTTCTTGTACTTCTCCCCTGGGAAAAGGGATAAGGGTCTAATAGCTGAGGGGAATTTCAGGATCCGTGGTAAGGGGTTATGAACTGCCCTTACTGCACACTCCAGCCATTGTCACCGCCTGTACAGTTGCTGTTCCTAGAAGCCCCAGCAGGTGTCACTGTGACCCTGACCATCCTCACAGGCCCCGCCCCTGGGCCTGTGCACAAGACAGGTTTGAGGCCTGGGGGGTTCCCAGAGGGGGGAGCTCACCTCTAAGGGGTCCCACAGGAAGAGTCCTGTCCCAAAGAGAAGGGATCCCGTCTCTACTGCACTCTCTCCCAGGGCCATTGTAGGGAAGGACTGTGGTCCAGGGAAGGCTCACCCTCATGGTCAAGGGCTGGGTAGAGGTTGCAGAGAATGGAGAGTGAAGAGGGAAGAGGGGACCTAGACCTTCCTTCCTTTCCTCCATCAGTCTCTTCTTACATTGCATTAGGAGAGTGTCCTCCCCAACCCCACTCTCCCTCAACCCACCTAACCACCTGCCTTGAGTTTGGGGGACAAATCTTGGTGACTGCTGAGGACCCCTCTGGGTCAGAAATCATTAGACTGATGAGGAACCAGAAGGCACAAAGGGGACTGTAAGTCAGGAAGGGCTTCCTGGAGGAGATGAGTGTGGACTCAAGAGATTAACTCAGGGTCTTGCCTCACAAGAAGAACAAGGGAGAAGAGGGACCAACCTGGGGACTCGGAACTATCTGGGTGAGGAATGCTAAGAGATGAGTTCATGGATGGCTGTTTTGGGGGATGTTTCTGGAGTCCGGTGGGCTTGTAGGGACTCTCGCCCCACAAGCCACTGAAGCAGGAACCACAGACTAAGAGTGTCCATGCGTGTGCGTGTGCGTGTGCGTGTATGTGTGTGTGTGTGTGTGTGTTTGTGTGTATGGAGTGGGGGGAGAGCCTTGGGAGGGGCTGGCAAAGGGTATGAGAGAATAACAAGATGCTGGGTGGTGAGCGGAGAGAGGGAGACCTTCCTTCCAGGCTAAAATTGGGCTGTCTGGATGGGGGGAGGGTGTGACAGGAGAGGGAGGGGGAAGGGCTAAACCCGTGCCCAGCCTTAGGTACGGGGCTGAGCCTGCCAGGTGTGTTTGCTTCCTTGAGCCCTCGGCCTTTCTCAGGATGAAAAGTCAGTGACAAGCCAGGGAGCTGGGCTTTTGCACAAAAGGTGTGTTGAGCCTCCTATCGTGGAGCCCAAGGAGACGTCAGAGGCCCTGGCAGAACTCACTGGCTCCCTCCTCTGCATTTCCTCCTGGCCCATCTGTCCACCCCCTCTCATCTTCCCCAGGGGCCCTCAGTCAGTACCAGTTCCCGTCCACTCTGCCCCACCCCCCTTTCCTCTGCCTCCTGCCCCCACCCCCTTCCCCCTCTGAGAGCTGGGGAACTGGCCCTTTTGGTTATCACCTCATGGAGATTTGGCTCTTCTGGGAGCGAGCCTTGACACCTGGCGTGGGGCCTGGAAAGTCAAGGAAAGACTTGAGAACTGGTAACTACACACACACTCTGGCAGGGACAGCGGGCAGGGGAAGCCGGAGGAAAAGCAAGGGTCTCCAACCAGAGCCTGGGACACAGTGTCTCGTGGGCAGTCTCACCTCCTCCTTTCTTCGGGGGTCCCGGCTTCCCGACGACACCATGTGTGGGAACCATCTCCAGGCGCACATACGGGCCGGGTGAGAGATTCCTGAGAAGGTCCGGTGATGCGTCCGTCTTGTCCAGAGGCGGCCTCTGCCCAGCTCTGTGACACACACCGCCCTCCCGCACGCCCCGGGGCCTGGGTTAGGACGGCCGGGGAAGCAGACTCCCCAGGTGTCCGCAGAAGCCAGCTGCCCAGCCGGGAAGCTGATGTGAGTCGGCTGGCTTTCCTTCCCGGCAGCCGCAGAGGCTGGGGCCGGCGGTGCCGCTGGGACTGGAACCCAGGCCCTGGCGACAGGCCGGGGCACCGGAAGGGACTGGAGCTCTCTCTAATTTGACTGCTCTGGGAAGCAACAGAAATCACAGACTGCTTTCAGTGGGGGCGGAAGCACATAGTGTGGAAGGAGCCCTTACACCAGGGAGGCCACACGGTGTGGGATCAAATCCATCGGGGCCCCAGCCCAGTTTCCACACCCAGTGGTGGCAGGTGCCGTAGCCTGGCTTCCTGGCAGCCCTGTCCTGAGTGCACTGGGGGGCCCAGTGCTGCTGGCTCTCGATGGGTGGACGGCCAGCATCTGGGACACTGGAGTGTCCTGGAGCCCTCACCTCCTATTTACTCCGTGGTCGTGCGGTGGACTTCCAGGAGAAGTAGCCACAGCCACCCACCGGGCAGCTAGGGCCCTGTTCCCTAGGCTGCACACACAGCCTTGGGATCCCTGCAGATCCCTCATGGGGTCTGAGACAAGGGACAGGGGGCCAGAGTGCAGGTCAGGGGCCTTGCTGACTCCCCAGTCCACCCACCTAAGTCGCTGTTGAGGCTTCTTCGATGTTGAGACGCCCCCCAAACCTTCATGGCCCACCCAGGCCAACAGAACACTCTTCCACAGACATGCCCCACTGCGTTCCCCTGGCCTCCCTGCCCCTGTTGGCCCCTGCCAGCTTCCTGGTGCCCCTGGCTGGTGAGTTTCACCCCAGAGGTGACTATAGTCTTTCGGTGGCCAGGGCCACCACCTTCCCTGAACCCTTTTCCATCGCTCTGCAGCCCAATCTCACTCATCCATAACCCCCAGTAGCGGGGGCAGGGCTGGGGGTGAGAGGGGCTCTCTCCAGGCAGCGGCAGGGGGCGGGGGCCAGGGGCTCCCCTAACTGCAGAGGCTAGCCTTACACACCCAGCAACACATGTCCCCCTTTATGGCCAGGGCTTTCTCTCGGTGCTTAAAGGCAACTGTGAAAAGAGCAGGGCTGATTCTGGCTGCCTAGCCGTCTCCTGGCAACAGGCCTGGCAGGAGGTCTTTCTTTACCCCCCCCCACCTCTCTTCTCTCCTCCACCACCCCCCTTTTTCCTTTCCCCCCTGTGTCTTGTGTTGTGTATCATTAAAACTTCCCTCCCAGCCACTTCGCAGCCAACAACCAGGCCCTTCTGGGGCAGCTCAGCCGGCCGGGCCTGGGGGTGGGGGCTCCGAGGGGTCAAGCCCCCAGAGACGAGGCTTTGTGTTCTGGAACCAAGGCTTAAACTCAATTTGGCAATCTTCGGCACGTTCACGAGGGGCAGCCAATAGAACCACCTCTCCCTCGCCCTGCACACCCCTCTTCCTTCTCTCCCCCCTCCTCAGCTTCAGCTCCCAGTCTCTTCTGTTAGTGCCCTAAGCCTGCCAATAGTGCCACTGGGCACTGCCCGACCCTGCTAGGGCCTCACAGGGCTGGACACCAACAACCCCTCACCTAGAAGGACAAGTCTCCGCTGAAGGCTGGGACAGCCCAAGCCAGAGGCCTGCAGCCAGCTCCAGCCCAGTGTCCTGGTCTGCCCTGAAAGGGGCAGGAACACAAGGGGTGGTGGGCCCGGGGGTCATGGGGAGACAGATCATCTACTGTGAGTGTCAGGACCAGGACTCCTCATTTGGCCACTTCAATCTAGAGGGACACTGAAACCCAGAGAGGGTAAGTGCTTTGCCTGGAAACACACAGGCAGTCAGGGGAAAGGGGGGGCTGGAACCCTGGTTTCTGCTCCCCTTCTTCTGTGGCCCTTTACATACCTTACTGAAGGGGAACAGGTGGCTCTCTGAGGCCAGTGCACTTTCTGAGCTCTGGCTTGCCAGCTCAAAGTTCTCTGCCTCCTCCACGCAAATAGCTTCTGCCAGGCCTGGACTTGGCGGGGGGGGGGGACCTCCTTCCCCAGCCCCTCTGGACAACTGGGAGACAGTTGAGCTTCCTCCTCCCTCCTTCCCCCCACCAAGAGTGTCTGTGTCACAGAGGCCTGGTGCCAGGCCACCCTGTCATCTAACACACTCATAAGGCTGGATGGGTGGCCCCACGTTTCCTGATAGTCAAGGTAGGGGTGATGCCGGGAATGAATCTCAGCTCTTCGCCAGTATGGTTTCCGGATCCACCTCGGGGGCTCCTCCACTTCAGCCAGCTCCAGCCTGGCTCACCCTCAGGGCCGCTGGCCACCCAGCAGGTGCAGGCCACCGAGAAGATGCCCTGACCACACAGGTGGGCACCGCGATCCGGGGTTTCCAGACTCCCGGCATTTCCACGCTGCATTTGCCCCACAGTACCTGACCTGCTCCTTTCTTAACACTTGTCTTTAAATCGATTTGCTTCGTTCTTAATAAGGAGATATTAGAAGACTGTGATGTTGAGCAGCGTGATTTCGTTCTAACCAGATACTATGGCCCCCAAAGGCTCTGGATGTGTGACCTTTTCTATTTTTTTTTAAAAGATTTTATTTATTTATTTGACACAGAGAGACAGCCAGAGAGAGAGGGAACACAAGCAGCGGGAGTGGGAGAGGAAGAAGCAGGCTCATAGCGGAGGAGCCCGATGTGGGGCTCGATCCCATAACGCCCAACGAACGCCTCTGCCACCCAGGCGCCCCCTTCTCTCCTTATTAGGAAGGAATCTTAGTGTCGTTTTAGTACCAAACAGACTTTCTCCTGGACAATACTCAAGAAGAGTGAAGGAGAGTGGAATAAGAATGTGAGTAAATGAGCCTTCTCATTGTGTGATTCGAAGTTATTAAATACCATGCTTCATCTCGTGGGCCATCATCCATGGTCCTCTCCAGCTTCCAAGGAACATTCGCATCAGCAGTGGAAATGCTCTCCAAATTCCAACATTTGGCCAAACTATATTTCAGACTTTCTTAAATTCTGGAGCAGAAAATAAAATAAAATAAAATAAAATAAAAAATAAAATATATTTTAGTTACACCATGTTCTCTGATTTGGGGTTCAGAAAATGATTTCTCACCTTAGCACCCCCTTTGATGTGCAGAACAAAAGGCAGAGGGGACCTGGGGAGGGTCCAGGTAGGGACAGGCAAGAAGAAAGAGGGGGGAAAAGCCTTTTGGGAGCAGCAAAGGAGCTCTGGGAACATCATCGCCATCACCACTGGCCCTCAGTCATTAGACAGTCTGATCAAGATTTTGCCATTGGGGGGGGTCACAAGTTTATAATAAATCTTAGGGCACCAGCATCAGGGTCTTCTATGTGCCCCAGGCTCTCTGGGTAGATTATTCCATTTAACCCCAGGGAGTTGTGGGATCAGCATACCCATTTGACAGGTAAGAAAACAGGCACATGGAGGTCCAAATAACTAGCCCAAAGTCACAGCAAAGCAGTGGTGGGGCCAGGATTTGAAATGCCTCCCTCTGATCCCAGAGCCTGTGCTCCCCTGCCTCCCTCCCGGCAACCTGAGGCTAGCTGGCCAGTGGGGACAGTCCTAACTTAGGAGACCCTGGTCTGTGGATAAAGGGCGAAGCTGATGCCCAGAAGCCTGAAAATGTGTGTGTGTGTGTGTGTGTGTGTGTGTGTGTGTGTGTGTGTGTAGGAAGAATGCAACCCCACCTCCACCCCGGACCCCAGAGGAGCCTTCCACCAGCCCCAGAGAGCACAGCCTCAGGAAGCTGTGTGGATGTGTGGGAGGGGGCTTCTCTGGGAGCCTGAGGAGGCTGCGAATGGAGGGCTGTGATTACAGGTGGAGAGAGGGTGGGAGGAAGGCAGCTGAGCTCCAGCTTTTTTCCCCTCTTTTTTTTAAATGGAGATACAATTCACACACCATAAAAGTCACCACTTTAAAGTCTACCACTCTGTGGCTTGTAGCAGATTCAGTGAGTTGTGTGACCATCACCACAGTCTCATTTCAAAATCTTTTCATCAACCCCAAAATACACGTGTACCCATTAGCCGTCAAGCTGCGGTTTCTTAAGGAGAAAGGAAAAGGCAGCACAAGATGGAAGTAGATTCTGGATTAATTTTAAGCCTCATCTCACTCCTACACCGTCTCTTACTGCCCCCTTCTCCCTCCAAGTTGTCTCAGAGCGAGTCTCCCAGCTCCGGGAGCAATTGCAACCTCACCCGCATCCAGACTAAACCCCCAAACCAAGAAAAAGAAGCCTAACCAGCCTGTAAACTAAAGCAGCTCAACTGTGAGTCGATCAGCAGCACTTCATCTAGCTGCACCATACTAGGCACTACGGGCAGGAGGGCACAGATGTCACTTGGAGGACTGTGGTTGCAAGTTAACAGCCCGGAGTGGCCGAAACAGCAAGGAAAATGTATTATTTCACATACCAAGAAATTCCGAAGCAGGGGTCTGCTAATGTCTCAGCAACGGTGTCAGAGACCCAGCTTCTTTCGCTTTGCCGTGTTCTTCCTCCACTACTCAGCCTCATCCTCAGGCAGTTTCCCTCATGGTCACAGGATGGCTGCTGCAGCTCCAGGCATCCTACCCAGACACAATGTCCAAAAGCAGGAAAAAGGGACATTTAGTCTCATTTAAAAGCCCCCAAAACCTTTTCCCAGAAGTCCTTTTGCACACTCCAGCAGACCTCCTCTCATGTCACATTGGCCAAAGATGGGTCACATACCTACCTCTAAACCAATCCCTGGTAAGGGGAATGAGTCCAGGATCGGCTTAGACCAATCAGGATTGATCTCTGAGCCAGGTCGGGGAGGGGCAGACAGCAGAACAGACTGGGGGCCTCTTTCAGCCTGGAGAAAGGGGCCACCAGCATAGAAGACTTTACCCTGGAGAGGCTCAAGAAAGAGCAGCTGACTGTCATAAAAGTACAGAAGGGCCACTTACTGAGCTCTTCGCCATGTCCCAGGTGCCATTTCAGACATCGCACACATCACTCCACTGAACAGGCAATAGCCATCCGAGGCAGGTGTTATTATACCCATTTTGCAGGTGAGGAAACAGGCTTCAAGAGGGCAGGTAGTGTGCCCAGTGTCTCACAGCAGGAGGCAGAGCTGGTGCTGATTGGGTGATGGTGGTGGCAAGAGATTGGTCTCTAAGACAAGCACTCACACAGAGGGTCTCCCCACCGTACATATGAAACCCCATTCAGGTCTTACCCGGAAGCCAAGGACAAGGAGCAAAGGAGACGGGCTCTGCCAGGTGTGGGGCAATGCCAGACAGGTGCCCCTGGTCTGCCCAAGGACCTGCCTGTACCTGTCCCAGCCACCTGCTCCTGGGCTCCTGCCGGTGAGGCAGCTCTGACCCCATGGCCAGCCCACTGGGTCCCTAGCCATGTGTCTAGGTTCCCAGGACCCAGGGCCCCTCCTGAGGTTCCACCAACGGCCGCTGCTGGCTGCACTTGTCTGCAGGGACGCTAATTAGCTGGCAGAGCTCTGGAGGGTCTAAACCTGGATTTGACCAGAAATTTCCACACCATCTCCAAGAATAATATCAGGCTTGTTCTGTCCCGTCTCCCTAATGGGTCCCAGAGACGTCTTCCCCAAAAGACCCCTGAGATGGAAAGAACCTTCATGGCTCTTATCTTGGTTTTAAAGGAAACTAGGAGCCATAGTCCATACCAAGAAAAACCAGCCACACAAAGGTCTGGCTCTGCTTTCCTGGACACAATCACTTCCCCCGGGGGGCCAGCCCCCTCTGGGTGGGGGCTCCGGGCCGGGTTCTGAGGCCGAAGGCAGCATAAAGGGGCTGGAGGAAAGCTGAAGAGGAGGAGGAAAGGGAAGGAGAAGGAGGGCAAGAGTGGCAGAGAGGGGGCGCTGGCAGCATGGGGAAGGGCAGCATGAGGGCTGCCAAGCCCCAGATGCCAGCAGGCTGCCAACCCCTGATCTCACCCCACTTGGGGCAGTGCCACTCTCCTCTGAAAGAGAAGCAGGAGCCAAAGCACAGAGCTGGGGAGCTGGGGTAGGTAGAGAGCTCGAAGGGCCAAGGTCTACTCACCGTGGGGACCCTGAAGAGCCATAAGGATCCCAGACATGAGAGAGGGGTCCTCCCATCCGAGACCTCAGCCCCTGCCTCCTCCCTCTGTCTCTCAGCCAGTCATCAACAATGTTTACATGGGGCCTCCTATGTGCCAGCCCCTGCTCAGGGTGTTGGGGTTTTGGGGAGTCCCACAGAGTTTTAATTTTGGAGTAGGAAATGAACGGACATATTTGACATATAATGTATGCAACATAAGGTCAGTGTTAGGGGCTATGCAGAAACATAAAGTGGAATAGGAGCCCAAGAGGGACAGGGTCGGGGAGCAGCTAGTGGTAAGGGGAACCTTTCTGGAAAGGAGATTTTGAGGTAGGTTTAAGTTGGAACATCAAACAAGATTTTCCTGGAAAACCCTTCTGGAGGAAGCTCTTGGGTGCCTGAGGGGGACTGCTTAGCTAAGGCTGACGGGGACAGAAGGAACGACCCAAGAGAGTAGCTTGTTCCTCAGCCCCTAAGAGGAGAAGAAAGAAACCCAATATTTATTATCCTGGGCCGCGGTCTGGCGTTCTGTCAGCACGGCTCTCATTTAACGCTGACAACTCCCTATGAGATACAAAGTATTATCTCCACCTCCCACAGAATAGAGGAGGTTCAGGGATAACAGGCAGCTGGCCAGGGGTGCCCTTCATCCTTTCTGTTGCTCCCTCCCCTTCCAAAGGGCTCTGGCCCAAATCGCTTTCCCAAATGCCCTTGGGGAACCGGAGATGACCAGCACCGGAGGAATCACTGCGACAGGGGAAAGCCCTCACGTTCCCACAGGTGGCACCTGTGATCTCAAGGTGCGGGTGAGCCAGGCTGGGAAGGACTCGGTGACATCACTCTGCCGTTTGCAGCCTCGCATATCTCGACACAAAGCGGAGGCAGCCGCAGGGTTCCCGCCAGGCGGTGCCGAGGAGACCTCACATCACCTCGGCCCGCCCGCGTCCTGCATCTGGGGCCCGCCCGGCCTCCCAACGGAGCCACCTGGGTGGGGAGGAAAGGGAGCCCGAAGCCACGCACACCTTATCCTCAGCTAAGCTCGGGGATTGCGAAGTAGATTAAGGGCATTCGCTCACGAGGACGCCTACTTAACCTGGATCCTCAAAGATCCGGGCTGCTCACCAACAAAGTCTCGGGCTCCCGGCCCCGCGGGGTGCGGGTGCGGGGCCGGGTGGGGCCCCCTTCCTCGCCCGCGGACTTCCTGCCTTATTATCAGCACCGCCGCCAGGGGGCGTGCCAGGGCCGGACGACGGAGGGGCTGGCCGGCTCCGGGCGCCTTTGTGTGTTCCATTGACACTGGTTGCTCACCTATGGTGCTTACCCGGTGCGGTCTTCTGGCATTTCCAGGACGCTACCTCTACGCTGGGCGGTTTAAAGAAATCTTGTTCAGTGAATTCTTGTGCCCACCACCCACGCTATGGCCTGCCTGCTTCCGGGCTGTCCTCTCTGGTTGTCCAGCCTTCTAGTGGCTTCCAAGGAGCTCGCTTGAACCGTTCTGAGGCTCCTATAGCTCTTGGGAGAAAGTGAAAAGCCCCTCTCTCCGGTGAGAGAGCCCCCACGCGCCCCCTCGTGCCGCTCCCCGTGCGCTCTCTTAGGCCCTCTGGACTTGGGCACCTGCGGCTTCCCCACCCTGCAGCATTCCCCTCTCTCTTCATCCTCCCCAGGCCGGTCTGGGCGCCAGCTTTTTGGGCCCCGAGCAGCTTTCGGGCACGTTCCAAGCAAAAATGAATAGCCCTGCGCTCGATCGGAGATTTCCTCCTCCCTCCCGGCGACAGACGGGTAGCCCCCTGCGGGCGGGCGGGGGCCTGGCCGCCGTTGTCTTTGTCTGGGCCGTGCTCCGCAGGGGGCCCGGCGAGCGGCGCTGAATACACAGCTGCGGACGGCGTGCTCCGGGGGAGCGCACATCAAAAGGAACCTCGGGGCAGCGAGAGAGGTGGGGGGTGGGATGGGGCCGGGCAATCACCCGGCAGCGCCGAGCTCCCCGATATTCACACGCACAACACCAAGGGCTTCCCACGTGCCAGCCCTCAGCCCGCAGGCCCCGGGCCCTCCCAGCCTTCTCGGCCCTCTTTCTAGAGGCCACCCTCCCATTCAGGGCGGAGGCCTCGGGGTCCACGGCACCGACGCCGCCACCTCAGCCACCCTGGCTGACCTTGGAGGGAATTTAACCCTTTCCCCCCATCGACTGCAACCCATCCTGAGGTTCGGGGTGCCCGTTAGAGAGAGGGTGTTTCCGTTCGTGACACGTAGCGCGGGGGCGCCCTCCCCCTCTCGGGTAGGGACCATTTCTGTGTTCCACCGGCAGCGCCTGGCGGGCGGGAGGAAGGAAATTAAGCCTGTGTTGAAGGAAAGACACCTGGCAGGGGAGGGGAAAGGGCTCAGGAATCCCCTCCTCTGGGCAGCTTTCTAGTGGGGGGAAATCCCCACACCAGCTTCCATTCTCCAGGGCGCCATGCAGGGCCACTATGGGTTCCCACACCTCCCTGCCAGGCCTCCGCTCTTTTACTTCCCCAGGCTGTGCAGCCAGCAAAAGTCCGAGATTCTCTCCTCCCACCCACTTGTTTTCTGGCCTCTCTTCCCTTCCCTGCCTTAAGCTCCTGACCTGGGTCTCCGGGTGCTCCCAGGCTGCCTGGAGGAGGCATTGGATACAAGTGGCCCTTCAGAGAATGACCAGTCTTGCCTAGGCTGCCGAGGGCCACTGGCTGGGCATCTCTCAGCCAACCCTCAGCCCACCCACAGCCTCGGGGATCTTCTGCCCCCACCTCCCAGGGTTGGCTCCTATGGACTCTGAGGCCCCAGAAATGATCCCAAGAGGTCATCTAGTCCAGCTCCTGCCTCCTGGTCACACTGGATCCACAATGTGTCTTGGTGGCCAGGGCAGGCAGCCCTGCTCAGCTCTCAGAACGACAATTATGGACTCCGAGCCTCCCGAACTTCCAGGCAGAAGGTGAGATCCAGCAGGCACCTCGGATCAGAACACCGGGGGAGAGTCCCCGTTGGGCAGGACAGAACACAGGGGAGGACCTAGCAGGCCGTGCGGGGGTGTCTGGAGGGCTCTCTACCCCTAGAGCTGGCACCCCGAGGCGCCACCGTCAGTGATTACGGCAAACCCACTGTGACCCTCTTTCCAGGTGAATCAGAAACAAGGCACCCCAGAATTAGCCCACCACGGGGGCATCTCTAAAGGATTGTCATCTCTGCAGCCTCCGTCCCAGTCACTGTTCTTGGGCAGGTTGGGGCTTTTTCTCCGTCTTGCTCATCCTGCCCCTCTCAGCCTCCCTCCTTTTCCCTTTCCCTTCTCTCTCCTCCGTCTCCCCCTGCTAGTCTCCCGCCCTCTTCTCTCTGTATCCGTGTCTCTCAGTTTCTCTTTCTCTCTCTCCTTTCTTCACTCTGTTTCTCCCTGTTCCCCCTTCCCTCCTCTCTTTCATCTCTCCCCCCACCCCACCCCACCCCTCCAGCCGAGCCCCCGGCTAGGAACGCGCGGCAGGAGCCGTGACAAGCCCAGGCGGCTCTCCCGACCCTTGGTGCCCCGGGGCCAGTTCCCTGAGCTCCCCGCGCCCACAGCAGCCGTGTAGGGAGAGGGCTCTCAGGATGGGCAGGGGCAGCAGGCTCGAGCCATGGGCATGGGTGGCCCAGATCAAAGGCCAGGAATGTCTGGGCCCTTGCCCGGACTTCCTCTGGCCATGCCCCCCAACTGGTGTAGAGATGGTCCGCCATTCCAGGCCTCTGAGGGACTTGGGGACGGCACCTTTGCTTCCCCTTCTGCCTCCAACCCCTGAGCAGTGTCCCTTGTCCCCATCACTGGCCTTGCTCTCTTCACCCCAGGCCCAGGGCTACTCCAGGGTCCCTGGTGCCTCTGGGGCTGTGGGTGGCCCGGGAGAGGGGCTTGGGAAGCAGGTCGCCCAGGTGACAGGGGGCCAGTCCCCCAAGAGTGACCTCCATCTCAGCACCACTCAGGACTGAGACCTAATTCTTGGACTCTGGAGAGGGAGAGGACAGAAAGACCCCAGGGGGCTGTGGTGGGACTTTTCTCCAATGGTGGGGGGTGGGGGTGTTGGATACATTTGGTTTCCACACAGGGAAAGGACTCCTTATCACTGAACCCGAACCCCAGGTGGGAACTCAGGCAGAGAGTTGGGGGGAGGACGCCCTGGTGGGCAGCAGGGTCTTCTGAGGACCCCAGCTGCTCCCTGCTGGGGCTGCTGCGTTTCACTGGCCCCAAACGGTTCATCCTTAAGATCCAAATGGGACAGCGGGCACTGCTTCTGACCCGAGCTGGAGGCCGGGCCTGAACCCCTGGAGGAGAAAGTGACCTGGCTCTGCGAGCAGGAAATGCAACTGGCCGCTGGTGTCAGTTGCAGGAAATGCAAAGGCAGCAGGAGGTCCCGATACCGATCTGATCCCTGACAAAAGACTCAAATGACACTCAGCTCGGTCCCCCGGCGCCGCCCGCAGCCAGACCTTCGAGCCTCCGCGGACCCTTCTGCGCGCCTCTCGGACACCCGGGAAGCGACCTCCCGCGGCCGGGGTCGAGTGGCCGGCAGGCTCTCCGGCTCCGGAGGCTGGAGGCTGGGAGGGGTTGTATTTCCCAACCCCCTCCGAGACCCTCGGATCCTGTCCTGCCCGAGCGAGGCTTCTGGAAACATCCGTGTGCTTTCTACTCTCGATTTCTCATGCGCCCAAGTCCAAAGGGGTCACGGTCCCCCGAGAGAAAAGGAGCCACCCATCAATGCCCAATCCAACCCGGCACCACGTGAACGCCCCCGTCAAAGCCCCAGCTTCTTCAACCTGGCTGGCGGGGGGCGGGGGGGGGGCGCCGCGGCGGTCCCGTGCCAGCAGAGGGTCCAACGTGCCGGGACCCCTCCCCCAGGTTCCCACTATGTCCGGGGCGCGGGCTTTGCCCAAGTTTGCTGGGCGATGCCCTTCCCCGAGCCCGACTCGTGGGCCGGGCGGGAGGGGCGCGTGATTGACAGGCTGAACTACAGACTCATCTCTTACCTTAGGCCGCGGGCGCTGATTGGCTGCTCGCTGACATCCTCAAACCCGGCTGCTCCGCGCTGGGCTCGGGAGGGGGGCGGCTGCGGGTGGAGGTGCGCTTCTGACAAGCCCGAAAGTCATTTCCAATCTCAAGTGGACTTTGTTCCAACTATTGGGGGCGTCGCTCCCCCTCTTCATGGTCGCGGGCAAACTTCCTCCTCGGCGCCGCTTCTAATGGAGCCCCACCTGCTCGGGCTGCTCCTCGGCCTCCTGCTCTGTGGCACCAGGGTCCTCGCCGGCTACCCAATTTGGTGGTAAGACTCGCCTCTTGTCTGCCCGCGGCCCGATTTCTCCGCCGAGTCCCGTGGAGGTGGGGGGCGCCGGCCGGGGGTGGGCTGCGGCTCCTTTCTCCTTGCCTCCCTCCAGCCCCCCACTCGCCCACCCCTCCTGGATTTTCTGCTGGTGTCGCCTTCGGAATCCAACTCCTGGCTTTTCTGATAATCACCATTTTCCCTGCTACTCGCTGCAGAGGCTGGAGGACTTTTCTCGGCTCCGATGGTCTCTGATTCTTAAATCCTCACCCTCCACGCGTCTCCATCTGGGGGCCCCGAAGACCCTCCATTTGCTTGCACTTGGGTTTCTTGGAAATCCAGCGCTGTCCCTGGGGCCCAGCCACTCCTCTTCTCCATTTTGGGGTCTTCATGGGCAAAATCATCCTGTTCCTTCATTCCACCCCCAGCTCCGCCGGCGCCTCCATCAAGAGATTTCCCCCACAATAACCCCTTTTGCCTTCATATTTCAGACCCCGATGGCTTCAGGGATCCCTGGGGCAGGGGAGCGGGCGGGGGGGGGGGGATTTCATCAGATTCTCCCCACTCTGCTCTAGATTAATCTTGAGCCTCAGAAGTGAATATGGTATTTGCTGATCCGAGATGCCATTGAATTCGGATTTTATTCATTTCTTGTTTGTCCATCCTGGCAAAAGAGGGGCTCTTTGAAAATGTAGTTGTTTGGGAGGGGGTGGGTTTGTTCTTTGACCAAAAACCCAATTCTCCATGTCAAATTCGTTCCTTTTGGAAAACCGAGGACCGAGGAGAAAGGGAGAGAGGGAAAGGAGAATTCTGTCTCCGAGAAATGCGGATACAAAAGACATTTTTAGTAAATAAGGCTGGGAAACCAGGCGCGGTGTTTGGGGGGTGTGCGTGTATGGGGGGGACTGACCAAGGAATAAACATCCCTTTGGGAGCCCCAGTTCCAGGGAGTCCCCTTGTTTTCCAAGCAGCCCCACCGCCCCCCGGCAGGTCCCAGAGGCCAGAGGGGAAAGACATACTGAAACCAGTTCTCTAAATTATACCCCGCCTGTCCTCAGTCTCCAGCCCCCTGCATTCCGGAAAACTTTAATTAAAGAATCTTACCCTCCTGGATGTAGGAGAGCCTCGGCCGGGGGGGGGGGCCGGCGGCGGGGAGGGGTGGGAGGTGAGGAGGAAGAATTTGGGATCTGTGAGTAAGAAGAGGGCCTGTGGCCCCTGAGGTGAAAGTCAGAGGAAGGCCACCAGGGCGCAGTGCCCCCTGCATGTGTCCCCTTTTCCCTGACTTGCCACCCCTTCCCCAGCCCAAGCTAGGGGGGAGCAGAGCCAGCATGATTCCGGGGCCACACCCTGAGTCTGCCTCCAGTTGTTTGGGGGTGGCAGGATTTGTCTGGGGGCCGGGATGGGGGCAGGAGCAGGGCACGGCCGAGGGTCTGGGTACAGAGGGTGCTGAGAGTTGCTCCCAGGACATACACCCGAGGGAAAGTCTTTCTTCCGCCCAGCCCATCCTTCCCGCGGCTTTGGGCTGTTCTGGGGCTTTGGGCTGTTCTGGGGCCTCCGGTACATAAAGAGGTCTAAGGGGTGGCTGGGGCACCCTGGGATTCCAGGTTGGGGGCTCTGCCTGTTGGGGGAAGACCACTGCCTAAACCCATCCCACCTTTCCAGCCCTTTCCGACCCTCTTTCCATCCCTGGGCCAAGGCCATGCTGTTCTTTGCCTTCATGGGGACTGGTGGGGGGAGGGTACGGAGAGAAGGCTTGGAGCCCCACAGGCTGCAGGGGTGAGGAAGAGGCCAGGTCCCCTACCCTATTAACTGGAGGAGGGCACTTCCCAGGGCAGTGCCTGTGGGGAAGCGTTGCGGGGGGGGTGTCTGGTGTGTAATGCTGTGTTGGGGAGCATCTAGATAGGAAGATGTTGGAAAAACCCGGAAAGCCAGGACGTCTTCCCTAATGTAGTGCTGGACACATGGCTTGTTTGGGGGCTGGCGGGGGGCAAGGAGGGGGAGACAGGGATGCTGCTTTGTCTGAGCAGAGGAGAGGGGTGTGTGTGTTCTTGGTCTATGATCGTAAGAGGTGTCAACTGTACACGAGCGAGTCTCCACATATGGAAGAGTCCGTGCCCGCACCTGGGCCACCATGGACATGAACTCACGTGAGATGGGGGATCCGTGGCTGTGACAGGGCGTGCTGCCTCTCTACACACAAGTGCCAGCAAGTGGCTGATTCTAGGATGTGTGTGTGTGTGTGTGTGTGTGCGCGTGTGAGAGAGAGAGAGAGAGACAGAGACAGAGGAAGTCTAGAAGTGTCTATGCCCACGTAAAGGTCAGCTCCTGTGTCTGCTTGTGACACTGCATGACTGTGTTCATGACTGGGCATGTGAGTGGTGTGTGTGTGTGTGTGTGTGTGTGTGCGCGCGCGTGCGTGCGTGTGCGCGCATGCCTTCATGACGGTGTCAGGGGAAAGCCCCACAGCTGTCTTTGTGCATGGATATCAGTGCTCATGGCCATGACCTGACTGTGCTTGCAAGCAGGAGTGTGAGGCTGTGTTTGGGTCCGCCTGGGACCCGGTCCTCCCGTGCCAGTGACTGGCAGGGCCCAGGTTTGTGGGTATGTTTGCAGACCTAAGACTTGCGGGTGTGAGTGACATCCCGAGCCTGGGTGCTTACTGGGTGTCCGAGGTCCTGGAGGGGTGGTCCGGCAGGAGACAAAGGTCTAACCAGGAAGCTGCAAAGGGCCCCGCTGACCTAGGGTCCCGAGCTCAGCAGTGTCGGGGCAGGGCGCAGAGCCCTTCTTGGCCCGAGCTCATCCTGTCTGCCTGAGGACAGCGGTCAGCAGCCCTCCCCTCTTAGGCCGTTTGTCTTTGGTCTTGGAACTGGGCTGGAGGGTAAGTCAGCCTCTTAGAGCTGGGGCCGGGCCTGGGACAGGGACCATAGAGTGGACAGGCCTCAAAGTCCTGTTCCCACTCTGCCTCCAGGGCAGTTGGTCAGATTCGAGTTCTTTCGGCATCTGAGCCCCACATAGGCTGCCGTCTTTAGCCCTGCCAGCTCACACATTCCCCAGGACGGATTTACAGGGGAAATGGTTTAGCTGGGATTTCTGTCCCTGCCACCTCTCAAGAAAGGTACTTCGAACCCCCAGGGGCCTGCGCTCCTAGAGCCCCAGCCCTGAGAAAGGCAGACCAGAAAGTAGAGCTACTCAGGGCCTCAGACAGAGGCTCCTGGGAGGGAGAGGCGTGCGTCAGGCCTCCCCAGCCAGGTAGTGCTAGAGCTGGGACAGGAAGCGGTGACAGGCACCGATTTCTATAATTCTTCTTGTCAGGCCCAGTTAGCCCCTGCTGGAGGAACTTGTCTTTCTTCTCCTTCTGGGGGGAAAATGAACTCCCTTATTAGGGCCCATCCTAGGGCCTGCTACATTCCAGAGACAGAGGCCCTGATGGAAGGGGCCGACGCTGGGGGTCGGGAGCCCACCCTGCCTCTGCGTGACCCACCCACCTGGGGCTCTGTTCCCTCTTATGCTCCAGCCTCGCCAGCCTCCTGCCTCACAGCTTGGGGGACAGTGTTCTGCAGGAGTCAAGGGCAGTGAGCTGGGAAATAAGACACCTGAGTTCTCTTTCCACCATCCTGGGACCCATTCCCCCACTCCAGTGGCTGCCCCAAGCCCTGCCTCAGTTTCCCTACCTGTCAGATGTCGTGCTGCCTCCCCCACCGGCTCCCACCTCCACCCGCCTTTCAGAGGCTTGTGAACATGTTCAGTCAAACCCCGTGGGGGTCAGTGGGCTGGGCCCAAGGAGGCACCTGGAGACTGCGGGGGAGGAAGGCCCCAGGCCAGGTGTTAACACTTGTAACAGGCAGGAATTACAGCTGGCTGGGGCTGGGGCTGGGGCTGGCGAGGAGCTGAGCTGGCTGGAGGCTGTTGATCCCACAGACAGACAGACAGACAGATGGGCAGATCGGATGGCCAGGCTTGAACCGGGTGGTCTCCCTTCCAGGGCAGGCCTTCCCTGGGGGGACATGGGGGGGTGGAAATTAAGCCAGGTCTCTTGGAAGTGAGTTAACAACCTTCCTGCCCACCCCACCCCCACTGTGGGTGGGGTTTGCTGTCCAAGGCGAGCAAAATTGGTGGTGGATCTGCTTGGATTCTTATGATGGGACCACGTTTTGTTTAAAACAAAAACAAAAACAGGTGAAATGTTATAATAATACCAAGAGCTTGGAGCTGAGTTATGTTCTTGGAAAACCTGCTTTAGCATAGGGGAAAAGGCACGAGAGAAGGGGCAGCAGTCAGGGAAAGTTCTCCCAGAATTTCAGAGCATTTTTCAACAGCTCTGGGGCAAAAGGTGAGCGATGGGCGGAGTCTGAGCATCACCCCCACCCCAGGGATCTTGAGGGCCCTGCGTCTGAGATAGCTGCCTGGTAGGAAGACCTTTTGGGGGTGGGGGTGGGGTAAAAAGAGTTGGGAGCTGGACTGTGGTGCCAAGATCTTTAGGGGACACTCTCCCTCCCTGTGGCTTTCCCAGGGACAAACCCAGCCAGCCCCCACCAGCCCCCACACTCTGGCACCTGGGTGCATTCTCGATAACCGATGAAGGTGCAGAAACTGAGGTGGGGTGGGGGGCCCTAGGTGGAAATCCCTGAAGAGTAGACTCAGCCAAGGAAGCGTCTCTAACTCGCCTTACTACAGAGCTTAATGTTCAAAAGACCTGAGTGGTACTTGGGCAGACCAAGGATCGAGAAGACAGTATGGGCCGTGGAGAAGGTGATCTGGGCATGAGATAGGGCAAGGGAGCTATGACCTAAGTGTCTTCTCTAGACTTTGAATAGGTCTCGGCAGGAGACAAGACAAGGAGCTTGGGGTCAGGGCAGGAGAGGTGACTTTTCTCGGAGGTGGATGAAGCTAACAGACCCTTCCAGGGAGAGTGGGGAAAAAGGAAGACCTCCCTGGCCTCAGAATGTGGTGAGCCCAGGAGTGGAGGAGGACCTGGTCTTCTGGCCTTTTCCACCCACCCTGTTGGGAGCCGTAGAATCCTTCTAAAGCCACCAGGGCGGGGAAGACATTCTCTACCTCTGTCCCTGGCTGGGAGAAGAGGGGTGCCTCACCCCTCTCTCAAGGGTAGGGCCAAGATGATCTGTCTATACGTTATGTTCTCATGACAGAGCAGAGTGGGGAGACTCGAGTCTGAGTTCTGGGTTCACCGCCCACTGGCTGCGCGACCTAGGACGAGTTCCTTTTCTTTGTGCTTCGAGTCCCTGACTCCCTCTGGGCTTCCTTCTCCCTGACTCCCCTGAGGGATCCCTTCTGCCCCTTGGAATTCCCAGGGCTATGACAGGGACTGACACGGTGCTGCCAGGGGCGGCCCCATTGCCACTCTCCCCCCTGCCCTCCCCACGCCCCACCCCTTCCCGGTCCATTCAGACGTTCAGAGCCTGTCTGTCTCAGGCAGCCTAGCCCCTTGACTTCCGCAGTCCCGCCTGCCCTCAGTCCCAGAGCTGGCTGCCCCACCGCCACCGGACCAGCCTGCGTGCACCCCCTGACCACACTGCCCCCAAACCCAGCAGCCGGGCTCACATTCACATCCGGGGCTTTCACATACTACCTGGGTAACCTAGAGCAAGTTAACCTCTCTGAGCCTCCGTTTCCCCATTTCTAAAATGAGAACAGTGATTGCTTCTGCTTCATAGGTTTATAGAGAAGGTTCAATGAGCAAATGCATATAAAGCTCTTAGAACAATGCCTGGCCTACAGAAGTATAGGTGAATATTTGTTACTCACACCTCCTGTCTGCAAGCTTTTTTGACCCCTTTAAGTCCTATATCCAAACTTGCCTCTTCCAAGAAGCCCTCCTGGGTTGGCCTCACCTGGCCCTGCTTTCTTACCCTCCGAGGTCAGCTTGCCCTATTATCCTTGGCACTGCTGACCACAAGCCTATAGCTTTATTCGTTTTTTTTTTTAAGTTTATTTATTTATTTTTTAGTAATCGCTACACCCAACACGAGTCTTGAACTCACAACCCCAAGATCAAGAGTCCAACAATTGCTCTTTCTACTGAGCCAGCCAGGTGCCCCCACTATAGCTTTATTCTTAACTTGACAGAGTTAGGCCAGGAAAACCTACCCTCAGCTCTCTGCTTGCCCAGGAAGGGTAGGGAGAGAGGGCACTGGAGCCTCCCCTAGCCCTCCTCCCACCCCACAGTTTGTGGGGCTCTTGCGGCCACTGCCATTTCCAGCTGGGACCTGGAGCCACCTGGGGCTGGGCCGGAGAGGGGTGGGGGAGGCAGGCGCAGAGGGGGGGAGTGGCACTGGGGCCGCCTGGACCAGCCCGAGCACAGAAGTTGCTCCTCCAGGAGCCGAGAGATGATTCAGAAGGTGATTTATAGACGGAAGGCAGAAAGCTTGGCTCCTGGCAGAGGCCTGCTGCTTAATTACATTCTTGGGGGGGGGGTAGGAGTGGTGCAGAAGCAGGAGATCCACTTCTACTCCCTCCCCCTCCAGGCCTGTCCCCATCGCTGCCCACGCTCCAAGCAGGGTCCCTCTTTCTCCTGCTGCCAGAGAAGGAATTCCCTCTTCGCAATGAGGGACTAGGCCAGGAGAGCAGGAAGAGCTGCTGGGGCTGGAGGAGGTGGAGAGAAAGGGCAGAGGCCAGAGTTCCATCTCCTGGGACTCCTCCGGAGTCTGGCATACAGAGGGGGCTGGCAAACAGGACCGTCCAGGGAGGAGGGTCATCGGTTCCTCTCTTCCCTGCTTCTGCACAGGTGAATCGATAACCCACCCGGGGGAAGAGGGTTTCTAGAATCTTCCAGAAAATGCCAACTCCACACTTTCCCTGCAGTGCCCTATCGTGCGGCTTCTGGATCCTTCCTTCAAGTATGTTCCTTGCATGGTCGGTGCTCAGCGGGCCACGGGCTGGGCACTAGGGACCAGGTTCTGTGCTCAGAGGTTGACAACCAGTTCTTCAGTGCCGGGCAACCTGTGTTATGTGGGCACAAGGGCTGCCTTAGATCTAGAGGGTTCTCCAGGCAGGGTCAGGCTTGTATCAGAGGGAGAGGAACTGTCCTATCTTCACGCTAAACCAACGTCTCAGAGGCATTGCTTAAGCTACAAAATCACTTCTGCACTGTTGACAAGCAACCCCTACTCTGCTCGGTCACTTGCTGTGGTGACATCTGGATCCCCTCTATGAACACGGACCCAGGTGGCAGCCTGACGTCTCTCGACGGCTGCTTGGTTTCCATGCAGTCTCATCGCAGCTTTGAAACCCAAAACCCCGCCACTAGTTCTCGGGGCTAGAAAGGTGTGCTGGGGGCCGGGGGGAGGGTAGCCTAGACCAATAGCGTCTATTTATCTGTTTGCGGCTTGGCGTGCACGGCCGGGAGGAGTTGGCAGGGGTCAGGATGGGGACACTAGACAGCTCTCTGGTTCCCCCTGAGGCAGGCCTTCTCAAAATGGCCTCATTAATGTGTGTGGAGTGAATTCCAGAAATGTCAGGCACACCCATACATCCAGGGGAAGGATGGAGACACAGAGGTGTGCTGGGAGACAAGAGGGGGCAGTGTGGGGTGGCGAGAGGTTTCTGGCCAGTGAGTTAGGGGTCCTGAGCCCTGGCTCTGCCCCTAGTTGGGGTGTGACATTAGGCAAGTCCCTTCACTGTTCTGGACCTCAATAAAATGGGACGTGGGCAAGCGGCTGGCCTTGGACTCCCAGCTCTGCGATTTCAATCCCGGATTCTGGTCACCCAGTGATTTGGACGAGCTGCCCGGTAGAGGGGGGTGGGCGCTGAGAGCTGACCTCAGGGCGGGGTGGGGAGGGCTGAGCACGGAGCTCTGTACTCAAACAGCTGTGCGGTCGTGGAGGGGTCTCACCACCTCCCAGGCCTCGGCGTCCTTGTCTGCAATGTGGGCGATGATCATTCCGCCATCACTGGCCTGCCTACCTGCAGGGCTGTCCAGAGCTTCCGAAGCAAGGGTCTTGATGAGGCTCGTTGAGAAGCGTCACGTTCTTTCCAGAGAAGTCAGCGTCGTTGCTGGTCCTACCAGAAAAGAGGAGTTAGAGTCCTCCCCTGGTCAGAGGGTGCCGAGCAGGGACCCAGCAGGACTCTCGGAGCCTCGGAGCTTGAGGAGTTGGTATTTTCAGCCGAGGAGGAAGGAATGGGCTAATAGGGGCGTCATGAGGCTCAGTGGGGAGCACCCAAGGGAGGGGTGGAGGTTGAGGCCAAGCGGCCACAGGACATGCCCGGGTTCACAGCTCATAGCACACGGCATGGGAGCCCTCCCGACCTAATGCAGAGACCAGAGGCCTGACTGCGCTCAGCCAGGCACAGAGCAGGATTTCTTTTCTTTTTTTTTTTTGAAGCAGGCTCATAGCAGAGGAGCCTGATGTGGGGCTTGATCCCATTACGCTGGGATCACGCCCTGAGCCGAAGGCAGACGCTTAACCGCTGTGCCACCCAGGCGCCCCAGAGCAGGATTTCTAAGGAGGGACACACAGCCATGCTGGTGTGGGTGGAGGTGAGCTGGGGTCAGGGTAAAGGGCCAGGAGGTGGAAGGGGCTTTTCTGAGGCCTGTGGTCATCAGAAAATCCTAATTGCCTGTACAAGGACTTGCAAACAGGCAGACCAACCACTCAAGCTAGGTTGGAAAACCAAGGTGTGTGTGTGTGTGTGTGTGTGTGAGAGAGAGAGAGAGAGAGAGAGAGTGCGCTCACGCGCACATGTGCACATGTGTGTTGAGGGTGAAAAGGGGGATGGGAGCAACAGGACCAAGCACCCAGTCTGTTGGGAGGGCCCTTGTGTGAAACCTGCCCCTGGGCACAGAGTCCCACTTATCTGCCAGAGCCAGCCGGGCCAGCGAGAAAAGCCAATCTCTCCTCGCAGGGCCATTAGGAATGCAAATAGGGGCTTGTGGCGGTGCGAGGGAGCGAGCTCCTGCCTCCTGTCCACCTCCTCACCACTTATCTTCCTAACTGGGATTTCTGAGGATCTCTCCCCTGCTCTAAAACCTCCCATGGCTCCCACCTCTTGTCTGGCACCGCGGCTCCCTAGGATCTGGCCTCTACCTACCCATTCAGTCGTACTTTCATAAGACCCTCCCAATTCCTCTGTGCCTGTTCATGGAAAACCCCGCCCCCTCCTCTCTCCCTTCCCTGCATGCAACTGTTGAGATGCTACTTTGCCTTGAATCCAGATCAAATCCCTCTTCCTTTGGGAAGGACTCCTAGATTGCCAAAGCCATGCCCCTACCCATGTCATCACTCCCTCTTCTTCTCCCCCCACAGGCAGACATGCCCTACGGAATTCCCACTGCCTTCCACCATGGGCTCCCAGACTACACATGCCCCCCTCAAGGGAGAACCAGAGTTTTAGTCCCTTGTAACTCCCCTCCACAACCCCCGCCCCGCCCGCCAGTGCCCAGTGACCCCAGCACAGAGCAGGGGTCCGTAAACAAACACTGCGCTGTATGTAACACCCTCTGTAAAGGCACAGGGACAAAAGATGTTTCTAAGAGTGCCGGGCCCATGCGCGCATCACCGTGGTCTCACGAGCAGACAGAATGGGCAGAAGGGATACAAACCCCACCCACCCCTGGCCTAACCTGAGGCTCCGAGCACATTGCTTCTGCCGACTTTGAAAGGAGCCGGACCTGGTTCCCCTTGACCAGCGGTCAGCCTGCCCCGCGCAGCTCAGGTCCGCTTGGCCCAGGCCACGTGGCTGACAGCCCTGACCTGTGGAGAGCTCTCAGGAGGATGGGAGCCCAGACCTGAGCAGGCTGCTGTCTGAGCCTCGTCCCTAGAGTCTCCGATCCCCTGGGATTAGATTTTCCATCGCAGCTCCACTTGCAAACATTTCCCCTCTGTGTTCTATCTGCTACCCGCCATCCCCGCCGTGCTCCCCAGCTCACACTACACTTGGGAGCCTAAGCCTTTAGTTGTAAATTCCCATTTGGTGGGACTTGTTTCTGCACCCAGGGTCGGGTGAGTGTGTTTGTTGGCAGTCCACGTACTGGTCCCTATACGCACATCGTGGGCTTCTAAAACCTACTTCAGCCCATTCTGCAGATGAGGACTCGGGTCCCCCGGCTTGTATTCTCAATCCACATCCTGTTGGGCCCAAAGCTTTTTCTTTCTGCCACCATTCAGGCACAAAAGTGGACTTCTTCCTGGGGGCAAGAATCTACTTGTTCGTGTTCCGCCTTATTCCCCAAAGGAGGGCTTTGGGGCAAGATTACATTCGACCTTCAATTTGTAAGCTGCTGCTTTGGGTTTATGGATACTGTGTCTGAAACTCTGGGAGGTCCCTCCCTCAGGGATAGATGCAAGGCCCTGGCGAACTTGCCGCATGCCCTCCAGCTGGGCTAGTCGGAGGCTGGCAGTTGAGGCCGCGGGACCATTATGTTGCCCCTCGGACGGGCGCAGGGGGCTTGGGCCGTCAGTGTGTTCTCACCTGTGAAACAGGAAGGAGGTGGAGTAAGAGGCCTCTCCATTACTTCCAGCTAGAAGTTTGGTCCCTTCTGCTCCTTCCCACCTGACCTCTGTCATACCCGTACCAGAAAGCCACCAGACAGGATCTTTCTTGCCCAAACCAATTCTGCAGCTGGTGTATCTGAGACAGCTGCTCTTTTTTACCACGATCTTTATGATTCAAAATTCAGCTTTATTCCTCCCTGAGCACGAGCATCTCCCCTTGTCAGATGAAGTATGTTTCCCTTTATGTACTGGCTGTTAGGAAACCCAGAGTCAAACTTGGAGTTCAATCCTGGCACCTCTATTGACCTTGACTTGGCATTTGTCTTCTCCTTCACCTTGATCCTGATTTTCTGTTTTCAGGTTATTCTTTAATCCCATGTGTGTTGCATTATAAGCTCCTTGAGGGCAGGCACTGTCTTGCCCGCTGCTGTATTCTCTGTGCCTGGCAAGCACAGAGTCGATACTCATAAATATTTGTTGTCTCTGGAATAAATGTTTGCGGTCAAATCTTTTCTGGAAAGAGGCAAGGCAACACAAAATTTTTTTTTTTTAATCTTGCCCTAGGAGGGAGTTGGGTTGCAAGATTTGCAATCAGTTTCTCTTTCTTTATCATCAGCTCCCCCTCCATCCCAAGTCCACTAAAGCCTTGTCTTTGGGTAAGCCACCATCTTTTCTTTTGTCCATGGTCTGCTTCATTCGAAACTTGAAGTTGGTCCATAATCTTCCTCTTGGGAAGCTCTCTTGTTTCTGGCCAAGATCCCTCACTACCAGCCAGGCCTTTCCCATTGGCAACATCTTAGGGGGGCACTGGCTTAGCCTGGAAGGTGCCAAGCCCCCATCCATCGATAGATCTCCAAGGAGGGACAGAGAAGGGCAGCCAGCAATGAAGGCCAGGAGGGCCTCACCCATCTGCCAGCAAGGGGTCCTCAGGAGTAAGTTCTCACCTCCTCTGCTTCTGACCTGGAGCAGCTCCTCTGGGGACCACTCCACCCCGCCCCTTGACTTTGAAGAGAGAATGCCCAACCACAGGCTGGGGGCTCCTCCGTCTTAACTGAAGCTTCTGCAGGGAGAGAGATCCTGAAGCCACCTCAGCGATCCGTCAGGAGGGAGTCTGGGACGTCAGCACGGTCCTTGCAGCTAAAGCAGCCCCGTGAGACTGGCACCTTCGTCCCTATTTTGTCCGTGAGAAAATTGAGGCTGCCGGAGCCTAAGTAAGGAGCCAGGAAGTGAGCAGGGAGGGCAGGTCACGGCCAGGCGATAATCCATCATGTATGGGGTGCGCTGAAGAAACAGCATGCACTTTAACTCGTCCCCCCCCCACCCAGCGACCTCGAGACGCAGCTACCCCTGTTATCCTCATTCTACAGTTGAGGAAACTGAGGCCCCCAGAGAGCCACTCCGTTGCCCAAAGCCCCACAGCTGGCCAGCCCAGGAGCAGCCACCACAGCACACACTGCCCGCAGCCAGGCCCACCAGTGACACCACAGCACGTCCTGCCAGTCAGGAAGTTCCTCCTTAGGTCTGACTGCAGTCTTTTCTGACTTAGTCCAAGCCCAGACTCTGGTTTGTCCTCTCGGGGACATGAGCTTCACTGTGGATTTCCAGTTCGCCTCCAGTTCAGGGGTACATTTCTCCCTGAGTCTTCCCTTCTCCAGTCTCCTGCACGCCTTGAACCACCTTGCTCTCCCTCTTCTGATCTCTCTCCAGCTTCTCTACGCCCTTTTGCAAGTGCTGTGACCCACAGAACTGCCTTGAGACCAGGGAGAAGGGGTCCTGCCAGACCCTTCCATTTAGAGGGCTCTACTCAACGGTTTTAAGGCCATGCCCCTCCCTACAGGGCATGGGGTCTGGGGTCCAAGGGGTCACACGCATCCAGAGCACACACTCCCCAACCCCCAGCCTATGCTCTGGGTCCTCAAGCCCCTGGAATTTCTTGCCCAAATGGCTGTAAGCCTGCTTCTGGGCTGTGCAGACCTCTTTCTGGGTTTTATCCTGTCAGGGTGGCCATGTTGCTGGTGTGGGTGCCCCTGGGAGGGGGAGGCCATTTGCAGGGACTGTGGATGGAGCCTGGAGTTTCCATTGGGGTGTCCAGTGTGGGATGGAGCAGGGATGGGCAGACAGCAGGCTGGGGGCTGGCTGTCCCCATGTCACTTTTCTTTCTTTTTTAAAAATTTATTTATTTATTTAAGTAACCTCTACACCCAGTGTGGGGCTCGAACTCACAACCCCGAGATCAGGAGCTGAGCCAGCCAGGCACCCCCCCGCCCCGATATCATTTTTCTAGCATAAAACTCTGCGGAGAACCCAGCCTCTGAGGTGGTGAACAAGGAGAAAGTATACACAGAAGAACATACGGAGGGTCAGCGTGTACCACTCCCTGAGTTGAATGGGACATACCGTATTTAACAGCTTGCTAACCTGGCCGGGACCCTTTCCGCGTCGGACAGCGGTAGATGAGCCCCTGCTTGTCCACTCGCCCAGGCCCTGCAAACCCCCCAGCGGGGCCCGGGCACTTGGGCAGGAAACGGGGCTCCCCCAGGGCCACGCCAGCTCAGATCCCGGAAGAAGGCTTGCTTTCTCCAACTTTGCCGCGTCGACGTTGTCCCTTAGCAGGTTACCTGCCTTGAGCGCGGGCAGTACTTCCAGGTCCTTCATGGGCTGGGGTCACCTCGCACCTTCAAGCCCCTTCCTGTTAAGCTGGAACATTGTCTCACCCATCCTCGGCCTCGAAGGAGCTTCCGTCCTGTGTGGTGGGCTTTGTCGTTGTTAAACGGCCCCATCAGAAGGGCAGGCAGGGGGCACGGCCCGCTGGTGTGGCCCGTGGTGGCCTGCGCCATCCAGCCCTGCCCCAACTCCCCACCCTAGCTCATGGCCCACTCCCACCTCCTCCCCGTGACCTGCTTTTCCCTGCGTGGGGAAGAGCGTGGGTTTGGGGAGCAGCAGTCCTGGGCTCTAGATGGTTCTGCCTTTAGTAC
Source organism: Ursus maritimus (assembly GCF_017311325.1). Lineage (NCBI taxonomy): Eukaryota > Metazoa > Chordata > Mammalia > Carnivora > Ursidae > Ursus > Ursus maritimus. Next base: position 17,199,687 of record NW_024424897.1, on the reverse strand, counting down.
CGGGCTGACCCGAAACTCTGAGTCTCCGTTTTCTCTGTAAGACGAGGGCCGCTCTAAGGAGTAAAGGGCATAGCATGTCTGAGACTTCGTCTAGGCTCTGGTGTCCACACATGTTGCTGTCCTTAATCTTGTTTTATTGTCTGTGTTGTTCTTCGACTACCACCTATGTCCAGGCCTCTGTGCGGGCCCTGGCCTTCCCTTGGAATGACCTCTACGAACTTGCGTGTATTCTTCGAAGCCCAGTTCGGGACACATTTTCTCTGTGTTGCCTTCCCTGGGCACCGGCCCCAGCTCAGTCCCTTCTAGTGGGAGCGTTTTCATGGACTAGCCTGGGAGCCCCCTGGGGGCAGGACCAGCCCCTGGTCAGCTCTGGGCCCACGTCACCAACCAGAGCGGGGGGGGGGGCACACAGCGGGTCCTCTAAGACGAGTTGTGGGACGGAGGGACACTGCTGAGAGTCGCCTGCCGGTCACAGGCTCAGCCTTCCAGCCCCAGCCGGAGGCTCATAGCCTCCGTGAGGCCCGCCTGGGAAGAGCTGCCGGCGCTTGTCATGTGTCTTCTTGGATTCTTGGTTACCTCTTCCCAACTAGAGAGTCAGCCCTTTGAGAGCAGGATTCCCCTTAGATGTCCTCAGTTCTCCGGGGAGCCTTGCACGTCGCCCTGAATAATGCAGGAGCCCAGCTGGGTTGGCTTGTTGGCTGATGAGTCCTTCCCGAGCAACCTCACACCCAGGCTCCTCAGGTCGCCGCTCCCTGGGCTGCTGTTTTCCCTCACCGTGTGATGCCTCACAGGGCCCAGCTCCGAGCCTTCTAAGTCTCTGTGCTGAGAGTCAGCCTAGTGTTCCAGAAAGAGGGGTCAAATCTGCCTTAGTGTGAATCTCAGCTGTGCCACTTCATGGCTCTGGAACTTTGGGTCGTTTCTTAAAAACCTCTGAATCTCAGTTTGTTCATCTGTAAAATGGGGGTAAAAATTCTGAGCTCAGGGCAGTTTTGCGTTTTTTTTAAGATTTTATTTATTTCTTTATTTGAGAGAGAGAGAATGGGGGAGAGAGTAGGGGGACGCACAGAGCGACAGGGAGAAGCAGACTCCCCGCGGAGCACAGAGCCCGACGCGGGGCTCGATCCCAGTACCCTGGGGTCATGACCTGAGCAGAGGGTTATCCAATTGAGCCACCCAGGCGCCCCTTGAGAATGAAATGAAACCATACACAGGAACTGACTTAAAGGTGAATAGCGAATAAGTCAAGGATGTTCTGAAGGTCATTCCAATGTAGCAAGGATTATAAAAATATCCCAGGCCAGGATTTGCACAACAAAAAGATCTGAATTCCTTCCAAAACAGAAAGGCCACACTCAGGGAAAACCATATGCTTTATGTTGTTTGGTCCCAACTAATTAACCTATTTGAAGAAAGAAGTAGGTGATGGGCACGTGGTAGAAGTCTGTGACTCAGTGGACCCAATGCAACGTGGACTCTGGCCTGACCTTTTGTCCTGGTGCCCTGTTCAGCCACAATACTCACAAAGGCCTCCAGCTCATGCGAAGGGAAGGATAAATCAAACTGGAAGCTGGCTGTTTTTACTGGGGTTCCAAGGACTGGTCTGTGTAGATTTAATAGGGCCCCAGTTAATGGCTTCGACGCTCACCCTTTCAGTGTCTCTCTCTCAAATAAATAAATCTAAATAAAATAATAGTTTTCCCAGCTAAGAATGCCTAGACAAATATATATTTCATTTTGCATATTTTTAACCACTATAAGAACGGTATTATGCTGCGTGCTGTCCTTGCTCCCTCTACGTTATGTTTCTAATTTCAAACTGTTGTTGGGTGTTACCGGAGCTCTGGGTCATAGCCCATTGTGTGAACGCACACTTGCCAACTCCAGCTCCTGCCAGTGGACAAATGTCTCGGGGTGCTCAGGGGGGACGGGAGCTCATGGGGGTGCCTATGGCAGGATGTGCGAATGTCCCCTTCGCCATTTGAAACCAAGTCAGGTGGTGCCCATTTCCACTCTCGTCTTTGCCCTATAACTTCACTGACACTTGGAACCACCTGACTTCATCTTTGTCAATCTGGCAGTTACAAAAGGGGACCTGGAGTCTTCATTTGCAGAGATGGGGCTGTTTTTAAGGTCCCAGAGCTGGGCGAAGCGGAGATGGGGCGGGGACCCAGGTGTTCATGTCGACACATAAGACATGCATTTGGAAGAACATATGGCCCATGGCTGGTGTGTCTGGTGGAAATGCCCAACATTGGCTTCACTCCTTTACGCTCCTCACATTCTCGAAGGGCCAGAGGGCATCACTGGCCTTTGGCGATGGGGCAAATTGGCTGGTGGAGCCTTCTCTTCTCTGCCTCACCTCTCCACCTGCACCGCTTCTCCTCTCTGCTCCTCAGATGCCCCCTCCTGGGCTGTGAATGCCCTGCCTGCTTTCCAGAAACAATGCCACTCCTCCCAGGGAGTCCCACCCCAGCAGCCCCCACCAGACCCAGGGTACATGTCTCCCAGCCTTCTCCTGCCTGAGTGACAACAGTAACATCTCCCAGGTGCCACTTCAGGGAAAACCAGAAGGTGACTCTTTCCCCTAAATTTTGATCCAAATGCTGGGGTTCCTTCCTTCTGAAAGAAAAGCTGTGAGCTCCTCAGCCCACCCCGGGAGCCAGATGGGGCAGCCACGTCCTGCTGGAATCTCTGTCCTCACAAGCTTGGCCTTGCCCATCCTTCCCGCCCCGCCAGGGCGACACCCCACTTCCTCGGGCCTTTACTATAAAGATAAAGGGGTCTTAGGATCCCTTCCCTGACTGGAAAACTCTTTCCCATCACTCCTTCACCTGACCATAACCTTGCCAGGATTTTTCAAAATTCAGCTCGGAGCGGTCACCTTCCCGGGGACGTGACCTTCCCAGCCTACCTGCCGCCTCGCTCCCAGCTCCCCTGCGCTCTTTGGGGCCAGAGCAGGACTCCTTACACCGGCCCCAAACAGTCCTGCTGAGGAGGGTTCCTGGGGTCAATCAAGCTTGAGACATGCCCCCTGCGACTGCCAACCTCTCGGTGTTTATGGTGCTTATTAGCATATTAGCATTTATTAGCATATTAGCATCCATTAGCATATTAGCAACACAGGCCCTGCGGGGATGACCCTGGTCTTCATTTGTCTAGTGGGTATTCTGAAAGTATTTAACTTGGTAGCCCTTTCTCCCCCAATAACAACTATTACCTGTTTGGAAAATGCCATCTGGAAGAGTCCCCTGCTCCTTTCATAGGTCAGTTTGTCCTTGCGGTCTTAGTCTTCTCAGCACTCGGGCTGTGATTCCTCTGACTTTTTATTTTTTATTTTATTTCATGTGAAAGTTTTTTAGCTATTTATCTTAGCAATCTCTACACCCAATGTGGGGCTCGAACTCATGACCCCAAGATTAAGAGTCGCACGTTCTTTCGACTGAGCCAGCAGAGGCACCCCCTCCCCTGACTTTTAAAAATCATCCTTCTCAAGGTAGTTCAGTCCTGAGTACTCGTCCCAGAGGGGCTTGAATGGAATGAATGCACTCTTTTATGAATGAATGAATGAAGGAAGGAAGCGATCAGTCATTCGGTTGGTCATCCAGCTAGATCCCCTCTCCTGGGAAGCGGTCGAAAATGGCCTGGCCACCGTACCCTGGGGGCTGTATCGGGCCCTCTCCACAGTGGAATGAGTCACTGTCCCACATTAGGCGCCAGTGATTTTCCTCTTAGGCATCTGTCTCACGATCACCCGTCTGTCTCCCTGTAAGCGGGTACATAGTCCCCGCTTGCTAAGTGGCATCTCTACTCTGACTCCTTCCAGAGGGATCTAGAACGCCATGGGCAAGCCCGCAGGCTCCGGAGCCAGAGTGGATGTGTCTATAACCAGCCGGTAACCCCAGGCGAACCGCTGCATCTCGGCACTTGGTCTCCCTATCCAAGCGGAGATGATGATCACAGTACCTCCCTTACCAGGTTGTTGGGGGCTAAATGAGTTACTCGTGCGTGTGAAGCACGTGAGACAGACCTGGCACGGAGAATGGGCTGGCCACTGCTGGCACTTGTAACACCAGCGACCACCATTCCTTGTCCCAGGGGCTGTCATGAGAGCCTGCATTGTCTCAACGACGCCTCCCTCCAGTCTCTTAGAAGGAGTGGACGTTTATAGTTTTCTCATCAGGACGCGGAGGCCTCCCAAACGCAGCCGGTAGTGAGCGGTAGCAATGGGCCGGGGCTCCGGGCAGCCGGACCAGGCGGCGGTTAGCAGCGCAGCTCCCCACTCGGGGACTGGGCAGCTCCTCTCCCTCCACACCTGCAGGGACCCCACCGAGCACCTGATCAGCTTATCCTCTGTCCTTCCCTGAAGATGGAAATCCGTGGCATCGCCTGGGGGGGTTAAGTGCACGGTGTACGTAAGACAGAGGGTAAGTGCATGAGGATGGGTTCTTCGAGACGCCTGGGGGTTGCCGTCACCTTCTGGGTAGACCCAGGAACACAGACCATCGAGGCAGGACTTTGAGAATGCGCAGGAAGAAAATGCCCTGTGAATCAGCAGTGCCGCAGACCTGGCAGCTTGGTGTCACCGCCCGTGGCACCTTGCCCCGGGCCCTGTGTGTGCCCAGGAAATGTGTGCAGGCAGGACATCTGTGGTCGCTTTTCTCCGGGCAGGTTATCCGGGCGAAAGACAGATGGTTATAAGAGGGCCTCAGGCTTAGGGGGCCATCCCGGACTTCTGAGGTGAACGTGCTGGAATCCCTTTCCCATGCGCCTCAGACCCTGTAGGCCAACTCCATTCTTCTCCACTTAAGAGGAGGACCCCAGGAGTCATGGGGTTGACTGTCCTCTTCTCACCATAGTGGCCAGGGCTTTATTCTAGCACCGTCCCCGGTCTGGCTGTACAACAGAAGTGAGGTGTGGGGGTCCTGGGGGCAGGGCTAATTCGGGGACGTGACTGTAGGAGGCTTAAGACGCACACGCCACAGGCTATTTATCTTGGAGAAAAGAAGGTTGGGGGCTGGATTCCAGGCAGGGGAGCAGCTACTCCGTCAGCACCTGAGGAGAGGACACGAGGGCCAAAATGGCGGCTCAGAGGGATGGGGTGAGGTAAAGAGATGAGATTTCCCACCAAATGTCACAGGCAAAGACACCCAGGAGTGGGAACAGCTGGCAAGGCTGGCAGAGAGACTGAGAGAAGTGGGGCTGCGAACTTTCCAGCCTGGAAAGACGAGGGAATTCCTAGGAATCTATGGGCTGATTGGTCTATCAAAAGCTTGACTAGTGTGAGAATCAGGTAAGGTGTTAAAGTTGGATTTTTCTCTTCTCCATGGTGGTACAGCGTGTTGTGCCAACAGAGGAGAACCAGAATTCTGTGAAGATGTGGAAGAACCCCTTATCATGGTTCGCTGAGTTCTTTGGCTCCTCAGCCCCATGGGATCTCAACCGAACTCCCAAACTGGGGCTACAGAGCTAGAGGGTGTGAGCACTGGGTCCTACTGCCTCCTCTGGGCCTTCGTTTTATGCCAGACACCCCCCCCCGCCCCGCCCTGCCCCGCAACGTTCCTTCCAGCTCTGACAGACTTCTTTCAGGGGGAAGAGCCCTGGTCCCCACTTCACTGCCTATAGGATCTAAACTCATCAGCTGGGACCTCAGGCCCTGCCTCCTTCCCTCTTTGTTCCTTGGGTTTTGGTGTTTTTGAGTCACACCAATGTCCCCAAAGTGCCCTTCCTCTTCCTTCTCTCTCAGGGCATAAAAATCCACCTCAGAGCATACCCCTCTGAAGTCCTGTGGATTATCTGTCCCCCCATCCACCCCTCATCCTCCCATCTCCACCAGAACGATTTGTAAGCTGGCCGGTCTCCTTACTCACGTCCTCTGTTCTTGTGCATGTGGCCTACTCGTCCTCTGGGCTTTTGGTCAAACCCCACCTTCACTCACTGGTCCCCTGTCCGAGACTCAGCTTCCTTATTTGTCAAGTGGAGACAATATGTTTCTCTCAGGACTGTTGAGAGAATGAACTAAGAGGCTGTGTGGGGAAAACGCTTTGCAAATGGGAAGGTGCCGGAATGTGTGTCATCTACCCTGAGCCCTCTTGGATGCCTCTTGAGAGAGGTCCTGAATTCACATGTCCCATCCCCCACACACATCCCTCCAGCCCTCAGATAGAGGTCTCCTCCCCATGGTGGGGGGGGGGTGCTTTGAGTGTGAGTCTAGCCCTTTCTGGGCTACAGACAGATAGACCTCAAGTATGGAAGATCCATGACAACATTCAAAAGAAAGAAGATCAATAGGCAGGGCCCCCGCGTCTGGGTTTACAGCCCTGTAAATCCCCAAGCAGGCTGAGTGGCAGGATCGACTTGAGTGTTTGCGTCCCCTCCGCCCTCGGCTCCCTACAGACTCTGTCCCAAGAAGTGTCTCCCCTCACTGCTTTATTAAGGCTTCACCATGTCCTAGCGGTGCGACCCCAGACGAGCGCGCTCAGCCTCTCTGAACCCATGTTGTCACCTGTCAAAGGGGGATGATTGTAACCTCAGAGGGTTCTTTGGCAAATGAAAAGATACATTCTACGTAACGTGTTTTCCGCAGCTCCTGGCACTCGCCAGGCTCCGTAACGTCAGCTGTCGTTAGTCATAATCACCGCTCCGAGAGCCCCGACAGATTGGTTCTCTCACTGCCCGACTTACAGAGTTCAGCAAATCGTGTCCTCACGACCTCATCAGGCACTCTCTACCCCGACAAATACACCCTACATTCTCTTTCCTCCATCGGGTATGCACCGGGACTAGACATTCCCCTTTATTTCATTTATTTTATTTCTGAGGGTCCCCCCAGCTCACTTTCCCTGTGCTTTTTGGGCACCTCCCCCTGTCTGTGGCGACCTGGGCCTTCTCAGGCCGGGGCGGTTCCCTCGGGCATTAACTGGACCGAATATGCTTCGACATTTTGCCCCTCATGCTGAAGGCACATTACACACACACACACACACGCACGCACACGCGCACACACACGCGCACACACACGCACACACACATGCACACACACGCACACACACTCACGCACACACTCTCTATTTGTAGAGGAAAAAAAATTTTTTTTAACTTTACGTGTTTGCTCTTTGTGTGTGTAACCTGGGTGTGTGTGTGTGTGTGTGTGTGTGTGTGTGAGTGTGGTGTGTGATTTTATCTTTTCTGCCTTACGCGTGCTTCTTCCTGGGAGAAATTCCTACTTTTGTCACGAATGTGACTAGGACACCGGACTGAAAATACGGAAAGTTCCTGTGGCACCGGCACTTGTGTGGGGATAGGCCTGGGATGGCGGGGTGTAGGCAGTGAGCAGAGGTGACGCGGTGGGAAGTGAGGACAGACCCAGAGGAGGTGAGTGGGACCTCCACCCATGGACTTGTGGAGAAAAAGCATTTTAGGGAGAGATCAATGGGGAACTCGAAGTCCTAGCACACACACACAATATATATATAGATAGATATGGATACAGATACAGATATGGCTGTGGGCAAGAACCAAGGAAGGCGTGGACCCCGCCGGGAAAAGGCCTCGGACCTTGAGCCCCAAGAGTGCTTGTCCGTGTCCGCCCCTCCGCAGAGGAGCTCGTGCTCACACCATTCCCACCGCGGCAAGGCTGAGAAAAGTGAAGTTGGGAATCAGGAAGAAGGCGAAGTGAGAGCAGGGAAAACCAGAGGACAGGGGGACTGAAAGCCTGGAAGGGGGTCACCAGATAAAGCATTAGGCTGCCGGGGGAAGTGATTTCTCTTGAAATAGACTTCTTACCTTGTCTTTTCCCAGCGCTCCTTAGCCCGTGTTGTGGAGTGCATGTAAAATACCAGCGTGGTGGCTGGCGGGCCAGTGGTTTAGACCCGTGTCTGTGTGTGTGTGTGTGTGTGTGTGTGTGTGTGTGTCAACCGAGGGGCATGCCCAAACACTTCTGAGGGCTGCGCCGGGTCAAAAAAGATTTGCCTCCCTCCCTGTGAAGAGGAGATGTGAGAGCCCAGGAGAGGGAGGTTGAGGGAGGGCTCCTTTCGGGAGAGGAGGGGAGTGTCTGGAAGACCAGTGGCTGGAAAGGCTGGACGAATTCTGGGAGCTACTAGGGACCTCAGGTGGGGCCCCTGAGGATGCATAGCAGGGAGTGGTGGGGGGCCTCCTCCCACCACCACCCTGGGGGTTTCTGAGGCTTGTCTGTGACCTAGGATGGTCTCCCCCCTGCCTCTTCCCCGCAGCATGGAATAGCACAGAGAAGAGGGGGCACCCGGACCCGTTCAGTCTCTTTCTTTGGGGGTGGGGCCCAGGCCTCAGCAGCTGTCAGCTCCCCCAGGCCATCTGACACGCAGCCAGGGTTGAGAAGCAGTGATCTGCCCCTCGGAATGCTGGAACCAGGTCCCGCAGAGGTCTGCGGTGGCCTCGGAATACAGCTCTTAATGGGTGCTGCGTAGATGTTTGCTAAGGACCCCGCGGAGGAACTGATGGCAGCACTCAGGGCTGGCGAATTCAGGGGGGCGCAGACGGAGATGTTGAGGCTCGCTCTGGCTGCTTCGCCTGCAGATGGGGATGGGACGAGGCGGGGGTAGCCACTGCTTTGAACTTGCATGGAGCCTCCCTACACCAAGTGGGGATGTCCAGGGGCCGCGCTGAGCTGTTCCACCTGCGTGTCCCTGACCCCGTGCACGAGGACACACTCCTGGGAATGCGGTGAAAATACCCACCTTGAAAGCCAGGGAGCGAGTGGAACCCCCCACCCCACCCCAGAGCCCAGCAACGGCGCGAATCTCCCGCAAGGACTCTGCCCCCCGCCCCAGGCCCTGCGCACCTGCAGCGCCGTGCTCAGCCCCCGGGTCCAGAGTTTGGGGTTTGAGCCCTGTGCGGTTGTGGCCAGAAGTCCCGAGTTGGTGGGAGTTTTTATTGTTATTGTTCCTTCGAAGTTTTATTATGAAAATTGTGAATCTGAAAAACAGAAAAAATAGTACAACGAGCGCACACGTGCACACCTCCTAGTTCAACTGCTTCGCATTTCGCCATGGTAGCCCTACCCCTCACCCCCCAAACTACCCCCGCCCCCAGTTTGGCTTGGTTTGTTTTTGCTCAATCATTTCAAAGTAAGTAGAGTCATCATGACCCTTTTTCACCCTTGTATTTCCAAAATATAAGGATGGCCCACCCTATGACCATCTAGCATCATCCCACTAACAAAATTAATCATGATCCCCAATGATGGAGTGTTCCCCAGTTATCCTCATAATGCCTTCATGGCTAGGATTTTCAACCTAGGCTCCAGTTATTTGATTGTTACGTCTCTGAAGTTTATTTTAACCTCAAGTACCGCCCCCCAACACACACACAGAAGTGTACACACACACATACACACACGCACACTTTTTAAAAATGATAGGAGCTTCTGGGAAGTTCAGTCCTGTAGCCCCGTGTACCGTCCCACATTCTTAATTTGTCTGGTTGCTTCCCCATTGTGTCACTTGGTTTGTTCCTCTGTCCTTCATGCTTGCTGGCAGCTGACAGTTCTCGAAGCCTGGGGAGGTTCCGGTTGAGCATCTCTGGCCAGAGAACTTCCTCCGGGAGGCTAGGTACTTCACGTTGCATGATTTCATGCCATGCTCTTGTCACACTCTGCGGGAGGTTTTTAATGATCCAGTTTTCTGGACTCCTCCCCAGAAAGTCTGATTCAGCAGGGCTGGCTTGGGATCCCAGGTGTCTGTATTTTTCAAAACCACCCCCAGTGATCTGGGCGCCAGAGTGTCACGGCCCGTATCCGTGACTAGCAGTAGCCAGCTGAAAAATGCTTGTCCTCGGTTCTATGAAAGGTGGCGTACGAGAGCATGGGTGGGATGACTGAGGTACGTGAGGTCCTCGAGACCCCAGCCTTCCCCAGTGTGTGATCGGTGCTGTCTGGGGGTGAGGCAGGGTGGGTGGGCATCTGGGCCCCAGCAGGGGAGGAGCATGGGGGTATCCGGGGGCAGCTCCCAGGCTCAGCTGGGAGTTCTTCTTGCAAGACAAGGGATGCCCCCCACCCTTCTCTGCGCTCCCAGCCCTCAGTACAGGGCTTGTCCCAGCATACGTGTTTGTGGAGTGAAGATCCACACCGAGCCCGTGGCTTACGGAGGGGCCCAAGGGAGCTGCTGTGAGGAGGAATTCTCAGCCGAGGGGTTCTCCTTTCTGTGGTCCGTCCTGGGCTTTTCCCTAAGACTGAAACAAAGGCTTTCTGGATGGAAGAGCCAGCAGCTGTGTTAATAAGGCCCAGAGAGCCAGTAGGGCCAGCCCCTGCCCTCAGCTGGTGGTGGCCTGCGGGACCTGCAGGAGAATGTCCGGGCTAGTCAGGTGGGGAGCGCTCCGTGTGCCTGGGGGGACCAAACATTCTGCCCATTATCCAAAAATAAGTGAAGTGATTCATCCTCTCAAAAAACTCGGTTGTAGTGGGGAAACAGAGTCAAAGGACAAGTCAGTGGGATGTGTTTAAGGCTCTCCTCGGGTATGTATAAGAACTGGGAAATATCCAGAGGGAGCAGTTCAAACCGGACCATTAAGAGGGGGTTTTAAAATCAAACTTTGATGGGTGAGTAGGGGTCCAAAGTGAGTGAGAGGGCTCGGCCCACTCTGCCTCGGCTTTTACCCGCACCTGCCTGAAGGGCAAAGGAGTGTGTGAACCCAGAGAAAGCCCGGCCTGGGGACCAGCAGATGGCTTCTCAGAACAAGCAACCTCACCCTGTAGGGCCCTCATTTCCCCATCTGGAGAATGGGAGATGGGCCCTGGCCTTATATAACACGGGGGCTGGAGAAGGGGGAGGGGAGAAGTGTTCCCTGCTGAAAGGAGCTAACGATGCAAACACGGTTTAGGAAAACTTTAAATCAGAATTCTGGTTGGTGAAAGGGGAGGTGGAAGAAACATGTGGCCACGATCCGGGAGTCACAGGTGTCCAAGCTGAACTCGCCTGCAAGGCCCCACTCAAAGGTGACCCCTTTGAAGATGGACTCCTGGCTTTCAGCCCCTCTCCCTCCACGTTCCCACCCCTGTGGTTTCCACCCTCACGCTCCGCCAGGCCCGTGGTCACCTGCGGGGATGTCTGTCCTGCGCCAGGGCGGGGGCCTCTGAGGAGGGTGGAGGCCACGTCTTGTGCACACCAGGCACGTGGTGCACGGGCACTGAACGAAGCCCCCTCCCTTGGACCGGGGGCTTCGAGAAGGAACTGCACAGCACGTGGGAGACAGAGATCTGGCTGGCGTCACAGGGCCTGGGCGGACCCCTGCGCTGCTTCCAACCAGTGGAGGAACTCTAGACAAGTCACGCTGCGGCCCTGGGCCTTAGTTTCCCCTGAGGGAGTGGACTCCTGGATTAGCCCAAGACCCCACCCAACTTCGACCTTCTAAGGCCTGGTGCCGTGATAGAATGATGAGCGCTTCTAAAGCCTTCCTCGGGCATCTTACGCCCCTCCCCGCCTCCTCCAACTAGCCAGAGACCCACGGGGAACCTCCTCGGGCGGGCACTTTCATTCAGCAAGCACCTACCTCGGACCAGGGAGCTCCCCAGAGGCACCTGGTCCCACCATGGTTTCTAGGACGCTTTGCATCTCTCAGGTGGGGAAGACAAGACCCACTGAGGGAACTTTCAGAGGGTTGCCCAAAACTGGTAGGCAGGAGCAACCCTAGGCTAGTCATTTAACGTGTTTGGGCCTCCGTCGCCTCATCTGTAGAGAGCGTGACAACCCCTCGCGCGTCTGAGAGCAGACGCTGGGCTGCAGCTTCTAACTGTGAAGAAGCCGGACTCCACTGAGCAAGTATGAGATCATCTGGGCTCAGCCATGAGTCCTGAACTGCTCGGCAAAGCAAGTGGACCTGGGAGCAGCTTCCCCCTCGGTGGTCCCCTGTGAGCATTCATCTGTCTGTGGCCTCGGTGCCTCTCGGGAGGCCCTCAGGGAGTCTGAGGGGGGAGGCCCTGGGCCTGAACCCCTTTCACTTCTCTCTGGACACCCGCCTGGCTTCAGGCACTTCCGTGCCCCATGGTGAGACTTCCTGGGCCAATGCCTGTCTGAAGGAGGGTACCCTCAGCTCACTGTGTCCTGTCGGGGTCCCGAGGGGGGACACAGCCCCGAGGAGACCCAGGCTGGAGCTGCCAACGGGCCAGAGCCGCACCAACTGCCTCCCTCCATTCTCCTCACCTTCTCCCCCTCCACCCCCCAACTTCTGTCAGGCCCCCCCCTTCATCTTCCCACTTCTCACCCTCCTTTCCTCCTCTCCAGGTCTGACCATCCTGCTCTGAGCCCTGCCTCCCAATTTGGCTGAAGGGGACTATCGCTCTCTCCCCCCCTCCTCCCCTTCTCCTCTGATCGACTCCACTTTCCTATGAAATTGAGAGAAAAAAGAGAACCCTCATGCTCACAACACAGCAAAAAACAGGTTTAAACATTTTACAGGTTTCAACATTTTTCAGGCCGCCTTGTCACATCTTATCAGATCAGCCAGGAGCCGCAGGCCAGGCGCTCTGGGAGCTGCTTTGGAGAACAGAAGCTGTAACATTCCAGCTGAGGCCGGCCCGCCTTCCCCTCCCTCCCTCCCTCTTCTCCCCAGAGAAACATCCCACAGGGCTCCATGGTGGGATGGCGGGATGGCGGCTGGAGCTCGGGGCCAGCACCTCCTCCTCCCCTCCCGAGACTCAAGTCTTCAACCCCTTGGCTTGCAGTGCCCACCACCCACCCGTTCTCTTCGTCCCACGTTTGCCCGGAGCTGTGGCCCCTCTGGCTTTTCAGGTGGGCTCAGCGCCCGTCCTCGGAGGGCCCCCTTGGCCCTGCAAGGGGACCTCTAGAAGGTGGCAGGCAGAGGGCAGTGGTCAAAGTCACTCACTGAATGTAGACGTGACCACTTGGCCAGTAGGGCCGGCAAGTTGTGTCGGAGAGTTTAGGGAGAGAGAGAGGAAGGTAGGAAGACCTTTCTCGGGCTCCCATGGCGAGTCCTCATTGCTGCCCAATGGGACGGAATGGCTCTTTACTGTGGCGTCGTGTTTGGGGGGGGGGGTTTCCCATCCGTGGTGGTGTGGACAGTTGGCCCGGAATACCCCGTTTCCCTCACGTTCACCCCCGGTCTCCCATCTTCCTGTTCCCGCCACACTCGTGGTGACCTTGGGCACACACTGCCAGGTGACAGGTCCAGAAAAGGCTGACCAAAGTCCAAAGGCCCAGCTCTCAGCCGAGCCAACAAGGGGAAAGGCCCAGAAGCTGTGTCCCAGGGTGAGAAGGAAGGGCTACCTTTGTGGCTCCCAGGTAGAAGGGTCAGGCTGGGAAGTGCCCCCCGTGTGCACAGAGAGGGTCCCCACCAGAGGACGGGGCTGCGGGTTGATGGTTTAGTGTGTGTTCAGAGCTCTCACCCAGGGAGGAGGGTGGGGACAAGAGTGGAAGAGGGAACGACCAAAGCAAAGGAAGGGCGTGGTGACTCACTCTGTCCAAGTATGTTGGCCGCGCCTCCGTGGGGACCTCATCAGAAATACCAGGAACAGAAGCCAGACGTGGGCGCAGGGTTTGGGGAGAGCCCTCCCCGTTTCTCGGCCTGAAGTGTGAGGTCCGTCTGATGTGAGGTCCCCACCCTCGTGCTGATGCCCTCTCCTCCTCCCATGATGCCCCGCATTCCTGGGGCTCCTCCCTTGGCACACAGCGTCCAGCACCCACACCATGAGGCTCCCTGGTTGTCTCACCCTTTACCGTGTGCCCACCGGGGAGGGACAAGGCCTCAAGTGTCATTCCACTATTAGCTCTAGCATAGATTCCCAAATCTGAATTTCCAGGCTCTGTCTTTTTCCAGCACTGTCTGGACATGGGTGCCTGGAGGTCTCATCGGCCCCACAAACTGTCTTTGTTCCCAAACCTGTTTCATCTCTTAAGTTCCCTTCCTCTGTTGACGTCATATCCATCTTCCTGGTCATCCTGGCTTAAAACCTTGTCATGCTCTCCTCCTTCCTCTGGTGTCCCCATGACCACCCTTGTGCACGGCTTCCTCTCTGCTCCTAATGCCTCTGGCCTGAGACCCGCTGTCTCAGGCCCCGCTAGCACAGACGGGTGGTGCCCAGCCCCAGCCGCACGGGGGGTCACCCTAGACTAGGGAAACGTGCCCGCCAGGGGTTGTAATGTGCAGCCAAGCCTGACACCCTCCTTAGTATCAACTGTCACACCAGCCTCTCTTTCCCAGCCGTGGGTCACTAGTGCCCACCCCCCTCCGGGCATTTTGCAGTTAGATTTTGTCTAATAGATTAATATTTCCAAAGCCCAGTCCAGGAGCCTCCAACAGCTGCCCAGGTTGCCTGGATAAAACTGGGCACTCAGGGCTCCTTTCCCCTCCTTGCTCCTTTGTACAGTTTCTGGGCTCCAGCCGGGGTGGAACGGCTGCGGTTCCCCCTCCCACCTCGTGCCTGGGGCTTCCCAGCCACCCCAGCGCCTCCTGAGGGAGCCCCCCAGCTGTGCTTTCGTGATCACCATTGGCTGGGACCTTCTTGCCTCTGCCTTCTTGGATGTCTCGGCCCCCGTGGTGCGCTTTCTGGCGTGGTGGTAACTTGGGTGGTCGGTCACAAGGGCCTGGGGATGCTCTGTCACTTGTTCATGATGCCTCTGGCACCCAAGCTTCGTAGGTGCTGGAAAAATGCTGCGGCTCGGTAACTGACAGATGTGTCCTGGTCTGGGCACTCCGTGGGTGTGGCTAAGGCCTCGCCACGTCCCCAGCACCTGGCACGCTGCCCGATTCCAAGTCATCGCTCAAATGCGTGCTGAGGGAATAGGTGGGGAGTGAATCTGTTTACCTCCCCAGGGTGGGCACCTCCATCTACTCCGTGTGCTTACTGCCCTCATGGGGCCCTCGGCGGGCGGGCTGGGACGAAGTCAAGACGGGCAGCCCGGCAAGAGGCCTGGGCCTCCGTGGGCCCAGAAGCTTGTATATAATTGTTGTTTTCTCATTGATTCTTCTCTGGCTGGCCTCCAGGTCCCAGCTCAGTGCGAGGACCCTTTCTACCCTCCCCACCCCCTTCCCTTACTCTACATCGACGAGGGTGCTCCCTAGGCTGCCGGAGACACGCGAAAACCAGACGGCCCCTCTTTGATGAAAGGCATCACTTGCGGTGTCTCTGGGCCTGCTCTGTGGATGGAGGGAACCCAGGAGCCCCTTTGGACTCAGAAGCGACCCCCTAGCCTCAGCCTGTACGGAGACGGGTGCACGGCTGCATTCGTGCTCAGCGCCCACGGGGCCCACACGAGCGCCAGGGAGGATCTGTGGCAGGGATAGGAGAGAGGTAACCTGTCAATCTTGAGTTAGGTCTGTCTTGCTCTGTCATGAGCTCCCGGCCAAGGCACCAGGGTGAGTGTCCTGACCAGGGCCTCCCACGGCAGGAGCAGGGATGGCCTTGCCCTTCTGGGTTATAGCTCACGTCATTCCAGGAGTGAGATGCGTCGGGGCCCACCAGGACCTGCCCCTGGCCTGCCCCACTCCGTGTGTGCCATTGAACTTGTCAGGCTCCCCCCATGCTGTCCTCCAGCCCTGAAGGGCCTCTTGACCTAAATGGAAAAGTAGTAGCTTTGTGTTCCCAAACCGACACCTGGCTCTTGGACTTCCTGCCCATTTTCAAGCCTTTCTTTCTCCTGGAAGTTTTCGTCTTGTCCCAAGCCAGGGTGGGGCCCCACTGGACCCAGGAGCAGGGAGGGCACCTGTCCAGTACTGCCCAGGAGCCAGCAGGTGGAGCACCAAGCCCTGGGTTGTTGAAGGGCTTCTAGAAACATGGTGGTCACTCTGGAGTAGAGAGAGACACCGATGACCTCAGAGGAAGTGGTTTCTGACTCCTTCCCTCCCTCTCAGCACCCATGGCAAGTGCCCTGTCTGGGGCTGGTGGAGATAGTGAGGCTCGCCCCAGGGAAAGGTGAGGACCTTCCTGACTCCAGGAAAGGCCCAATGCGGGGAGGCTTGGCCATGGAGCTCGCCCGAGACCGGAAGGAGGAGAAGGGGAGACTTTCCTTGGGCTGTGTCCCTGCCCATCTTCCACAGCCCCACCCATATGTGACTATGTGACTTAGGACCCTCTCTGGGCCTCAGTCTTCCCAACTAGAGAAGGAAGGGATTAGACTAGAACTCTGGTTCGCAGTTGCGTCCTGCAGAGGGGCCGTGAGTGGGTCAGGAACTATACTCACTAAGCAGTAACTCTCCCCGCCCCCGCCACTCCCCAGCCTTTGGTAACTTTACTCTACTTCCTGTCACTAGGAATTTGCCTCTTCTAGGTACCTCACATCAATGGAATCATACAATATCTGTCCTTTCCTTTTCTTTTTTTCTTTTTCTTTTCTTATTTGTCAGAGAGAGAAAGAGAGAGAGTGAGCACAAGCAGGGGGAGAAGCAGGCAGGTGGAGAAGCAGGCTCCCCACTGAGTAACAAGCCCAATGAGGGACTCGATCCCAGGACCCCGGGATCGTGACCTGAGCCGAAGGCAGACGCTTAACCTACTGAGCCACCCAGGCGCCCCAAAATCTGTCCTTTTCTGACTGGCTTTTTTCACTTAGCATCATGTCATTACGTCATGTTGTAGCAGCTGTCCAAACTTCATTCCTTTTTGTGGCTGAATAATCTTCCACCGAATGGACAGGCCACGTTCCGTTGTGCTTCCACCGGCCGGACACTCGCGGCGTCCTCCTGCTGGCTACTGCGGATAGCGCCGTCATGATGTTGATGGACGTGCGTCTATTTGCGCGCCTGCTTTCACCGCTCTCGGGCACGTAGCTAGGACTGGAATTTCTGGATCATGTGGTCATTCTATGGGTAGCTTTAAAAGAGGAACGGGCCCTTCTTTTTATCGGTTTTCGGTATAGGGGAGTGGGGGAGGCTGTGTATGATTCCATCTGGAAAGAATAGGTGACAAATACAAAACACCCTGAACGAGATGCCTCCCGAGGCCCCTTCATCTCTAAAATCCTGTTATGCTGGGGGGATGGCAGAGTTTGGGGCGTCAACGGTGCCCGCATCACCGGCCAGGACACCCTGCACAGGATACTGCGTGTCTCGCCGGGTGAGAGACGTGTAAGTCAAGGCAGCACCCAGGCTGACTGTGCTGAGTTTTCTCTCCGCCCCAGCGCGCCGCACGGGCCCCCCTTCGGCCCTCCGGAGACAGAGGTGCGCCGGGGCAGGGGATGGGGAGCCGAAGAACCGGGGCGCAGTGGGAGTCGCACAGGGCCTCCTCGGAGAGGGAATTTCGGTCTGGGAGGTCCACATCCAGGGCTCCACGAGCAGCCTGTTGCTTGTAGGCCTCTGCTGCCCATCTGCCCGGCTGCCTGTGTCTGTCCTCAGCCCAGCCGGTCTGTGGGCTGTCCTCAGGGGAGGGGGGCAGGGTCCTCGGGCAGGGCCGGGCCAGGAGCTGGGTATAAATAGCTCCTGCCCAGCTGGGAAGGCCTGGCGGTGCCCTCCACCCTCCCCCTCACCAGCTGCTCGTGCCAGGCAGGGTCCCTACCTCCCTTGGGAGCCTGGCTGTTGTCTGAGGTCCTAACCATAGGGACTTCCTCAGCGGAACCGAGGAGTCTTGTCCTGTGTGGAGGCGAAACCTCCGGATGCCTGGATTCCTGGGGAGTGAGGCTAAGTAGCTGCGAGACAGGGGGCATCAGACTGGCCTTTTGGGGAAGGAGTGGTTCCTTCATTCCTACCTAAGCAAGCGCCTGGCCTTTCAGTAGACCAAGTGTGCGTGTGTGTATGTGTGTGTGTGTGCGCGTGTGTATGTGTGTGTGTCTGGTGTGGTCCAAAGTGTTGGGGAAATGGGAGGAGACGCACCCTCTATCCTCAGGGAACTCCCACTCTCACAGCCAGATCGAACTGGAAACAAGTGAGTCCCCACTTGGGGACAAAGTTTGAATAGGGTGCAGGAAAGACAGGCAGGAGAGGTTTCTTCTGTCTGGGAGCCCATGGAAGTCTTTAGAAAGGAGGTGACCCAGGAGTCCTGTCTTTTTTTTTTTTTTTTTAATTTATTTGAGAGAGAGAACGAGCAGAGGGAGAGGTGGAGGGAGGGGCAGAGGGAGAAAGAGAGGGAGAAGCAGGCTCCCTGTTGGCCGGGAGCCTCAGGTGGGGCTCGATCCCAGGACCCTGGGATGATGACCCGAGACAAAGGCAGAAGCTGAAACCCTCAAATGGAGCGTCCTGGGGATGCTCCCCGGCCCCTGCCCTTTGGGTTACCTTTAACACTCAGCCAGGTCACAAATGTCCATCCAGCCGCCCCAGTTAGGACTGAGCTGCTGGGGAAGGGGACGACTTTGCTCTGATCCAAGGCATCCTTCCCAGCGATGGATGGGAAGGGGCTCTGGAAATTCTGATGTGTTCTATCAAGTCGGGAGTGGGAGGGCAAGGAGGCAGGAGGTTGCTGACAGGACAGGGGACCAAGTGCTGGGGACAGCCCCTAAACACATGGGAACCACAATGACTGCCATTTATTAGGGGCTTCCTAGGTGCCCAGCACGTTTTATCATTCCTTCCTCTTACTATGTCTATTTTACAGGTGAGGAAACTGAGGCAGGGAAAGGTTGAGTGAATTGTTTGAGATCAGTAGTTAGGACACAGCAGAGCTGGGTCTGCGCTGGGCAGCCCAGCTCCAGGGTGCACACTGGGTTGGCTCCCGGGCAGCAGGGAGGAGCCCGGATTTGGCCAGAAGGGAAGAACTCATCATCTCTGGGGCACCTGGTGGTTCAGTTGGGTAACTCAGTCGGTTAAGCGTCTGCCTTTGGCTCAGGTCATGATCTCAGGGTCCTGGGATTGAGCCCTGTGTCGGGCTCCCTGCTCAACGGGGAGTCTGCTTCTCCCTCTGCTCCTGCTCTCTCTCTCTCTCTCTCTCTCTCTCAAATAAATAAATAATCTTTAAAAGAAAAACAAAGAACTCATCATCTCCGAGGCCGAGTTGTTTTCAGAGGGTGTCATACTCGGAGTCAGACAAACCCAGGGTTGAACCCTGGCTCAGCCACTTCTCTGTGTAAGTTGCCCAGCTTCTCCGTGCCTCAGTTTCCCCCTCTGTAAAATGGGGGCGGCAACGCCCAGCTCCCGGAGCTGTTGTGAAGATCTGATGAGATAATACATGGGGTGTGTGAAAGAGGCAGCGCCACTGTGACCGCTGGTGCGCTTGGCAGCGGAAGGCAACTGGCTCGGGTTGGAGGAGAGACTACAGTCGTCCAGTAGGAAGGACTTGGTGTCCTTCAGAGGAGGGGAAGGGAACGAGGCATCTCCCTGCTGGAAGAAGTTTGGGGAGCAACTCTGGCCTTTGCGGCCGGCCAGTGCCCAGAGCTCGGGGGTCTGCGGGGTCGGGGAGGGCCGCCTTGGACCCCGGGGGGAGGGAGTTGGTGAAACCAGGGAGCGGGGAGCCCCTCTGGAGAGCTGGGATGAGAAGCAGCCTTGCCAAGTGGAAATGAAGAGCCAGTGGGGGCGTCCCCACTCCTCAGTGTCCCTTCTCTGCACTGGCCAGCGGCCCAACCTGGCTCCCAGGTGCTGGCTGTACAGCCGTGGGCAAGCTCCCTCTCTCTGTGGGCCTCCCGCTTTTTCATCTGTATAAATGGGCTTCGCGCTCGCTTAGGGCTCCTTCGTAGGTTCTGATTCTAGTCCGGGGACTCAGCTTAGCTTGAGGGGGCCCGGGCCTGCCGAGGGGCTAGGAGAGAGCTAGAAAGGGGGAAAGTGACAGACGATGCCCATCTCTGGGCAAAAGGAGGCTGGGTCCTTCGGGGCACTCGGGGCCTTGACTGGTGAGCAGACCAGTAATGGGGGGTGACATGGGACAGGCCCCCTGGTGCCAGAGGTGATTGTGGGACAGACCAGCTCAGATCAGAGTGTGTCGTGGGGGCAGAAAGCCAAGCTGATGGCAAGTGTGGCCACCACAGGGACAGTCTACACCTCCAGACCCAGGCATGGACCGGGGTGCCTGTGGTGGGGGCACCCGGGAGACTGGCTCTGGTCAAAGGGGAGGGACACTGAGGCTGGGAAGTGGGTACCAGGTCTTCCCATGCTTCTCTGGGACAGGCAGGGGCCAGACCTGGGCATGGGGAGGCGGCCGGGACTCATCACCCCATTCAGGGCCAAACCAAGGTGTGGTTCCTGGGGTGGCAGAGTCCGCTATCGGGTCTCAGCTCCCCTCTCTGACTGTTCTCCTCATCTGGGACTTCAGGTCCTAAATGTCAGAGGAGGGAGTGGGGAAGGCCTGGGTCTTCAGCTCGGGTCATGATCTCAGGGTCTTGGGGTCAAGCCCCACGGCAGGCTCCCTGATCAGCAGGGTGCCTGCTTCTCCCTCTTCTCCCCACCTGTGCTCTCTGTCTCTCTCTCTCAAATAAATAATTAAAATCTTAAAAAAAAAAAAAAAGGTACATGTGGGGAGGCAGCCTGAATGGGGAGGGAGGCTCAACTCTGACACTTTGCAATCCTGCAGACCGGGGCAGGTTACTTAACTTCCTGGCCTCAGTTTCCTCATCTAGGAAATGGGATAATAATGATGATAATGAAGTTCCTACCTCATAGACTTGTGCGGCCAGGATTACATACGGCGAGGGACATGAGCGCTTAGAACTGGCCCAGCATATAATCAGTGATAGATATTTGAATATCATAATTCTCATGATAAGCTGTTTATAAGTGTAAACAGGGTGCGAGCAGGAGAGGACAGGCTGCAGGGCCCCATCAGGGGGTCTGGGCTGATCCGCTCTATCTCACTCAGGCATGAGATCACTGGTGGGGCTCAGGGCACAGATGGGCCGGGCCTACAGCCAGCCCCTCACTCCACCCCCCTGCCTCAGGTCCCAAGCAGGCATTGCCCAGAAGGCGGGCGGTGCAGTGGTTTGCCCCCCAGGCTCTGGAGTCAGATGGCCTGGGGTCCAATGAGCAACTTCTTAGCAGCTCTGTGGTCTGGGCTGGTTCCTCGGTATGCAAGTCTCCGCCATCCTAAAACAGCCGCTGTAAACCACCTCCCCCGCCCCCCTGCGCCGCCGCCTTGTCATACAGTTGTTACAAGGATTCAACGAAGCAAACCCAAGGAAAAGGCTCGGCCCAGTGAGCATGCTGTGTTCTGCTCCAGGCCTGGCATCAAAAAGTCTTGAGCAAGCTAACTTCCTAAAGCGTGGCTTCCTCCTCTGGGGGGTAGTGATGTTCTCCAGCCTCGGAGAAGTGATCAGAAATGGTACAGATAAAGCAGCCAGCACAGAGTAAGAGCTGATACATGGCAGACGTTTAGTTCAGCCCCGTGTCTAGTCCAGGAAGCTTGTGGGTGTGTGTGTGTGTGTGTGTGTTTTCCTGATCAGCATGTGGGATCTTCTGGTCCCTCTTCCCAAGGTTTCTGGCATGACTTCGTGTGAGGAACTCGACCAAGGTCACTGCCAGACTGGAGCCTTGGGTCAGTGCTGGATGTGAAGGGGGAGGAGTTGGGCCCCCATGCAACCCTTCTTCCAGCTCACACTGTCCCTGATCACAGGGCTGATTGCAACTGGCCTTCAGGTCCACTGAGACCCACAGATCATCTTCCCAGTTTCTCCCGCAAAATGTCATTCCTGCTGTTCCAGTGCTGGGGGAGAGAGTGGAAGAGCAGCACCTTGGTTTTCTAGTATTTTAAACTCTCGTTCCTCCTCCCCCAGCTCCCCGCAAGACCTTTCCTTCTGTTGACTATTCACAAATCTGAGAGGTTGACAGGGTATTTATTGAGAAATGAGGGTTAGAAGAGTAAGGTGACTCGACTAAGGTCATGAATGTTGGCTGGGAGAGTATGATATGAGATCTTCTCCCTCCTGACACTGAGCTACACTTGTCTTGAAACAACACCAAGCTCCAGTCTCTGGTGAGCAGGAAGATGGCACTCTAGAAACTTCTAGGAAGCTGCCAAGATGGTCACAAAGGCACCAGTGGACAAAGGACAGAGGACAATAGCAGAAGCCACCAATTCCCTGGGGAGGCACTGGGGTCTTTTGGCTGGGCAGGCAGTGTCCTGGGGAGGAGGCTGAGGGACACCGCCGCGGGCAGCACGTGCACACGTGTGTGTGTGTGTGTATGTGTGTGCATGCGCACGTGCAAATCTTAGGCACACGTGCACATACGAGTTCTCTGCTGGGACTGGGGCTTCTCTGCCTCTCTGCTTCATCTGAGATGGGACTGGGGTCAAGCCAGCTCCTGCCACCTCCCTGACTTTAGGTATGGGTTATTTCCCATGGGTCACTGGAGTCTCTGTGTGGCCCCAGAAACTTAGACTTCCTAGAAGATTGTCCAGCCCAACCACTTCAATGCACATCAGGGCAACTGGCCCAGAGCCTAGGAGGGACATAACCTGGGCCTCTCAAACCATCTTTCCAGTCCAGGGTTCTTTTCATGGTATTGCGTGGCCCCCAAACACCCCTGCGAGAAGTTTCTGCGGGCCCCCATGCTCATGTCAGATATGTCCCCATCAGAAGGCTGACTGGCTGGACCAGAGCTCTGCCCGTCAAGGGGCGGTGTATTCCTGAGAGCAGGGAGCACACTCAGGGGCCAGGTTGCTTGAGGTTCTGGGTTCACGCTGACCCATGGGCCCTCCATGGCTCCGCCTACCCCAGAGGGCTCTCGAGGAAGAAAAAAGGCCCCTGATGGGCCATGTGCCACCGCCCTCTGTCCGCCCGCAGGTCCCTGGCCCTGGGCCAGCAGTACACATCCCTGGGCTCACAGCCCCTGCTCTGCGGCTCCATCCCAGGCCTGGTCCCTAAGCAACTGCGCTTCTGCCGGAATTACATCGAAATCATGCCCAGCGTGGCCGAGGGCGTGAAGCTGGGCATCCAGGAGTGCCAGCACCAGTTCCGGGGCCGCCGCTGGAACTGCACCACCATAGACGACAGCCTGGCCATCTTTGGGCCCGTCCTGGACAAAGGTACTGTCTCCGGGCCGGGTAGCAGGTCGGGGAGGGGCTGGGTGGGGGTAGGGCATGAAGACACTTCCCCCTCAGGGTGCCTCAGCTCCCAGCCTAGGGGTCCCAGGGGAGGGCCATAAAGCCGGGCGGGATCCGCAGCCTCCACAAAAGTGGGTCGGCTCCTTCGCTGGACCAACCCGGACTGTCACCACGGCTGCCACACCTTCCCAGGTGCTGCTGGGAGCTGAGCAGCCTTGAGATGCCCTGGATCCTGAGATCCTAGGGCAGGACAGGAAGCCATGGCCTTCCTCCCCACCCCCCTCCCGGCTTGCACAGCGGAGGGGACCAGGCTCCGTTGTGGACATTTGTGACATTTTCCCAACACTGGGTTAAGTGCTATGCAAATCTAGCTTTTGGGCGGGGTGGGGAGCATCACCACCTCCAGGCCCCTCCCATGTGGAAAATTCTGGAGCTGAGGAAACTGCCTGGTACCGGTGGCATTGCATTGCCCCCAAGCATTTCAGTGAGAAGATTCTGCTGGCCCCACACCCCTGCACGCTGGATATACCCCCGGACTGTGGAGGGGCGCCGGCCCGGGTAACTTTCCCACCCTTCTGCAACCTGGGAGTCTAGCTGGCTGGTGCCTGAAATGACGGCATTCACAGAACTTGACCTCAAGCATGACCAGGGGAGGGGGTGGGGTGGGGCAACTGCTCCCAAGAAGGGGACTTTGAGGCTGGAGAGTTCTGGGTGGAAGATGGGCAACTCTGGGCAACAGTCGTGTCCCGGAATTTAATGACCCCAGCCAGCCTCCTGGGAGCCACCACTCCCGTTCCGCAGCAACTTGAACCCTCCCGACCACCACCAGGGCTTTGCCACCCAAACTGGTGAGCCCGGCCCTCCCTTCTTTTACAAGAACTGTATTTATAGCCGGAAGGAAAAGGGATCTGAGAGCCAGGTGGATCTGATGGGGTGGGGGTGGGGGGCACTGACCCCCTACGTTTTAGTATGCGGTCCCCCTTCACCTGGGCCTCAGGTAGTCTGGGTCTGTCTGACCTACAGGCCATTGTCAAGGGACAGAAGAGCAATTAGCGAATCAATGGATGATGATTCTGTTTACGCTTCTATTACCAAAGCTAATTATTCCTTGTTTACATAAAAGGTTTGGCCTCTAATTGGGGCCAAGTGGCGGCGGTTTGCATTTCAAACCTGATCTTGCCCGGTGTGTCAGTCTCACCGCCTTCCGGTGCCCCACCTCGGGCCAGGTAGCGCTTAATCAAACAGCCTGGCGTCTAGACGCGCTCCCCAAAAGCAAGACTCGCCTTCTGACTGCTCTTACCCTCTTGGGACACTTGGCAATGAAAACCGGGCCTTTGAGCTTATTACCCATCCACGTTTGTGTTAAACGTTTTCAATCACCGTTGTAGGTTCGGTACCGGCCTTCATGTCTAAATTGCAGGAGGGCAGTTCTGTGTTGGGCGGGCGTAGGGAGGTGGGTAATACGGCACAAACTCTAGGAATCTGATGAAGCTCAGGAGGGTCCGCGGAGAAGGCTCCACGCCGGCACGAGTGCTTCGGCGAGCCCCCACCCACGCCGCGCGGGCCGCCACGCGTTCATCTCTGCACACACGCCCCCCAACACACACACACGCTTTGAGAGCCAGGGGGGCGGGGGCCCTGCCCGGGGCGCGCACCGTTCGCGGAGGCCGGGACCGGCTCCCCACGGTGGGCCGGCTCGGAGGCGGGGCCGCGGCCGGCCGGGGACTCGCGCGGCACCCGTGGGACGGGGGCCGCGGGAGGTCGGCGGCCGGAAGGCGACGGGCCGCGACGGCGGGGCGCAGGCGAGCCCGGGATCGCGTTCCGCGGGCGGGACGGCGCGGGCGGCCCGGAGGGGCTTAGGCGGCTTGAAAGGGGCCCGAGCGCCGCCCCCCACCGCGCGGCCCGGCCCCGCGCCCGCTGCGGCCGCCGCGCCATTCACACGCCCTCTGGCCATTCGGCGCGGCGCGGGGGCGGGGGGCGCCGCTTCAATGGGGATTTCGCGGGCCGGCGCCGGGGCCGGGGGCGCGGCCCGGCCGCGGGAGCCGCCCGTTGCTACGCGGTGGCGGCCGGCCCGGCGGCCCGGGCCCGGCGGCCGCATTATGCGGGTAATGCGGTGTGACACCGCGCGAACAAAGGCGGATTGAGCGGCCCAGCGGGCCCCGCCGGACGGGGACCGGCACAGCGGGGCTGTCAGCGCCGCTCCCAGGCTAATCCCCGCCCCGCCCCCGCCACCCCCGCGTCCCCGGGGCTGGGAACCGAGCGCGGCCCGGGGCCCGGGCGCCGCCGCCGCCGCGAGAGGCCGCGGTCCCGGCCGGAAGCGAGGCGCTGGCCCTCGGCGCCGCCACCCCCGAGCGCCCCGGGGAGGGCGGGAGCCGGAACGGGGGGCGAGGAGAGCCGGGCGGTGGGGCCGGGGTGGGGGGGTCCGCCCGCGGGGCCGTCCGTGGAAGCGGGACGGGCGGCTCCTCCGCAGGTAGCCCACGAGGCTACCAGGCTTCCCGCTTGTGCACCGAGCCGCGGTCTCCCTCAGCACTCGGGATGGGAGCCCCGGCTTCTCGGCCGGCTTGCGTGGCCTTGGGCAGGTCACCTCCCGCTCTGGGTTCCTCGCCTGTCCGAAGAGAGATGTTTGGACGGCAGGTCTCCCAGACCTCGGCCCTCTAATCCTCAATGTCTGCATCTGTAAAATGGGCCTATATTAAGACTTTCTGCCTCCTAGTTGAGAGGATTAAATAAGATCAAAAACACGAACGGCAGAAAGTGGTGCATACTGAGCGCTCAGAGGTGGTTATCAGGATCATGAGGTTGGGGATTCCACTGAGAAGTTCTCCTTTTCCTTCAAGGGATCCTGCCCTGTGTTCTGGTCCTCCCCGTGGTGGCCGGGAGAGGGCTTGGGATTTGGGCCACTGCCCTCCTGGTCAGGAACTCTGGTGGTAGAGGGAAATTACACCCGTTTTACAAAGAGGGTAACTGAGGCTCAGAAAAGGAAGGGGTCTGCCCAAGTGCATCTAGGTGGGGGATGGGGTGGACTTGGGTAGTTCAGGCACTAGGTTCCCCGGCGCGCGGGCCTCAGGCTCTCTCAGGAGTGCGAGGGCTCATGCCTGTACTGCAGTCTCTGGAGTTTGGACAAATAGAGGGTGGGGGCACGGGGCCAGGACAGAGCAGGACAACCTCATCTCTTCAGCAACCTGCCAGAGCTATAGTTTCTGCCCCTGCTTCTAACAGGCTCAGCTCTGCCCTGTACCAGGTGTTGAGGCCCTGGGTTAATCAGCTGCCCCAGGCCTCAGTTTGCTCATCTGTAAAGTGGGGATTCCTCAGAGGCTGGGCCAGCCAAAGGGGGTCAGGAGGACACCTCGGCTCCTCCCTCTTTCCTCGGGGCTGGCGAGCCCTTCTTCCTGGCTGGGGAGGTCGAGGCAGGGCGGCTGCGCCCCAGGCCCCGGCCTGAGCCATGCCCTCCCCACAGCCACCCGCGAGTCGGCCTTCGTGCACGCCATCGCCTCTGCCGGCGTGGCCTTCGCCGTCACGCGCTCCTGTGCCGAGGGCACCTCCACCATCTGCGGCTGCGACTCGCACCACAAGGGGCCGCCTGGCGAGGGCTGGAAGTGGGGCGGCTGCAGCGAGGATGCCGACTTCGGGGTGCTCGTGTCCCGGGAGTTCGCGGACGCGCGCGAGAACAGGCCGGACGCGCGCTCGGCCATGAACAAGCACAACAACGAGGCGGGCCGCACGGTGAGCTGCGGCCGACCCCGCCCGGTACCCCTTCGCGGACCCTGTCCCTGCCCCTCCCGGCTGGCCTCGTCCCCGCCCCACCCTGCCCTTCTGGTGGCTCTTGTGCATCCCGGGCTTCCTGCTCTCCTCTTTCCCCTTGGCAGAACTTGGCCACCCCCCCACCCCACAATCAACCCTTCTGTTCACCCTTTCCCCCTTCGCTGTTCCTTATCTGCACGCACCTGGGGATGCGTCAGCGCGGGAGTGAGGGGCCCCATGGAGCGAGTACCCGCCCAGTTCAGCCAGCGCCCTTGGGCTGCCTGGGCAGGGCTATGAAGACTGGTGGGCCTGACTTTGAATTCAGCCTCCACCACTTCCTCTGGTCGTTTGACCTAGGGCGAGTCACTTAAGCTCCCGGCCTCAGTTTCCCCATCTTTTAAACGGGGATCCCTATTTCCTACAGCTTTGAGAAATGGCTGCGATTTCTGCCTCTGCTTGGGCTGTGAAGGGGAGGGAAACAGTGGTCATCATTCTTTAGGTCCGTACCTCAGCCCCCAATCCGTTCTCTTCCTGACCCCTAGTAGGAATAGAGGAGGCTCCAGGGACTGGGGGGGGGAGCAGAGAGGGAGGGCCTAGATGTGCTCCCAGTGGGGTCGTGCAGGGGGCCAGCTGCTACTCCTCTTCCCCAGACCATCCTGGACCACATGCACCTCAAATGCAAGTGCCACGGGCTGTCCGGCAGCTGCGAGGTCAAGACGTGCTGGTGGGCCCAGCCCGACTTCCGCGCTATCGGCGACTTCCTCAAGGACAAGTACGACAGTGCCTCGGAGATGGTGGTGGAGAAGCACCGCGAGTCCCGCGGCTGGGTGGAGACCCTCCGCGCCAAGTACGCGTTGTTCAAGCCGCCCACCGAGAGGGACCTGGTCTACTACGAGAACTCCCCCAACTTCTGCGAGCCCAACCCCGAGACGGGTTCCTTTGGCACCAGGGACCGGACTTGCAATGTCACCTCCCACGGCATCGATGGCTGTGACCTGCTGTGCTGTGGCCGCGGCCACAACACGAGGACGGAGAAGCGGAAGGAGAAATGCCACTGCATCTTCCACTGGTGCTGCTATGTGAGCTGCCAGGAGTGCATCCGCATCTACGATGTGCACACCTGCAAGTAGGGGGCCAGGTAGGGCGGCTGCGGGGCCTCGGGACAGGGACCTGGGTTTGCCTGGCTCCTCTTGTTGACCAACCACTTCTCTTTCTGAGCTGTCCAAGACACACACAGTTCCACGGCTCAAACAGGAAGCCAGGATCTCCCCGAGCTTCAGTGGGAATGGTCCCCGGGCAGCTCTGGGTGGATTACAGAGTGGGTACCAGCCGAGTGTGTGCCCGCAAGACTGCAAGCAATTGATTAACATTTGTATACAAGTTAGTAAATTATGAGCCAGGTCAGATGTTTTCGTGGCCACTGGCTATCATCACTGAGCATCTGGGGAGCCAGAGGAGGGACACTGGGGCTGGAAGCCAGGACACCTGACTTCTGGTCCCAACATTGCCCTGTTCCAGGAAGTCCCTAAGTTCCTGTTCTTTCACTTCCATGGGCCTCAGTTTTCTTACCGTGAAACAAGGGGGTAAAATAGTTGAAATAGTAGGCCAGAGATCCTCTTTTACCCCTGGGGCAGAGTCATTTTGCATCCACCTTGAACTTTGAGGGCAAGTTTTTGCACAAGCATAAATCCTACTGACCTCGAGGAGGTGGGTGGGGGAAGCGGTGTATAAGCCCATATCCTGACAGATCTGAAGCTTGGGTGGAGCAGGGGCACCCTCTCGGAGTTTATGGAAGGGGATGGGGAGGAGGAGGGATTCAAGTTCAGAGTGATGATGGTGAGTAATCAGGGGATCAAAGGCCGGTGGATTATGTTCCCAAGCTTCCCAGAGGTGGCCTGCGTGGGAGACACGGTGCCTGGTCCCTGGATCCATCGGTCCCCAGCACAGGTCAGGACTGACCTAGGGTGGTCCTAGAGTTTTGGGTGGAAGTCTGAGGCCGCTATGCCCTCTCTCCCTGTCCTCTGCCCTGAGGAGGAGCCTAGTATAGAGAGGTGTGAGCCCTGGTCCAGCTGCCACCACCTGCCAGCTGGGGGACGCAGACGAGAGAGCTTTTATAGATCTGTCTGCTTATCTGTCATCCTCCCCAGAGGTGCTGTGGGGGCAGTGCTTGGTTCATTGCAGAGAACTTACCTGCCTGGATCGTGCCCCCAGGACAGTGTGGGGGGGCACCCCTCTGGGTGAGGCAGCTCCACGGAGAGCACCTCAGAGCTGGTGGCACCTGTCTACACTGTGTGGGCCCCGGGGAGTGGCCGGGCCTCTCTGAGGTGCGGAGGAAGGCCCATCACGGGGAGAGCTCCGGGCGAGTACCTCTGGGAGGCCCCGCGGTGTAGCTGAAGCTGGGACCCGGCAGGGACGGGGTCCGGAAAGGCAGCAGGAGGCACAGCCTTCTTGGTGTCTGAGTGAGCGGTGTGGCCCGGGGAGAGAGGACATAGGTGTGCCGGCCCCGCCACGTGCCAGCCCGGGAGCCCGAAGTCCGGGTTCCTCACCCGCGCGGTGACAGGGGGGGCCTAACGGAAGTTTTAGGAGGTTCACGTGAGTTAGCAGAGAACACTTGTCTGACTCGGATACTACTAGGGATGATGACTGCCATCAGGAGCCGTGACACGAGGGTGTCATCGCGCAGTGAGACGGTGTCATCACTTGGGCAAGTTTCGCTTCCTGCTCCTCACAGTGATGGAAATGTCCGCGAGCACGGAAGAACTCACAGGCTCACTGTCACATGCGCACTGTGGCCGAGGCAGCGCGGGGGCCCCACGCAGGCCCCAGCTCTGGCCATTCTGAGGGGGAGCTGAGGGGAAATCGCAGTTGCAGAACGCTAACGCCGGACATGTGTCCAGCTTACTCATCACGAGGGTAGGGACACCGAGCCCAGGTCTCTGTCTCTGGAAAGCTCCACGTGTGGGTCCTGCAGAGGCTCCAGCCTCGGTGGCTCCGGGGGGGGGGGACTCTAGGGTGTCACCGAGTCAGACCCAGCAGCTGTGTTCCCGCACCTCCCCCTCCCAGGTGGGCAGCCGACAGGAGCCACCGCCAAGCAGGGAAGGAGGTGCTGGTTTGACCCTCAGTTTGACCGTCAGTGTCCAGAAAAATTCCCCTGCCTGCCACCCCTGTAATTAGTACTGATCCTAAGAGGAAGGAATACATCTGCAGCCCTCTTTTCTCCCATTTCTGAAGTAGAATGGTGTCTTCTCCAATCTTACAGAAAGTGCTACACAGACAGAGTTTCAAATGCCATGTCTAGGTAGATGGGGCGCCCCAAGGCCCCTCCTCTCTGGTCGCTCTGGGACAAGTGAGGACTCTTCTCCCAATGTGGTGTCCTCTTGACAAACTCTCAACTTGGTGAGTGACTGGGGCAAGCTGTGGAGACTCTCTGTGCCCCGGTTCCCTCATTTGTGAACTGGGTGGGGGGGCGCGTGGTTTTGTGTGGACCAGAGGCTGTATACACAAGAGCCCCAGTGCCGGGCCTGGCATGTGGTCCGAAGAGGCAGCAAAGTTCCCAGGCCCAGCAGAGCTGACCTCCCAGAGCGATGTTCCCCAGGGTGCTGCTTGGTCTCGAGCCACAGGCCCAAGTTTGGCTGAGGCCTGGTTACCTCTCCCCTCTTTTCATCCACACTGACACTGCAGGCAAGATGGGAACTTTCGAGACAGGCCGGCAGGGACATATGCCCTCCACACACTCAGTGGGGAGACCGTCAAAATGGCTTTATGCCACAGGAAGGCCAGAGATTCCCAGTCCTTCCCTGGTCGGGAAAACATCTTTTCCATTGCCTGTAGCTTCTGTCCAGTATCTCATGCTAATGACCGATTTCCTACCTTGCAAATACCAGGTTTATTCCTTGTTATTCGGATATCGCGAGCACAGTAAGCTGGAAAGGGCTCTCTCTGGATAAGAGTCAGGGGGCCTGGCTGGCCCCAAGTGCTGGATCTGTCACTCACTTGCCACAGAACCTTGGACGTGGCCCTTCAACCTTGTGCAGCTCAGTTTCTGCCCCTGTAAAATAGTCTTCCGCTGGCCCTGTCCGCCCCCCGGGAGAGGGAAGGTTGATTGGGAATGCCCACGAAAGCGCTTTGGGCCTCAAATCCGTGGTGAGATGTAAATACACAAATGAGTAAGAGATACACACTGGTGCTCCCCTGAGAAGGAATCATTCATAGTTAATTAAACAGCCGTGCTCCAGTGTGGACAGCTCATTATCAAACCACCAGTGTGACAGAAAAGCACAGTGCACGTGTCTAGTCTCGTGGGGAACAGGGCCCTGGACCGGAGGGTCCTTCAGTCTCTCTACAAGGCGGACTCCTGTCTGGGGGCAGCTGCCCACCACAGGCCTTCCGGCTGCCCGAGGTCCCAGCTAGAAGGTGGGGCAGGTAGGGTTTGGATCCCAGTCTGTGGCTGTTAAAGCTTCCTGTTCCTGTTTAAACCACACACCCTTCCTCAGCGGCGGACCCCAACGCAGAGGAGGGGGTATGGAAAAGCCCCTTGAGTTCCCCATTACCCCCAAGTACACGAGGAATGTCGAGCTCTCCCATCCACAGCCTCTGATCTCGGCACCCCAACGGGGGGTTTCTCCAAGAAAGGAATCACATGTCTGATTCTTCCTCTTTGTTTTCCAAAGGGCACTGGGAACGGGTGAAGTGTGTGGCTGGCAGATTCACCGAAGTCCCATGGGAAGCACGACCTGGAGCCGGGCTCGGCCCTCAGCACCAGGCAGCAAGGAATCTGGACTGTTGCCAGACGCCCGTGCGGTAAATGACCTTGGACCCGAGCCGCCCGCTGCCGGGGAGGCCTCCCTCGCCCTCTCTCTTAAGTTTCTCACCCTGCTCTGGATGGTGTGTGGTTTTTAAAGAAGGGGCTTTCTTTTTAGTTCTCTAGGGTCTGATAGGAACAGACCCCAGGCTTATCTTTGCACATGTTAAAGAAAATAAAAATGGAAAAAAAAAATTCTACTCCGACAGAACAGGCTGGGCTGCCGTGAGCTCTCTGCCTGGTGGTGAAGACCTCAGCACGGGCAAGATTCTGTTTCCAGACGGCTTCTTCTGGTGACATGCCAAGATGCCTGTGAGGTGGGAGTTACGAAGTAGGACAGACCCCTGCAGTCTCCTTCTCTCTGTCTCCTCCTGCTCAATCTGATAGACTTCCACATTCTGACAAAAGCCATAGGTTTAGCTAGGATCAAGTGGGAGGGAGGCCCAAGGCAATTGTGGGAGTAGGATTTGGAGTTTTGAAGAACCAGGAGCTCTGGGTGGCCTGGTAAGCTGTTTGAAGAGCAGCTGTGTGTTCTTCTCGGTCTCGCTCCCTCTGTAAGCCTGTTCTGCACGAGAGGCTCTGATGAACTACAGTCAGAGTCCCAGTCTTCTGTTGCCCCTTCTGCGGTTTCTACCAGGAACGCAGCGTAGGGTTTTTTGGCTTTTATTTTTTTTTTTTAAAGAGGACGAAACAATGTAAATAGGTTATGTTTAGGGGGTGGTGAGCCTTCTGCAGCTCCAGTGGCTTCCTAAAGAAAGAAGTGGTATCTTTAGAAGGGGCCATTCAATCCCTCCTGGCCCTGCTCACCTGCAGATTCCCCAAGAAAACAACTCTAGGTAGACCAGTTGGGAGTTCAGGTCACCTTGGTAGAAATCAGACAAAGGGTCAGAGAGAGAGTAGCGGGCGATGCCCGAAGTTGCAATGTGGTTACTTGTAGATAGGGAGGATAAAAACGGTTCCTTCATTTCCGCTCTGATAAAGACATGTCTCCTTTCCCTCCTTTGGCCTGTGTGGGTAAAAGAGAAACGCAGAGTTCTCTAACACACACCTGCTGGTCTCACCTGTGTGCAGAGAGCGCGCCAGTCCACGCAGTTCCCAAGGATCAGGAGGAGGTGTTCGAAGGGGGGCAAGCAGTCACTTACTCCCTCGGGTAAAGCATCTCCCAGCTGAGCTCCCCTTGCTCCAGGCGGGTCCTCTCAAGGGTCCCGAATGGACGCCAGTGGATCAGACAGCACGAACCAATGCCACAGCTCTGTCTTAGGGAGAATCAGGAAGAAGAGAGGCGGCAGGGGTAGAGACGAGAACAAAGCTGTTTCTTCCTTTTCCAAAACCCTTCTGTCTTTGGTCTGCCTAACCCTGACCTCAGCTACCGGGTCAAGTGATCTTCCTGCTCATTCAGGCAGGCTTGCCAGGACCATCTAGAAGCCATGCCCGCACTCTTGAATCTGCTGGCAACGCGCTCGGCTAAAGATACACATCCCACCCCCTCTCCAGAGAGTCTGCAATGCCCCTCCCCATCTCACCTTAGACTGAAAAGTTTTCAATCATGTCAACCGGCTAATGCTTGCTTTATGTGAGAATTATTTCAGCAGAACGGATACAAATTTTCAGAACAGTCTTTTCATATCTATGTATTCTATATTAAAAGTGATAAAGTCATGTTTCTGGGGCGTATTCAAGTAGCTGACAAGTAATTATTTAATAATAGTACACTGAGCGCATTGTAATTATTCTCGCCATAGTCAGGTAATAGTCTCCAACAGAAATTTCCTACCGACCTGCTGTATCCAAAGTTTTGTAAAAAGTTGTAGAAGTTGTTGATCTTTTTGATTTTATATTCAAAAAGTCTCTTTTTATAAATATTATTTATTATACAATGTATATACCTTTGAGTTAACTAAGATTATATATTATATAAATATATATATATTTGGAGAAAATATATTTCATCATGCAGTTTTTTTCTGTTAAGTCATTAAAGAGAAGGTAAACAAACTTAAAATGGATACATTGTACAATGTGTGGAGTTTCCAGATTCATGCTCAGGTCAAGAATATCCGATTTCTGGATGTGGTGGCCTCAACGTGCACCCTTAAGTTAGTGGCCCAAAGTAAAGCCATTCCCTCCGTTCTCTAAGCGGGATCATCTCAGACGTCATGGACAGTGGGTCTCATCCACTACAGGACTTTCTTACAGGCTTACCTTGCGCTAAGTCAACATCTGACAAGTAATTCCTAGGTCTGGAAGTAAGCGGTTTGGGCAGTAATTCCCTTCGTAGTTTCTAGCACTGCCACTGCACAAATGAATGTCACAGACACTGAAAAGACGTGGCTCGAGGCCAGCAGCCCACGGGGTTGGTTAATCCTTTCCTCACCCATGTGTTCAACTCCATTTATTGGGAAAATAGGATTTGCTCTATTGAAAATGAAACCTGACTGGAAATGGCTTCCCCTCCTGCCAGCTAAGCTATAGAAGGGGTAGGTTGGTCGGGAAGAAGAAATGGTTTGCCCTGGCCTCTGGGTGGCCTGGAACAGGTGTCCTCTGACCTTGAAGGCTGGGCAGAAAGCACCCAGCAGTGGGCACGCTCTAGGAAGGGCATGCTCTCCTTGGACTGCTGCTTCAAAGGGACTCACCAGAAGCTCACACGCGATGCTCTCTCGACGACAAGGGGCAGTAACTCGGTTTTATGACGACAGACAATCCTTTGGTCTTCAGACCTACCCATAAAATGTCATCTTCAGTTTATGTAGCACGGCTGAGATGCTTTCCTTTTCTTTCTCTTTCTCCTGATTTACCTTTATGAGAGGCAAATCTTATTCATCTCACTGCAGAGACAGAAACAACATAAAAATAAATCAGTCTGCCCTGCACACTGGCGATGCACTGCCGCGCGCTCTGTTCAGACCTCTAACCTTAGACTTGGAGTGGCGACCAGATGCTCATGAACTTTACTGTGCCCACGATGTGTCCTTATTTAGTCCCTGAAAAGCTGAAGCCACAAAAATGGTTGTACTGGCCGCGCAAGGAATCGGATGTGGAGTGTAGACAGAAATCCCCGTACTCACAGCCCCGCTCATCTTGTACTTCTCTCTGACATAAAACTAACACTCATCTCCCCAGCATCCTGAGTGCTTTTTTTTTTAACCTATAAGATTGCCAAACATTTAAATGGTCCCTATTCATACTTACCGAGGCCATTTGTAATTCTTTCTACGATTAATCATATTCTATGATTAAAGAGAACACAGTTTATTACAGTGCTTGAACATTCAATTTCTCCATAAGTATAAATACTAATAAACATCTGAAAACAAGAAGAAGTTTAAAAAAAAAAAAAAAAGAAGATCCAAAAGAAAGAAAAGAGACAATATAGTGGGAAGGTCTCTTTGAATGCGGCGGTTTACGGAAAAAGCTGGGGAGAAAGTGTGTGAGTTCAAGGCTCGGGGGAGGGGTTACAAATAAAGGCAAAGGAAAGACAGAGAAAAGCAGGGGGAGGGATGATGGGGAGGTGATTCTAGAAGGATCCAGTGATGGGATCCAGTGATCCAGTGGTCCATCTATGCCAGCCCTGGGTACATGGACGGACTTGTAAGCTGTGGCTGATCGACACACACACAAGGGAAGCTAATGCGGAAAAATGATGGTCGCTACGCTGTCATCATTTTCTTAGCTTGACAGAGAACTTTCGAGGAGGCAAAGAATTACCTTACCATTAATCTGATACTCAGCAGAGTGTGACAAAGTCGGTTGTGTGGAGAGACTGTATGCGGGGGAAATTTCAAATGTGAGTCCCCTTGCAAATGCTGTCTTCACGGCTTGAGATTCCTGCCCCTCACGGCGCTCCCCAGAGCATCGTCATGCCCGGGTGTCCGCACAGCACACGCCCTCTGTGGGCTCGGCTCCAGGGCCCGGGCTCGGCACTGCGTGCCAGTGGAGGAGAAACTTTAGATCATTTTGCAATAACTTCTGAAATTTACATGCTTTTTTGAGCTTTCATCCACACCTTCCCCGGGGTCTTCTTTGAAGAGGCTTATGAATCAAGCGGCCAGGCGAGGAACAGGAAATCTTGCTTTTGCCTTCTGTGCTTGGGCTGGGTTGGTTGGTTATCGCTGACTCAGTGCTTCACCAAGTCTGCTTACCAGGATTTGATTATTACACACTCAAATCTACTCCAGGACTTGCTGCTGAAACTTAAAGCAGAGGCTGTTCACTGTAATTTTTAGGACATGAAAAGACAGCCTTAAGGCAAACCATGTTTCAGATTTTAGCCACCATTATAGTTTTTCTGTTATATATATCTTTTTAAAGATTTTATTTATTTATTTGAAGGACAGAAAGAACGAGCAGGGGGAGGGGCAGAGGGAGAGGGAGAGGGAGAAGCAGGGTCCCCGCTGAGCAAGGGGCCTGCTGAGCAAGGAGCCCAATGTGGGACTCAATCCCAGGACCCTGAGATCATGACCTGAGCCGAAGGCAGACGCTCAACCAACAGAGCCACCCAGGCGCCCTTCTGTTATATAGTTTTGAAGGTATTTCAGTGAAGATGTACAAATACGGAAAGGATGAGATAACCTCCTTTTTTGAGGTTTTAATTATATCTTCTGACAAAAACTAGCCTGTTCGCAGTGCCTCCATATATGAAGAAATCTAAAGCAGCAGCCGGCCAGTCTCCTTTGCTTTGTCAGTAGGCCTGTGACGTCGTGTGCTCTCTCACTCTCTGCCCAGCACGACTTTGAAGAGCACTGGGATAGCTTCAAGAGCCCACCTTCCCAAGGTTATGCAGGGACCAGGGTGGCCTTGAGGTCCTCCTAGGAGGTGTGGACAACTCCCGGGGAGCTGACCTCTTTGCACTGAGCCTTGCTGATTCTCTGAGCTGCCTTTCGTCCTAACCTGATCCAACTCTAAGCATCGGGCTTTTAGGCTAAGAGATCCGACAGCTCAGAAAAATGCAAAAAGGATTCCAAAATGAAACATGCGAAGAAATCCCACTGAGAGTGTCTGAATCCCTTGGTTTGTACATTTCAAAGGAGTAATTCTAATTGAGAAACAATTTTCCTTTCTGGATTATTACTAGCCCATTTATGGCTTTGGTCTGCTTCAGTTTTTTAATAAGGTGGAAATAAGTAAAATAAGTGTGAAGGTTCTTGTGCATTAACTCTTGAAAATACGCTATTGATGTATTTCTCTTTTCAAGTGACTATACTTCCTAAATAATGAAAACCAGAGATTTTTAAATTAAAATTCTCCATCTCCTTAGGCTAGTTATAACAAAACAAGGAGGGGCTTTTCTGAGCCCCCTCCTCTTCACACATTCCTATCAGTTACGTGTGTCGTTCTGTACAAAACACTGGTCCACAGAATGTTTTTGAGTATAGATACTCTTTATTGCATTCCTTCATTTGCATGAAACAATATATTTATATTTTTCAGTATAGTTTTGGACAAAACACAAAGACATGAACCTCACTTAACGAGAGCCATAAGTTAATACAGTGTGTGTTGCTTTCCTGGGAGGAGAAAAGAGGCAAGCTGCACAACAGATCAGGGGACCCGGGGTACTGGCCATCAGGGATCACAGAATTATACAACACAAAATCCACTTTTTAAGAAGCCACAAAATAAGCTAGGGATGAAACCCCAAAACGAAGTAGCTGTGACACAGAAGTCAACCAAAAATAGACAGATGGCAGGATCTGGAGATGATCTGCCTTCTACCATGGGGACACATGACAGCTCAGCGCCACTAGTGGCCACAAGCCTCACGGGCGGCGTGAAGAACCTTCAGGTGGCTGCTGACTGCTCGTCCCCGCATTGGAAGCAGCGGTGGGGAGTCAGTGGCTTGCTCCGTAAGTGTCATCACAGACAGGATGACCTGATTCTTTCCTCCTGACTCAGTTATCAGACAAACCTCCGGATGTCCTTCTCTTTGGAAGGAGCGTGTGGAGGGGAAAGGAAATGTGTTAAACGTACTGGAATGGATGTTGAAAGACTCTGGGTGAGGGCTAGAAAACAGTTTCTTCTGGAGAATAGTGTTTTATTTAGATGCTAGACAGCACAGAGGGTTTAACATAAAGGAAGAATAAGTCCTAAGTCATTAAACCGAGGAAAAAGAAAAATGGTGATACTAATAATAAGCCTTTGATATCATAAAGAATTCTCCCATTTAGAGTCGGATATAATTCGTGCTGAGAGATTTATAAATGACTTTATTTTAATGACTCCTTTCTGTTTAGGGGTGTAGGCTTTTTCCATACAGGTCTTTCCCAAGTCGCTAACGACAGCTACCACGTGGCAATGGCCGGCACATCTCTTGCCACGGAGCAAATGAGTGACACTGAGCGGGTGCCACGTCCAACAGTAATAGCTGGACTCTCTATTAAGAAAGATCTCCTGACTGCAACTTGGAAACATCTCTGAAAATGACTGAGAACAGCGTCTCAGAAATTCAAAGTCCTGTTTCTTCAGGCAAAGATAACAACTAGTTTTCTGGGAGAACCTTTAACCAAATACCCAAGCTTTCAGTGTTCGCGCAGGGGAGCTGTCAGATAATCCCTCTGAACCCATACCTCCAAGTCACTGCTCCTGGTTTACATCCAGAAAGTCTTCCTTCTAAGAGGCCAAGCGTTGTCTTGCAACATCATTACGTTACTGAGAGTTTCTGGGTGGTGACGGTGGTCGGGAGCTTACAATGTGTAGTGTTCACAAGTGCAGCGTGTCTCCACACTTCGAGACTGAGGAAGAAGAAATCATCCTAGCTTGCACAGAGAGGTAAGCATAGCATTCTAGAGCAAATTTGTGCCTTCCACAAAACAGAATATCTGAGTAAGCACAGGGCAGGGAGTTTATTGCACTAATCATGCAGACTGAGCACATGTGAAGGTAGGGACATTTCACTTTGTCTGGGATCTTGAGTAAGTTGAGTGAAGATCCCAGGCTGTCTTCACCTTGGTCACTTCCCTTGGTCACTGTGTGTGTGCAAAGAGTTCATTTTCAAAGTCCAGGGGGCTACTGAAACAGAAACACCCAGAACAAAAAAACAGATGAGGGTCTGCAAAAAACCATTTACCACAAAATCACCAAAAGCTTCTTAATGGTTTTTCTACATTTTTTACTATGCATTTGCTATTAGATAAGCATTTCACAAAAGAAAATGGTCATAGCCCCATGCATTTAAAAGCAGGTTCCAATAAATATGTACCATCGAGTTTTTTCCTGCACTGTGACAAGGAAGTTTTGCGAAGCAGGACAAGGAGAGCAAGCCAACAGTACAACCAATTTCCTTGCTTGGTCTCTCAGACCTACAACACAGTGAAGAACGCTAATAAATGGAAACAAAGTTGTCCAAGAAAGGTTGAGAATCCAAATGTATATATGCACTGTCTAGCAACGCTTAGAACAGGCACTGCGATTTAACACAGTGGTAAGCCTGGCTGACGGCCTTAAGTGTTGTGTGTACTTACGCTCCTTCTTCTCTTAAGAGGGCCAAGAATTTTCTCACACGGTACTCAGGATCCATCTAAATACATCAAAAGAAATAAAGAACACGGGTTAATGGTACCTTCTAATGACTGTGCACTTCATGCCAAGGAAATGCTCGGTTTCGTACTTCCACCAGTGCCCTGCTGAGTCACAGAACTGTGCTACCGGCTCCCTGACCAGTATTCTGACACACAGCGAAGCAGATTACGTCATTCACGAGGAGTGAACAGGATTTCCCAGCACAGAGAATCACCACGCACGAGGTTCCAAGTGACCCAGCTGCTCATCCCCCGGCACCTCAGCTGGGCGCCCCCTTAGCTAGCGCTGTGTGAGGGGGCAGCACGTCTGCGAGGACACGTGTGAGACCAGACGGTGGCTGTTCACGGGGGTTCGAAGGGCATCCAAGTCTTAGGACTCATGCAACATATAAACGCGAGCCCAAACTTAAACCAACTGAGGTTGATTAAATGGCTAAAAAGTAGCTTATTAATTCTGCATGATCGACACATTAGCTTTTCTTAGCCTTGGTCTTCCGCGCAGTTTCTTCTTTGCAATTAATGGGAAAAAAAATGGTGCTGAAAGTAAAAAAAATGAAGAGTGGGGCTGACTCCCCTAACGTGGCCCCTGGATAATCCAGGTCTCCCATGATAGAAAAGCATCATGATAGGGGCCCCTGGCTGGCTCAGGCGGTAGAGCACGTGACTCTTGATCTTGGGGTTGTGGGTTGGAGCCCCATGTTGGATAGAGATGACTTAGAAATAAAATCTTCAAAAAAAAAAAAAAAAGCATCATGAGTCTAGGAGAAGATAGGGGAACTTTGGTTCAAGGGCCAAGTTTAGGATATTACTAATTTTCTCTCTTCATTTTCCTTTTATATTCATGTTTATACAAATTTCTTTAATTATATTCTGTTCTCACTGGTCCACCAGAGATGTGAAGTTATCTAAAAAATGATCACTAAAAACATCTTTAATTCCTTAAGATGAATTTTTATTGTAAGAAACATACCTAACTTTTAAAAAATGTTCCAGAGCAGGAGTCTGTTTCCCAAGAGGGAACTCCCTGCCCTCCAGGAAGAGCTTTCAAATGTCGGTGCAGCTGTGGGTAAATGTGCAACTGGATTCCCCCCAACCGTTTTTTTTTTTTTTTTTTAAGATTTCTTCTCTTCTATCCCAGAAAAACATGGAACAGAAGTTTCAAATGTATCAAAGTTAAGGCGTCAGACTACAAAGGACTAAGAAAAAGTGTGAATAGCTAACAAAAGAAACATTTTCCCTCTTTGGGAATAGAATTACATATGAATCAATTGTCAAGTTCTTTTAAAAAAAAAATGGAACTGGCTGGAGCTCAGCTGCAGTCAGTACTTGCAGCTCTTTGCCCATTAAATATATTTAATATGTGTGAGCAACGACTTACTGACTTGCCTGTAGCTATGGAATTAAAAGTCAAGAGAAAGGGAGGAAAAAAGTAATCTAGATAAATGACTTTATTCCCTCAGGTGACATCCAGTCAGAGCAGATCCTCAGCACTGTGCAAGTTTTAACAGAATCGTGTATAGTGAACAGAGAGGTAACATGACTTATATTCTGCTCAACTACATGCCTCTCCACTTAGGCTCAGTCTCTCTCAGGCAGATCTAAAGAGAATTCACTCAGCTGCACGAAATCCATTTGACAAGAAGGGGTTCAAACTCCGAGGTCCATGAAGATTAGGCCTGAGTGCCCCACTCTCACTCTCTGCCCCACACACACGAGAGGCATGAAGTTGATCACTGACCTGCAGGCATCAAAGGAAGAAGGGGTAGGGACTGGAGCGAAAAGCCTGCATAGTTTCTTCTACGCAATTAGTGAAAAAAAATTATGCTGAAACCAACAAAAAAAAAAATGAAGAGTAGAGCTGACTACCTTGACAGATTTATCTTTTCCCAAGGAAAGAGTGAATACATCTGTATATGCACCTTTACCAAGGATAATCCTAAGCAAAATGATTAGTCTGTAACTTCAAGTTACCACTCATCATGGAGAATAAATAAATTTCAGTCTGGCTGAATGTTCAGTACATTCAACTTTAATTTCTGAAAGCCACAATTTGTTTTAAAATAAAAGTACCAGCAAAGGTTAAAAAGCATTCACTTCGTGTTCTCCATTTGTTATTGGTCCAAGAGCCTATTTCGGATGTAAACGTGAAGTCAAACTTGACCTCTGCCACCCACTGCTCACAGGGCCTGGATGGCAGGACTGAGCAGTGACACATAATGTCAGCTGCGCGGCCAATCTGCTCACCAGTGACCTGGGATGGACCCACCTGAGTACAGTTCACTGAGTGCCCTACTGTGTGTCCGGCTTTGTTCCAGGGGACTGTGGATTCAAACAGTGAGTGATAGCCAAGGTCCCTGAACTCACAGAACTTGGCAGGAATACATTTATTATCTAACCAGGGTGTCAGATAAGGATAGGAAGACATAGGATGGACACGTGGAGGGGTGGAGTCCCCAAAAGAGGAAAGATAAGTTGCCAGTAGATGTGAGAAAGTCCCAAAGAAATTTCATCTGTCTTTGCCCAGGCACTAGCCTAGGGCTCGGTTTTCTATGTGATCCTGGATGCTTTAACCCCACAGTAGTTTGCATGAAATTTCTAGGAGCCCAGCCAGGGGAAAATACAGAGAGCCTAAGTCTACTCTGTACAATTCAATTAACCTGTCCCTTAAAACGGTCTCCCAGGCCCCTTTCGGTGTAATGCACAGTAGCTTCCGGACCTCTGATAACGCCATCTTCCTTCCATCAATAACTGGCTATGTGATCTTGGATAACCCACTGACCACCTGTGGGACACTCAGGACCCTCACCTCTAAAATGGGGGCAGGGGGTGATGACAAGAGAGCAATTGCCTCTTTGAAGCCCTTTCCAGTTCTAAGATCTAATGACTCCTTAAATTAAAATGGAAAGTAACTATTAATCTGTTCTTCTATTTCTGAATTTTAAGAAGTGAGAAAGAAAAGTACTAATAAGTTATTGCTTGGTCTCAGAAGCAGGCTATGAATAGCAACTTGAGTTCAGAAATAAGAGAATTATAACAAACTAATTAAAACCTTAGCAAAGGAGGGGCGCCTGGCTGGCTCAGTCAGCAGAGCAGGTGACTCTTGATCTCGGGGTTATGGGTTCGAGACCCACACTGGGTGTAGAGATTACTTAAAGTAAAATCCTTAAAATAAAACCTTAGCAAAGGAAATATAAAGCCTCTTGGTATGTCACGAAGCTCCTGTGTCTGAATCCTACGGAGAACGCAGCCTCTTACCTGGAGCGACATCTCGATCAACATTAGTAACTTCTTGATGCCTATCCAGACCTTCTTCCCTTTGACTTGCTGTGAAATTGTGGTACGTTCCTTATCTTTGAAGTTGCCCAAAAGCTACAAAAACAATAAAAATAACGAAAGCACTTTTATAATAAATGCATCAGCAACATTAGTTAATGCTCACATTATCTTTAAAAGAAGAGTAGTAAGAACTGACTGGTTCAAGTTAACAGGATTTTCTATTTTAAAATCCAACCTGACCTTCTTAAACCCATTAGGTACAATTATGAAAGTGAAAACTGGTATTCTAAATCCGGTTTTCTTAGAGATCTCCTTTATAATTTAGATATACATTTGCTGGGGACAGGGGAAAAAAAAAAGGCTTCAACCCATAATAAATACCAGTTAAAAATTTCAACATGTGTCAAAGCAGAGACTAAATTTAATTCTTACCCAACCTCGGCACAAGAGCTGCTCACATAGGTAACCTGGAGACATTCATCATATAGATAATTCCTGTTTTGTTGGGAGTATGCCCCAATTGCACGGGTCTTGAGGATTTTAAGAAGCTTTTACCACTGCTTAACAAATCACTACATCACATTCTTTCAGATCTCAAGTCATTTGTGTACATTGATACTAATCAAAAGTTTAATGAAGTTTACAGTTTTCAAAAATCTAAATTCTGTCATCCTCAAAAAATTTAAGACATTTCCATGTTATGAACTTGTTAATAAAGCAGTTCCTTTTACTTCTGTAGCTTTTTTGAAGTCTCTAAGGTTTTAATCACCACTCCAGTTTATTAAAGGCAAGTAAATGAGTAGAAAGCTATTGCGAATGACCGAATTTTCTACATATTGATTACTCTACCGTCCCCTTCCCCCATTCCAAGGCTCTGGCCCATGTCATCTGTATGCATCCCTCATGGTGGGCACAGAGTCACTCATTCCTGGCAGCCTGGGTGCTG
The DNA here is from genome assembly GCF_017311325.1 of Ursus maritimus. NCBI lineage: Eukaryota > Metazoa > Chordata > Mammalia > Carnivora > Ursidae > Ursus > Ursus maritimus. The sequence continues at coordinate 17,156,533 of NW_024424897.1, read as the reverse complement.
CCTACACCAAGGAACGGGAGATTCATTCACTTTCACTGACATTCATCCCTTCCTGAATTCCTGAAACGACGGGAGGTGTATCCCAGGGGCCCTATTCTGGGTTAGCACAGAAACTAGGCACGGGGTGCAGTGTCCGCCGCACTCCCTTAGCATAGTTCCCTGCCCCGACTCCTTTCTTAGAGACAGTCTGCGGTCCGTTGAGTCATCATCACCTCCAGAGCCTCCAGCAGCTGCTCTCCTGTGGCAATGTTGGGCACGTGGATGGTGGTGCTGAAAGCGTTCAGCATCTCCATCTCCTGAAGGACATCTTTGCGGCTAGTGGTCCCGATGATAAGAAGCTTGCGGCCCTGACCACAGGGAGAAAATGTGTTAAAATGCAGGGTAAGACCAGTTAGGAAACGAGAGTAAAGCCTGAACAATAGCCATTTATTTAATTGCAGAAATGCAAGGGGTTAGGCAAAAGAAAAGAAATTCAGAATTTTCCTCATGAAAATCTAAAGGAAAGTATCGCAATCGGGATTCAGAAAGGCAACAGCTCCTTCTTGTCATTCACGTCAATGAAATAATGGATGAGTAAGTCAGGGAGACATACAAACCAAATAAAAAGACACTGAAGTATATGCTGTAATTCATTTCTCACGGCCAACACGGTGTACGTATGGTGCGGATTGGAAAAAAGGAAATGCATGAACGGTAAGTCTGTATCACCCACTTAGCAAAGATTTATAATGCTTTTAAGAAGGAGGAAGGTAGGGGTGCCTGGGTGGCTCAGTCAGTTAAGCGTCTGACTCTTGGTTTCAGCTCAGGTCATGATCTCAGGATCCTGGCGCCGAGCCCGCATCGAGCCCGCATCAGGCTCCGCGCTCGGCATGGAGATTCTCTCTCCCTCTGCTCCTCCCAGTCGCACTCTCTCTCTCTAAAATAAATATATCTTAAAAAAAAAAAAAAAAGGAGTAGGGGAACAATAGTTGTTTACATTTATGCAACACTTAACTGTAAAAGGCATGGTGCCAAGTGCTTTACATAACTGTGTCATTTAATATTTTAAAATGTCAGTTATTTTAACCCAAAAACATACAAAAAATGCTTAAAAACTACAGCAGGCCTAGGCCACCATTCCTGATTCCCTCTCTCGAAAGGCTTTCATTTTAAACTCTTGGCTCTTCTTCTTGTATTCAACTCCCTTTCTTTAAATAACAAGGTTACACCACCATTTTTAGATTTTTGTTTTCAGCTTCAAATATCATTTACTGACCACCTATTAATGAAGATGGGGATTTACTACTAAATTTTCACACACCCCTGCCATGTGCCCCTTTTCTTGTTCTTCCAATGTGGTTATTTCATAGTCTTTGAATAAAGCTATATTCAGTATTTATCATGATTATATAAATATGGTTGACAGCTAAGCCACTTATTATTATGTTTCCTTTCTTAGGAAACATTTTATATTTATTAGAGTTAATAACTGCCATTTTCACCCTTTGCGTCCTTTACCAGGTACCTATTACAAGCTCATCCCCAAACACACACACCCATGAATATCCTTTCAATACATTCAGACATGTTGGGGAATTTTAAAGTTTGTTTGTGTCGGGCATCCCCCTCCTGGAGTCCTCGATTCTCAGAGTCGGACAGACTGCTGCTGCACAGCTGCCGTTCTAGAACTTTCTTCTCTCCTGTTAGATCCCCTACATCCTGGTCTTCATTTATTCCCTCTTTTCCGTGGTGCACCTAGTTCAAAAACTTCCTGAGAGAGGGTGCACAGGAGGTAAAAATGTAAAGACTCTGAATGTCTGGAAATGCCTTTATTCCACCATCAATATTGTCCACTCCATACGTGAGACTTCGGCTAGGCACACAGAACAAGGCTAAAAATAATTTTCCCTCCAGAATTTTGAAGGCATTACTCTATTGTCTTTTAATTGTCAGTGTTGCTGGTGAGAAGACAGATACTATTCTGATTTTGACTCCTCGCTTCTACTTTTGCTTTTTTTTTTTTTTTTAATTTAAAGGACCTTTTCCTTACCTTTATATTCTATAATTTAAAATCACATACTTTGAGATAAGTCTTTCTTTACTCATTATGCTGGTGCTAGATGGGTCCTTTCTAAACTAAAAAATCTTTCAGTGTTAGGAAATATCTTGGATTATTTCTTTGATATTTCTTTTCATTCATTTTCTATGTTTTTCTGTTTTGTTTTTGTTTTTTGGGGGTTTTAACCCCCCTCCCCAGACCCTCCATTAGTTGCATACTGGTCTACTAAAACTAATATATTTTTCTTTTTTCTTTTTTTTGATCCTGGTTTTTACTTCTCTTTCAAATATTTTTTGGGTTAGTATCAACATTATCTTCCAACCTTTATATTAAGTTCTTTCTATATTTTCATTTCTAACAGCTCTTTCTTGTTTCTTAATTTTTTTTTTTACTATGTCCTATTGTATTTAATGGATAGATGCCTTATTTTAGAGTTGTGTGAATATTACAGATTTTGTAAATGTTTTCTTCTGTTCTCTGCTTTGTCCTGTCTCCCTGGAGTTCATTCACTGGAGCTTTCCCTCAAGTATCTGGTGATTGCTGGATGACTATTCAGATTTAAGAGTTAAAATAGTGACTGGAAGCTCTGAGTCTGAGGGCTTCACTACAGCACGATCAGATAAGACGTGGCTGATTATTGGGGGTCCTTCAAAGGTCAGGATGTGTGCATTTCTCCCAGAGAAGAATCTTCCAATCTCCTTCCTGAAGGCTATAAAGCCTAGTTTCCAGCATACTGGGAGTAGATGGGGGAAGGGATCCAGGTACCTCACCATTCCATATGGAGACTCCCGTTTACTCCTATTTTGCAGAATGGCAATCTCTTGAGATCAATGTCTCATTTCATGTTCATATAATCCTAAGAATTAAGTACTTGCTCTCTCTACTGATGAAGCTATTGAATCTCACAGATACAAGTAATTTGTTGAAGGACATTTTACTAATATATGATGGATCCAGGAATGGAAGCCAGATCCAGAATCCCAAACTGTATACTGCTTTTCTTGGTGAAGAAAAACACATTTAAAAAAATGTTTACTTAGAAAATGGAAGAGGAATGCATTTTAAAGTATGTCATTAGATTTATGGTACATACGTACTCCACAGATAAGCCTTTAATACAATCATTAAACCTATTCATGGATCTTAAAAACTCAGGATGTTAAAATAAATGAGAAAATAGGGACGCCTGGGTGGCTCAGTCATTTAAGTGTCTGCCTTCGGCTCAGGTCATGACCCCTGGGTCCTGGGATCGAGTCCCACGTCGGGCTCCCTGCTCAGCAGGGAGCCTGTTTCTCCTTTTCCCCACTACTCGTGCTCTCTCTTACTATCTCTCTCTCAAATAAATAAAATCTTTAAAAAAATAAAATAAACAAGAAAATAAATTATTACATGAAAATTAAACTCAGGAAAAGATGTGAAGAAATTGAAGATCAGATGCCAAAACAATTTCAGTTTGGGTTTTGTAAACATTATACCATGATCATCAATAAGGCAGACCAACCATTCTCCATCTTATTCACTGTTTTTGTCCACCTACTGTGCAATCATGGAAAATGAACCAACATAAACAAAGGCATATCAAAGAAGCTAAGTTGAGACAATCAGTGACTGGCATACAGATGACTATGCAAAGACCACAGGATAGAGGTATACCTGGGAGGCATACAGACTGAATGATAATCATTATTATCATTCAAGAAATCAACTAGCTAAAAATCAAACACATTATCAACAGACCTTTATCAAGCTCCTGGATGAATGTGGAATAGACCCTGTAGAGAGAGAGAGAGAGCTACAAAAGAGATAACGACGATACTTTATGGACAGGTGGGGGTATTATGCACAGGATGTCACGGTAGAGGGAGGGAACATGTGGCAGAGAAACACCTGCTCTTTCTCTGAAACTGAGTCTTAAGGAATGAGTAGGTTGATTAGCAAGATGAAGGGGAAGGATATTCCAAGCCAGAAGGAGCAGAAATATATAAGTCTGAAGGCGAAATAATAAAAACACGAACTGGGGAGTTGCGGTAATCACAAACACACAAAGAAATACACATTTCTACTAACACAGAAGAGCAGTGCTTTAACATTCAACACTAAATTCCATCGGTAAACTTCGGAACACATTCCTGAAGGCTGATAGATGCTGAAGGCCACACAGGCTGGTACACTCTCATTACAATGAAAGGCAACTGTTCTCTCTTCTTTTCCTTAGGTTTTTAATGTTCTATAGCCCATAATTCAAACTCCCTCATCTTGTCTTCTCTCAAGGAGGGCCACATGTTGGCCCTAGAAGAAAGGCATTGAGGAAGAAACTTCTTACTCACTCCAGAAAGCTGGAATTGCCATTTTCCAAGTGAAACTTTCTCTTACGTTAACCGTGACTATGCTCTTCAGAGTGTTGAAAGACTGGGCAATGCAGAGCAACTTATAATGGAAACACTAATTTATGTTTTGCTTTACTTCTTGTTTAACAAGACTGCAAACACTGCAGAGAGGTCATGACCCAGGCAAGTTCAGGCCTTGACTTGTAAAGCATCATCTTTAAGAAAACACCGAAAATCATTACCAAATAATTAAATTGTGCTGGGTCATTTTGTCTATTAATTAGTGGTAATGCTCATGAGGAAGCTTTATCATGAAAAAACAACTCTGAGTGTGTTAATGTAGTAAATCATATTGGAGAACATTTTGGATGAAAAGCCGCCAGCAGCATGTAATAGGAAAGCCGGCTTTAAAAATAAAAGTAGAGTTCAACCCAAGACTGGAAATCTAACTCATTAATGTGTGGCTACTTGTCTTAAGTCTACAGCATGGAAACATGGCCCTTGATGGAAAGAAAAAAAGTAGAATGATAACTTATTTGAAGGAAAAAAAAAAACAGTTCCCAGCATACTCTTTACTGAGATTTGCTAGTTCCTGATACAATAAAGAAACGGACCTAAATAAAATGACTATCTGCCAATCGGATTATGATGAACATTGTTCCAAGGTTAAATAAGTATTAGTTAACTAATTCTTGGTACCATAAGAAGCAACTCAGGTGAAAACATTTCCATGAAAAAGGCAGGGCTCAGTCAGGTGTTGATCCTTCAAAAAAACACTTCTTTACATGATGAAGAATGAACAAAGTACTAAGCAGTATCTAAGCCTTTTGCCACACAAAGGACTAACCAGATAATCCACACCCTTTCATAGGTCCTGCCCATTGATTGGCCCCAATAAACTGATTTGTAACAAAAGTTCATGTGGAAGAAAGCTTTTTTTCTTAAATAAAAATGCCACCGATATAATACTGCAGTGAAATGGAAGGGCTGATTTTAACCTGTGAACAAAAGTAAAGTCAGTTATGCAGTAAAGAAAGGCCATTCTTTCCATATCATTCAATGCTGAGCAAGTGTAATACACTCTCGGTAAGAAGAATTAACTGTGAACAATTGGGAACCCTGAAATGGATTAAGAAGTGAGTTTAAAAGTGCAACTCAAAACTGCTGTGTGCTGGGGGCCTTAAACTTTATTCTCTGATTGTTGGAATCTGAGGTTTTTCTAACTGAGAGTGAAAATTTTCAGAATATTAAGAATTTATAAACCCAGTAATTAAAAGACGAGTCGATCAGACCATTAACAAGAATCTATTCTGTTCAGGTATTCACAGAATTATGAGATTTGGTTTGTGCCCTCAGAGAGGGTATAACTTAGCTGGGAAGAGCAAATGCACATTCAGATATCAGGACCAAGTAACACACCAGCAAGCACAAACTAATAACGGCCGAGGGGACAAAGCATAAGGGGACAGGTTCATTGGAGGGGGGGCATCTACGAAGATTCCCGTAGACTGTAGAGTCACGGACACAGAGGCGGCCCTGCAGGAGAAGGGACGGGTCTCTAATGCTACTAAATCCTATGTGGGTGGTGGAGGCAGCTGAGCGGAGTGCTCAGGGCTGAAAATGAAGTCTTTTTAGAGAGAGGGGAGTGGGCAGCCACTGAAAGGAAGACTCAGAATGCTTAACTAAGGAAGGAGATTTGATATAAAAAGCAACAGGAAACTAAAGAAGGTTCTTGAGGAGGCAGAAGAGTGAGGAAGAGAAAGAGGATCCTAGCAGCTCCGGGCAGGAAGGTCCAGGGGCCGGTGGAAAGTGCTCGCTCTTCAAGTCTGCAAGCCCAGGAAGGCTCCGCACCTTCCCGCCGAGACCTCCCACACACAACGTCCTTCTGAAGGCAAGCCCAGGGCTGGCAGACAGCAAGAAGGAGCGGCAAGTCCCTGACGGATAGGTGGCTTGGGGCAGTAGCAAAAGGACAGGCTCCGTCATTCATAGCCATGTGATTTGGGGCAGATTATTTCACTTCTGAGTGCCCGGTCTCCTCCTCAATCATACACATGGGATAAAAATCCTACCTCCCTGTCAGAGCGCTGGTGGGGGCCGGGCGGAGAAGGTTGGCGAAAGGGAGTCTTTCGGAGAAGGCGAGAATGAAAGGAGGTGCGAGCTTGAATGAACAGTCTTGAGGGCAACTCCGTGTTGGATGTCAGGACTCCATAACGCTACGGTTAGGTCAGGGTTAGCTGGGTGGGCGAGAGTGGGCTGTCTGCAAATCCCTCCCCCCACAACACAGGGCACTGATTGGCAATGATGCACAGAGAGCGCATTCCCAAGATTCACTCTCGGGAAGAGGAGAGCGCCGATGTGCAGCTTGACGAGGGTTCCAGGGAGGCCCAGACGAGGCCTGAACTAAAGATCAACCATCGCCTTCAGGAGTCGTGGCAGAGGCTGAGAGTGAGTGGCCTCAGCCAGAGGCTTCTGAGGGAGAGGACAGTTCAGGGCAGGGGTGTGAAGGAGCCTTCCCAGGAAGCCATGCTCTACTCCTCCACGCATCCAAGCTTCATTCATGAAGTGGGAAGAATTTCACACATTTTTACTTAGTTTGTATTATTCAACATAGAGACTTTTAAGAAAACATTCTACCCACCATAGTTCTTATACAACTTTATCGCTGCCCTTATTTGCAAGTCTGAATCTTGTTCCTAGCCTGTCAACTCCCTGGGGGTAGGAGCCATGTTTTATTCATCTCTGTCCTTGTGGTTGTCAGCACAGCATGCCCGGCACATAGACTCCTGTGCTCCCTCCACCTGGAACGCTCTTCCATTCTACATCCACGTGATTCTCTCCCTGACATCACAGCATTGCTTGAATGTCACGTCTTCCACAAGGCCCACATGGCCCCCCGGGCTCCGCCATTTAAAACTGCACACCCCTTCTTCAGCTCCCTTTACCCTGCTCTCTTCCCCCCAGTATGCATCACCTTTTAACATGCGAAATACTTTACTCAATTACCGTCTCTACTTATTTATTGTATTTATTGCTGGCCTTCCTTCAGGAGGACAGGATTTTTGTCTGTTTGGGTCTATTGATATGTCTGGGGCTAGCACCGTGCCTTGTACATCTTGAGAAGTGAATACATTTGTGTTGAATGAGTGAATGGTGATCTCATTGCAGGCTTCGAGGATGCAGAGCACTCCTTCCTTGTCACATTCTCTGTTCTGGCCCCAGAAAAATGCACATTATACCAAGTGTTCAATAGGAAAATAACTATCTACCAGTTCAGAGTCTGCACCTAGGAGCCCCACGTGGGGAATGCTATAACAAGTTTTCAAGAAAATAATCTAGAATGAACGGCATGTATGCGTCAGTTACAATGTCAGTGGATGCCACAAGGCTGTCATCTCCTTCTTGTAGTTAATCATCTGATGGATGAACAGTTAAGCGATTGATTGGATAATACAGACTACTCTAACAGGGAAAAGAGGAGATTCATCAGAAGCCATTAATTCAAGCTAGTGAAATAACAAGTATTGTTAAGCATCTCCTACAACTCTTGGTTTCTCCAAAACAAGGGAGACAACTGACTACCATCAAAAACAACCAGGAGCCAGGACAGTATTCTACATGCATTTCTGATTTCTCATGCTCAAATGTCTGGTAATTTTTTTTTTTTTGTGGTTAAATGTTTAAGTTGAATACCAAAGGAAGGATGTTTCAAATAAATCATGCTACAACTAGGCAGACAACTCAAACTCTCCATTAGCTTTTCCCCTGAAGCAAATTCTTAGTTTACCTCATGGTGCTGTTAGCAGGGCAGAGGACAGTAAGGAGGGGAATTCACGACGCAGACTGGATATGAAATGAGACACTTCACCTCAAATCATTTAAAATAATTACTACAGGCAAGAGCAGATCACTTTACGATATTACAGAATATTTTAGGATCAATTTGTGAAAAAGACACTGAATCGTCAGATTTCACACTTGAGTAGCTCTTGAAGATTACCTCGTCTAATGATGACCGAGTCCTCCCCTGGTTAGTTTGTAGATGAGAAACCTGGGATGAGAGGTGAAGTGACCTGTCTGCAGCTTTTATATCCAGGCAGGGAGCTGAAGCTAGAGCTCAGGCCTCTTAGATATTTCCATTATGCTCTGCTGTCCATTGTTCTCATCTGTGCAATTTTTAACTATCGGCAATGGCTGATCTCTTAATTATGAGTCAGGGAGACACATCACCTAGGAATTATGATCTCTGCGCTCTGAGGAGAAAAGTTTAAATTAAGAAAATAAAGCTGTACTGATCATGCCACAGTATTGTCAGTGCCGAAAGGAATAGTTCTCATTAGAAACTGAACTAAGATGACCACTGATTCATTAGCAGATCCAAACTCCTCAGTCTTGCACCCACAGAAGTTTCTCTCCCTCTGGACGTTTAGTTTGATGCGCCTTACAATGACCTTCGTGCTCTAATCAGGTCAATTTTCTTCTTTTCTCATTTAGTTTCTACCTCTGTGACTTTTATCCACAGCTTTCCTCTTTATTGAAACGCTTTCCAGAGTTTTCTACCAGTTTGCAATGATCTCTTAAGTCCAAGATATTTCAAAACTTGTCTTCTCTCTACACTCTGCCCTCACTTAACCAGACACAACTCCGTGTATTCCCACAGGCCCCAACCTTTTCGAACTCGGATCGGCATGCCCTCACTTAACTGGAGGCCAGTCTGCTGAACAATTTCTGCTATCCAGAACACAGAACCAAGAAATAAACAAAAATCCTCTAATCCCAAGACCAAAACAAAACAAAATAAAGTGAGATTCAAGTGACTTTACTCACTGCTAGTGCCACCTTATCCATTAGGCACAGTGGGCACAGTGGCCAGGGCCCATAAAACTTGGAAGGGCCCACAAAAATATTCTATATATATATATGTATATGTATATGTATATATATATATATACTTATATATACATATATATACTTATATATACATATATATATACTTATATATACATATACATATATATACACATATACATATATACACATATACATATATATACATATATATAAGTATGTGTGTGTATATATATATATATATTTTTTTTTTTTTCTTTTTTTTTAAAGTAGGCTCCATGGCCAGTGTGGAGCCCAACGCGGGGCTCGAACTCACAACCATGAGATCAAGACCTGAGCCATGACCAAGAGTTGGACACTTAACCAACTAAGCCACCCAGGTGCCCCTCTATTTTCTTATAAAATCAAAACAAAGAGACCTTTCAGGTCAAAGAAAATGTTTTGTCATTACTCTTGTTTTTAAAGATTTTATTTGATTTCATTTTTATTTATTTTTTAGGTGGGGGAGAGCCAGAGGGAGAGAGAGAGTATCTTAAGCAGGTTCCACGCCCAGTGCAGAGCCCGACTCGGGGCTCCATCTCATGACCCTGAGATCATGACCTGAGCTGAAATCAAGTCAGATGCTTAACCGACTGAGCCACTCTGGTGCCCCTAAGGATTTTATTTTTAAGTAAACTCTGTACCCAACGTGGGGCTCAAACTTACAGCCCTAGATCAAGAGTCACATACTCCACTGACTGAGCCAGTCAGGCGCCCCAAGAAAATGTTTGAAATGCCAACAATTGGAAAATAAAATTCTGATTTTTTTTTTAATGGAGGAAAGGGCCCATGTTAATCATAATGTGGCCCTGTTCACAGGAAAGCTCTTCCAGCTCTTGCAGCCTGGTTACTTGACAAACAACTCGTGAGTCCCAGTGGTTGCCTTTTTTAGCTCACAGCTGACCACAAGTGGCAAATGAGAAAAGTGGGAACCATCAGAGGTAGGTAGGCTAACACAATGCAATGCGATTTTGCAAGTCACAGCTAATAGCAAAACCATTAAGAACAAGAAAAGGTACAAAAAACAAAAACAAAACAAAACAGGGCACACTGGACCTATTTCATGACGACCTGCACAGAGCTGTAGACATTCCAACAGTTCCTGCTGTTACTCCTGATATTACTGACCCACGTGCATATGATTTGTAATGATGATCCTTATTCTCTAACACAGTTCAGATACCAAAAAGGTATGTAGCAATTTTTTCCTCTTAAAAAAGGCTAAAGTATAAGAACAGATATTTAAAGAGGTTAAACTTTCATCATTTGAAAATAAAGCTTTTGATTTCTTACTAATTCCTATTTTTGTCTCCAGGGAAACGGAATATGCCACATGAAGCCTGAGATAAGTAACTGTACACAAAACATATCCTTACATTTCCAAGTATCCATTAGTGTGTAAATAATAAAAATTTGCTAATTCTGGCATTCTGGCGTTGAGGCATCCTTCACCATCTCTCCTCATTGCTTCAGAGCTGGAATGCCTTACTGTGGCACAATGGCCCTGATAACCTTCTCCCCCCCTTCTACTCATCTTTCAAGACCAAGATCAAGAACTATTTATGGAACATTAGCAGATTTTCTCAGTAAAATGGACTGTGCTTTCCTTTATATTCCACTGGAACCCACACCACTTATAAAACTTAACTAGATATATCATGTTTACACATCTCTCTCCATCACTGGATTGTGACAGGGATACTAGTTAGACTCAGTTAACTAAAAAAACAAAACAAAACAAAACAAAACAAAACCCTTCCTAGGTGGAAGAACTAGAAAGAAGCTTGTAGCTATCCTTGCCCCACCCCCGCAAGGCCCAGCACCTACTTGTAGGAGTAACTTTCAGGGCTAAGGTTGCCAGATAAAGACCCAAATATGCCCCAAACACTGCATGAGATATACCAAAAATTATTTGATATCTTTCTGGAATTCATATTTAACTGGGTGTCCTTTATTTGCATCTATCAAATCCAGCAACCCCACTCAGAGCAGATGCAGCCCCATACCAGGGTGGATAGGGCTTGGTGAGCGAAGCGTGGGCTAAACGTTAACTCTCAATTGTCACTTGACCTTGTACACACTTTGTTCACCAATTGCACAACCGAACAGGTGGTCCTGGATTATAAGCTCTTTGAGGGCAGGTACAACGTCTCACTCACCCTTTATTTCTACAGTGTGGAACAAATGCTTATTAAGTGCACATCCCAGGATAAGCATAGATTCTATAAAGTAATATTTCAAACTTGCATGTCAAAAGAAATATTTTTGGATGGGGAAAAAACCCTTCCCATTGCCCTTCCGTGGAACTTAATACAACTGTCACCATCTACCTTCGGCAACCTTCGTCACACTGGCATTCCAGCATCATGAGTTCCTACTGGAAGCACAACACTGAGCTGAATGCCAGGTGGGTCTCCGAGGACAACTGTGAGAGGCATGAGACACTTTCACACTTTTCCTCTCAGGATCACAGGGCGTCTTACAGACCAGACCTTAAATTAAATCAGCCTTACAAGAAAAAACAAGGTTAAAAAAAAAAATTACATATAGACAAGCTTAGAGACAAAGGACATTCATTTAACCCTGTTAAGCAAACAGCAAATCAGTTGGAAGGATTGGAATTAAAGAATTTTGACAGTTATATGCTGCTAGTTAAAAATGAAAACAATAGTATACACATTTTTTCTTTTTTCCTGATTATAAAGTAATAAATGCTTACTGTCAAAAATTTATAAAATATAGGAAGCAATAAAGCAGAAAAAGAATCACCTGAAATCCTACCATCTAGGGTACAGCAGGTGCCTTTAAGATGGGGAAATAATAGAACTTCCTTTTATTTCTATTTTTGATCGCATTCTTCAAAAAGTTTCCTTTTTTATGTTTTAAAATGAACATCATCATAATAAAATGAACATCATCTTATAGAACAAGAGATGTAGTAAAATGTTGGGAGGATAAGCTCAGATTTTTTTTTTTTTTACTGGTAAGGGTACGCATTCAAAAAGCTGGGGGTCGCTGCTATAAAGGCAATCATTAGAACACAATTTTGGCATTACACCCCCTCACCCCCAGTCCTTTTTCTCCTTGACTGAAATCCACTCGGAGAGTAACTCGGGATTAAGTGAAAGGTGACTTGACAGTTATGCAGGCAGTTTCTGACACAGGTTCAGTTTATATAGACAATGGGTCACTAGCTGGGTGGCCAGAGTTTTCCATCTGACTGTGGTCACCTAGATATTTCTCTCTGTCCTCCCTTCCCAATATTGCCCCTCTTATTTTGGAAACCGGCCCCCTTCTTCCGCTTGCTCCAGGGCTGGCTAAGGCAGGCAGGTGCTGCAGGGAGCAAGAGGGCCGGCAGAGAAAGCTGCTATGTTCTCTCTTCCGGATTTCTAGGGCTGGTTTCTTCAGCAGCAGCCATGTGGAGCCGAGCTCCTTTGATATGGGTTGGTTGCTTTGTTGGTTTTATATATTTTGTGTGTGAGGAAAGACAAGAGTCAGAGTTTTCTTTGATGTGAAAAATAAATTAATAACTGAGTTGTGCTTTGCAGTTGACGGAGAACTACAATAAACATTTCTCTTATTTAATTCTCACATTCTCAACTTCAATATTTCTATTGTTCCTATTCTAGAAAAGTGAAAATTGAGGCTCCAAAGTAACTGGATTCTAATTCAAGTCTTTGAATTCTAACTCCCGTGCTCTTATTTCACTGCCAATGTTAGTTCTATGTGTAGTTAAGACCCACCATCTTCAAAAATACCCCATTTGTAGTAAATATCATCATCCACATAGCCTAACTGGTTTAAAAAAAAAAAAAGGAAAGAAAAGAAAAGAAAAGGTGGAGCTGCTCAGATTGTCTGGAGCCTGCCTGTGGAAGCCCTCTTTCCATTCCCCAATGTGAGGGGTAAGGAAGGTTGTCAAGATGAAGATGTGACCAAGTAGTGACGGTAGACCAAGCAGTGACTTAAAAAGATCAAGACCTTGTTCCATTTACACCCCAATAACTATCAGAATATTGACGGATTGTTCTGGACCTTTTGTAAGATTTCTCTTACTGGCTCTTCTTGCCCAACAGTTGTTATGCCACACAGTATAAAGCCCTAAGAAATCTCCAAAGATCTATGTACTTGTTTCAGGGACAAGAAGGCAGGAGAGGTGAGAGACACTACTCTGGTCCACTGTGAGGTAGGAGAAAAGGAGAGCTTTAGTCACAAGCAACAGGTGGCTGCAGGGAAAAAGCAAGTAGGTGGGCCAGTCCTTGGAGGCTGAGGATAAACATAACAGGTAGTGTCCTCAGGGAGCTGACAATGGCCAGAAGCCCTGTTCCTCCCTCTACTCCTTACCCTGTTGAGCCCTGAAATTCCTGTCTCTGTTTCATTCTTCATTTATAACAGGGATCTCTAATTCTCAAACCAGAGTACTTAGGATGCTTCTAAATTCCAGCACATGGGAGATAGGGGCATACTTATTATTTTTCCCTCCGTAATGAGAATGAAGGAAGTTGCGCCTGGGCACTCCAGGCTGGAACTCCAACACACTTTCTGATGATCTGCTACATATAGGAGTTGCTTTCTTTAGTTTTTCTGTCATACAGGCTAAAAAGAGTCTGTGGACTGGCACCTCTTTTCTTTAAAAATAAACAAACTGGGAAATACATTTCTAGTTCCATACAATAGCCTTAATGAAATATTAGACCCTCTAAGAACTTTGAAACAGCCACAAAACAGGAACAAACAGAATCTGAGATGGTCAACCCTTGGCCCCAAGCGATGGGAATATTCAAATCAAGAGAACATCCGTTCTCTTTTCGAAGATGTTAGGATAAGACTCTATACATCAATCCTTTACAAATGACATGCTCTGTGGACAATGGCAGGTTCCTACTTTTCAGTAACCCCACGCTTTTCACAATAAAGCATCAGGTTTAGCCTTCTGTGTAGTCCCCAGGTTTACAGAGGACTTCACTGTACATTATCTTCGCTGGCCCTCAATGGGGTAGGTAAGGCAGGGAGAATTACCTCCATTTTACAGATGAAGAAATACACAAAGATAGTAAGGGACTAGTTCAAAGTTGACTGAACTAACACTCAAACTCAGGTTTTCTGACTCCAAGAGCAGTTCTGCAGAGGGGGTCCTCACAACAAGATTCACTAAAATCAACACTTCTAACACTGACGTCATGTTGCAATAATATATTTATGGCAATGGGGCTCAACGAAGACATTCTGGCAGGGATAGAGTATTGTGTCTCAGCCCCATTAGCAGTTCCCCGATGACTAAACTTTAGATATTTAATTTTGAATTAGCTGAAAATGGTGTATACATGTCTTATAATTTTTTGTATTCATTAATACCTATTATAGATGCACTCTACCAAACCAAAAACCCTATTTTGAAAACATGTTTTTTTTTTAAAATGTGTGTCTGTTTTTATTTATTTATGTACTTGATTTATTTTTTAAGTAAGTTCCCCACCCAACGTGGGGTTTGCACTCATGACCCTGAGATTAAGACTCACATGCTCCACCGACTAAACCAGCCAGGTGCCCCTGAAAACATGGTTTTATTTAGCAGGTATCTGTAGCAATGTTTTATAAAAGGACTCACCAAATTTCTTGCACTACTTTTTATGTATCTGAAATCATCCTACATATATATATGTGTGTGTATATATATATATATATACATATATATACACACACATATATATATGTCTCAAAGTTATATATATATATATATATATTCGATTTATATAGAACTTTGAGACAACCTACTATACTAAGCAAAGTATAGAGAATTTTATAAAATACAGTAGCCATCTAATGTCACTGACTGAATAAATGGAAAAACTGGGCCACTAAATTGTCAACCATCATACAGCTTTTCTTCAACAAAGCAGTCCAATGCACAAGTCATCACATCAGTGATTACGACTAATGTGTCTGGCAGATTGACTACACCTCTTTCCTAAAGTGGTTACACATCTTATTGAGTCATATTGTAGTCATTAGCCAGAGTTAATTTTGAACAGATAGATGGGGAGATACTCATGTTTAGGCCTGCACGATTTGGAGTCTCTTCCATTATCTGCTTATTTCGCTGAAGCAACCCAAAGGCTGAAGAGTTGCTTAATATTACCAAGACTTCCTAACAACATCTCTGAAGTAAGACTGTACTCAGACGTCGTGTCAGGATTACACGAAGAGCAATCTTGTCCAGGGACTGGTGATGTTAAAACAAAATCCATGGGACAAACAGATACACCTGCCCGAGTTCCCACTTGCAGCTCACTACAGTTTTTTATTGGTACGTGATGCCAGTCCTGGCTCTAAACCCTACTTCTTTCTTATCAGGTAATATTCCTAGGTGCCAGAGCAGTGAGGAAGTTGGTTTTTTCCAACAACTTTTACTTTACCTAAAACTCTAACAACCCCTAGGTCTGAATTCTCCTTCAGTAATACTGTTATGAATTCAGAGTGGTCTTCTCTTGTAAGAGTTTACAGTTTCCAAAGAGTTTTCCAACTGGTATGCTGCAAAGGAGTTATAGGTGGACTAAGGTATCGGTTCTCGTCAGCCCTGGGGAAGGCTGGGTGGCACTGGGGTGGGGGTGGGGAGCTGCGCCTCTGTCTGGCTGAGAGCGGTGGCGGCCATTTACCTGACTTACCTCAACAGATGCTACCGTTTTCTATATACTATTACGCTGAGCTCAAAGAGGAATGGGTCTCCATAAATGACAAGGCCATTCTGGTGGCCACGGATGCAGTCTTCCAATGGGATTCCCCAAAGTGTCAAGTGAATCCAGCACTGAAGCAGTCAGGTTAATGGGCTTAACTAACTACTCCCGCACTTGTTGAGGAAACTGGGAAGTCATGTCATTTTAGAGCCTGAAGAGTTCCTTTGCGGGCACTTTATTTTGTCTCCCAAAAAAGAAAAAAAGAAGGTGCCAGAAGGGCCCAATGAGGGAAATAGTAAAGCTGTCGGTGCTGCACGTTGCGGGAAGATTTACCTGGCCTTACGGCTTTCCTACTGCTTCTTCCTTGACATTAAGACTAAGGCTTTCATCCTCCTGATGTTGAAAAGCACATTCTCCTCAACTTCCATAAATCTGCAAAACCTGAAAAGAGCCCCAGTGTCACTGAGTAAAAGAGCCGGCTTTAGGAATCTCACTGGAAGGAGGGGTGTCTTCAAGCCTCTCACTGCTAAGCCGGACATTTCCTAACACTGGACAAATTGTACATCCAGCTCGGGGAGGGTGAACTGCAGTGGTCTTTTACCCTCCGAGCCAATTGTTAGCTTTTCACAGGAATCAGCAGGGAAGCACATGTGAAACCTCTGTGGTGCCGGTGAGCGCCCCCATGCCTTGTGTGACTCTGCATGTAGATGAAGCCAGCCGGGGGCTTTCTGAGCCGCCGCCGGGAGTTCTCAGAGCAGCCCTTTTCTCCGGCGTGGCTCCCTGCTGGGACAGCCCTTTTCAGTGTTCTACCCCCCCTCGATCTCTTCTCCTGCACAACACAGGGCAACTTGATTGAAATAAAGACCTAGGGAACATGTTTTATTTTCTCCTGTTCAATCCATTTTAGAAAAGCTTTTAATTGGTTTTAAAAAGATGCTAAACAAAATGTGATGATGTTTTTCAGTCTTCATGAACTACAGATACCACTTTTTATACTTTCAAAGGGCTAATAAATCAATCATGAAATTAACTCTCCAGCTAAATTTAAAGCAAACCCACTGAATACCGGGTTCATTAAAAATCTATGCATTTACTTAGAAAAATTTAAAATTCAAAGAAAATTATCCTAGTAACTGAAATCTGACTTGAATTTTTAGTCCTACACTGAAAATCCAAGACCAAAGCAATCACAAAGGGAAAAAAAGAAGGCTTGTGAGCCAGTTTTAATAAGCCAATTTACAGCGAGGGAGGGGGGGTGGGGGAGGGGAGGAGGAGAAAAGAGAATATCTTGATACATAACAACATAGTGCCCCTGAAGGGATTCTTTTATTTGAGCATGTGCACACATGCACACATAATTTTTCTGTGTGAAAGCTGGAATTACAACAAATGCAATATTAAGGATTCTGTGGCTGATATGATTACTATATTGTACACATGTACAGTTCCTCTTTTTAAAGAAAAATGCCTTCAACTTCTCTGTTTTCTTGACGGTGATAAAAATAATAGTTTTCTACCACCCTAGGTGGCTCTACAACACTCAGATTCATACACTTTTAATATTTAATTGAAAACATCTGAAAAACCGACACAGATAATGGTTTGGTGAAGTGAATGCTTTCACTTTATAAAGACAAATATTCTCGCCACTGGATCAGCCTGAAAATTCTCCCTTATTCTCCTGAGAGAATACATACTAATTTAAAAAGCAAGGTGGTACAGAGAAAGCATATTTTTATTTTGTCAAATGTACGCCAACTAGATACACTGGAAACATTTACTTCCCCGGCCACTGACGTGCTCACACAGTAGGCCATCATCCAGCAGTCCAGGTCAGAGTCACCGAATTCTGATTAACGACAGGCTGGTAACCCTTAAAAGAGAATCCCCACCATTTCCAGTCACTAAGGCAACCAGATCTATCTTTGACTTCTTATATATTCCCATATCCCTCCTTTTCGGTCCTTAGAGAAATTCATCCCACATCCCTTTTTAATGATCCAATCCCTGTTTCTAGGACTTCTCCCAAGTTGGGCCATGTACCTGGATGCTCACTCCTTGCTTCCAGCTCTCCCTTTAACCCTCCTTTCATCACTTAAGCAGCTTTGCAATCACTTTCTTCTTTAAAGTATCTGTTTTATTGAGACAGAAGTCACAGAACACACAATTCACTGATTTCAAGTGTGCAATTCAGTGCTGTTTAGTATATTCACAGAATGTGCAACTATCACCATGATCCATTTCTGAACATGTGAAACACCCCAAGAAGAAACCCACACCTGTTAGCAGGCACCTCTCACTCCCCTATCCACCCCTCCAGGCCTAGGCCACCGTGAATCTACTAGATTCTGCCTCTACAGATGTGCCAGTTCTGGACATTTCATACAAATGGAATCAATCTGTGGTCTTTTGTGACTGGCTTCTTTCACTTAGCATGTT
The DNA here is from genome assembly GCF_017311325.1 of Ursus maritimus. NCBI lineage: Eukaryota > Metazoa > Chordata > Mammalia > Carnivora > Ursidae > Ursus > Ursus maritimus. The sequence goes on along the minus strand of NW_024424897.1, from coordinate 17,138,174 downwards.
TTCACGGTTCATCCATGTTGCAGCATGTTTCAGACTTCACTTCTTTTTATTGCTGAATGATATTCCATTGTATGGATATACCATAGTTTTTGTGAACACCTGGGTTGTGCCTGCTTTTGGCTATTATGAATAATGCTGCTTTGAACATATCTACAAGCTTCTGTGTGGACATATATTTTCATTTCTTTGGGGTATATACCTAAATTGTTGGGTCATATTGTATCTTTATCTCTAACGTTTCGAGGAACTGCTAGACTATTTTCCAAAGGCTGCACAATTTTTATATTCCCACCAGCAGCGCATAAGGGTTGCAATTTCTCCATATGCACAGCAACGCTTATTGTTATCTGCCTTTTTGGTTGTAGCCATCCTGGTGGGTATGAAGTGGTATCTCATGTGGCTTTGATGTGCATTTCCCTGACGGCTAATGATGTGGAGTATCTTCTCACGTGCTCGTTGACCATTTGAAATTTATTTATTTTTGAATGTTTTCACTTTAATCATACTTTGCCAAATACAACAATACAAAATACTTAAGGCCACCAAAATGAGCGGACACTCAAAAAATCTCTTTAGAAGTTGTCTGTATTTTTTGTGGAATAAGTTGTTCATGAAGTATACCCGTATAAACTGGTGCCAGACATTGTAAGATTTAAAACATTAGGTAATGTTCCTTTCCTCAAGAATTTTACAATTATTTTTACAAAATGGAAAGTTATTCTTAAGTCTTTAGTCAAAATGCTGCAAGTGTTTTTAATATGCTCTATTTATTTCTATTGGTATCTATTTTGGATTACAAATAATTCTGTTTAAATATATGTATTTGCCAAGGTAAAGGACAAGCAGTTTAAAAAATATCATTGAAAAATAATTCTTCCTTCTCCCAATGACTTTTAGCATAAATTCTTTTTAGCTAAAGACTGAATAAGATATAAATTTATTTTTTTAAAAGATTTAATTTATTTATTTGAGAGACAGAGAGGGAGAGCATGAGCAGGGGGGAGTGGGTGGAGGGAGAAACAGGCTCCCTGATGAGCAAGGAAACAGATGCGGCACTCGATCCCAGGACCCTGCGATCATGACCCGAGCCAAAGACAGAAACTTAACCAACTGAGCCACCCAGGTGCCCCTGAATAAGATATAAATTTAAATGCCTGGAGAAAGTCTCCCAATCTAATAATTTTTAAAATGCTATATCATAGGAAAGGATTCTTTTTGTATGTGATATATATGGATATTGGGGTTATTTACTTTTTCCAGCAACTTTATTTATTTTTAAAGATTTTATTTATTTATTTGAGAGAGAGAGACAGAGACAGTGTGCCTGTGTGAGCAGTGGGAGAGGGAGACAAGCAGACTCCCCACTGAGTGGAGAGCCCAGTGCAGGGCTTGATCCCAGGACCCTGAGATCACGACCTGAGCCAAAATCAAGAGTCAGATGTTTAACCGACTGAGCCACCCAAGCGACTCTTCCAGCAACTTTATATTTATCTATTTATATACTTATTGCAGGAATCAGAGAAGGGAAAAATACACCCAGTTCTCTAACTTCAGCCTTAGGACGAGCTAATTCCCAAATACCGGGAATGATAGTTTATGGAAAAATGATTACAAAATCCTTACAGTGCATATATGCAGTAAATTTTCAAGGCTGTTGTACCTTATGTTTCTTTTCACTATTCTAGAAATACAAAAAAACAAAAAAATCCCAGAAAATCAAGACAAGTCCATCACTTTTAGTTCTAACACACACACACACACACACACACACACACACACACACACACACAATTTTAACTTAAATTAAAAAGCAGATTCATCAACTTAACAAGAAATATTTTCCATACAGCCTAGTTAAAATCTATAACTTCAATACAAGATTCCCATACAGACATTAAGATGTTTTTCAAGTTAATGCTTAACCTCTTTGTATCTGTCTTTGGCATTTCTTGAAGGTTACAGCACACAAAATCAATCAAGAGAATTGGTGTCTTGTGTCATAGCCAAACATGCTCTGGCAGCCTCTACGTAATTAACATATTTAGCCAACCCTCATAGATTACTTTTAAATGTGTTATCAAAATCACCAGTCTCCAGTAGCCACATCAGTAAAAATGCAACCACATGAACAAGGATCTGGCTATGAACTCCCTCCTCAAAAGTGCCACACGACACAAGAGACATAACTCAAGCTTCACTGTAAACATTTTTTAAAAAGAAAAATCTGCCTACAGGAAATAAATATCCTCAAATACAATTTCTTAGGAAAATCTATCCGATGATAAATGAAACAAATGGGAATGTATATTCCATCCCTTCTACATGAATATCATGATCTCTCATGGGAGATGCAGGTGGCTAGGGATATGTAACATCCTGGGAAATTTACAGAACAACAAAAACAGAACACTGATCGAAACTAGGATTTGGGGGTCTTCGGAAAGGAAACTTCTCTGTTAAGAAAATCATTTACCTTAAAACAGAAGTCCAGACCAGATGACTTTTCCAAAGCCCCTCAACAACAGAATTTTACGTTAATGATCACTTGCTTAGTTAGCAGCTTATATGCACCATTATACGCAATATACTGGAAAAATTCTGTGGAAATGTTCCTTATATTATTTTTACCTGAGGAGGTGCCTTTTTGAGTAGCACGAGAAGAGCCTGTAATACCAGATTAGAAAATCGAGGGCCAATAGGGACATAATCTGGAACAGAAACATTGCTGTGTTTTAGGGATTCGATACACATATGCACATATTCCAAACATTCAGATTTTTCTGCATCAAGAGTAAACATAGTCTTAAGTAACTGTCATGCAACTAACGATAATTAGAAGAATAGTATCTCCAATAACTGAAAGGCTTAAAACATTATGTAAGAACTCACATCTGTAACATTTTTTAAAAAGCTTCTAAATATCCATTTTGAGTTCAGGTAGACATCTTTGTCTAATATTCAGAGACAGTTTATTTTTTTGTTGTTTTTTTTAATGAAGAAAATAGCCAGGTGTATCTACCAACCATTTCCAAGAAATTACTGCAAACCATGGTAATACAGTAAGCTCACAGGCAACAAAACATACTAGAAAATGAGTAGAGGGGGAAACAGCAATTAATAATGTAAGTAAGGTATTAAATATAACTGAGATGATGGTAAAGTCACTAAGAATGGTCCTTGGTTGGTGAAGAACAGAGAACTTTCTATAACTTTCTGTTAAACTTCTACTAATCCTTCAAGATTCAGCATAAATCCAGCTTTCTCTGAATAGTGCATACGCATGCACCCTTGCCTTATGCTTAGAACTACCTTCAGGCACCAGCCCTCTGAAGTCAAAAGTGATCTTTCCCTTTTCCGAATTATCCAGAACACAGGGCACATTCTACTTTGCAATAATTTTTACCAATATATGTTACAACACCAGCATGTTACTTATTTTTTCTGAGAGCCTAATAATTCTAGCAGAGTAGTAAGGGCTCAGCTTACTTTGTTGAATAAATGAACAAACAAGTATAGGTAATAACTATTCATACAAGTGAAAATATACTCGGAGGGCACACATTCCTGACACAGTAGTGTTGCTATGACCACACATCTCAATTGTGTTTAGATAAAGGAATTTACACAGAGCTATGAGTTTGTGCTTAAAAGCTTTTAAAGAAATAATCCTATAAACTGGGCTGAAATGTATCAAAAACAGCAGACCAAAAACCCCAGGTCACTAGATAAAACTATCAAATTAAGAAGACCTCAGATACACCTTGTTATATATAGGTACGTCTTTGCTTTATAACAAACATTGCCTTAAGAAATAAAAATAAATAACAGAGGACCTAAAGCAAGTCTGAAAATCATGAGGAAAATGTGGTAAGAACAGTTAACTTCGAAATCACTACTACACCATTTTGGATAGCTTAAGAAGGGATTACTCAGGTGTTGGGTGGTATTTTCAGAAGTTTATGAAGTCACCACATGGGTTCAATTTCAATACAGTGATCACAGCATCCCGAGTCACTATTATAATGCATTTATTCCAGATGTATCTAATTTTTGCAATGAAATAAATGTAAGTAACAACACTTTTCTGGCATGTACTGGGAGATTACATCTTACGAGTTGCACGCAGGGACTGTCCTACTATTCATCTTTGTATCTGGCAGCAGTGCATTTCAGCATAAGAAATGGTTAATCAATATTTTAAAAAAATTTTTTTAACTATTGTAGAGCACCTGTAACTTTCAGAATGTTTTCAACACTGTTACCCCACTTTTGTCTGCACAATTACTCTATGGGATAAGTAAAGAAGGGAACACAGTCTCAGTTCTTATAAAACAGGTATATTTTATTTGCAAAAATTAGATAAACCTGGAATAAATGCATTATAACAGGGACTCGTTCTTATAAAACAGACTGGGATACAAGAGAACTTGTAGCTTCTCCCAAGTGTTATTTCACTCCATTCATAAGCCCGTTTTTCCCTTAGTTCTATCAAAGTTCCTAGCTGGAAACTCTGGGGTACAGGCAGTCCAGAGGTACTAAATAGCAAATATATCCATCAATGGAAACTACTGATCATTTATTACGGGCAGAGAACTCTGTGCAAGAAAGAAAATAACGTGAGGTGTGGGCCCTGATGGGAAAGCAGTTCATAATGGAGTTATGGTCGTAAGGCATATCTAACATGAAGATCATCACTGACTTCAGCTATAACAGGTAACATAACTCCCTGTAAGACAAAGAAAAGTATTTCTATTGCCTTATAGTTTATAAATACCCGTTATTTTTCTCTTGCAATTTGTGAGACATTAGTGTAATGTGGCGAAGATAGCACAGTGGCAGAAATTATGACTCACCAAGTAGTCTTTCAATGTCATCCACAACCACACAGCTAAGCTGGGATTTGTACGCATCGTCAAAGATCTGGAAGAAAGTAAAACCATTTATTATCCCAGTGCTCTCCATAATTATGACAATTTCCAAGAAGATGAAATTTAGTTAATTCTTGAGCAATGCCTAAACAAAGCACAATAGAAAACCAATATTTCAGACTCTACTATGTTAGAATTTAACAGATACTAGGATTTTGGAACTAAGAGTTCTTACAAGTTAAAAATGAGGAAATTGAGGCCCAAAGCAGTTAAATGACTTGCTCAAGACAACACAACTGGATCTTGGCTGAGCAAGAAGAAGGGTAATGCTGTTTTCAGCCTCACCAGCTGGACGTGTCACACCTGCCCATGCTGAGGAACCGCTGGTCATTAATCAACTGACAAATCCCATCAAATGTATCACAATGGTCTCTCCTCCTATGTCAGGAGCGCGACTTCAGTGTTGTGACCCAAGAGCTAGCTGAAGCCACAAGGGATGGGTAGAATAAAACCGAATGTCGTTTTATTATCGATAAGAATTGCGGCCCTGTTAAGCAGGAACAACACTGAGAGAACAGAATCCTGTTCATGCAAATCAGACCATAATGGTCAAAATGTTCACAGAAGAATTAAAGTTGGTTATAAAGGATCAGATAGATGTATCTTTAGAACCAGAAAAAAGATAATAGTACACTGTCTTAAGATAGTGAAAGAAATGCAAATTAAAGCAAGCAGTAAAGGAAGTTGTTATATCCTGACAAGGATGTGGCAATTTCAAGCCAGACAGAAGATTTAATTTATGTATAAGTTGGATGTAAGTGCCCACAGCCTTGGGACCAGCCTTTTCATAAATGTGGGGGTTCCTACCCTAGTGACTATAACCGGGGTTCAGGGCACCCCACAGATGTCAACGGTAAGAATTAATTTCTGCATCCCAGCCCAGTCTTTCTGGTTGATAAATAACCTCAGGGCACCAAGATGCTAACCACCACTCCACACATCTTGCTCGGGGTGGCATGATACTCCTTAGTGGTTATCTTTTAACCATAGATAATTAAGTATTAGGCACAGAAATAAGGTAAATCAAGTCTTCAGTATTAATATTTTTTCATATTAAAGACAACTTATATATGCCTGGTCTCAAAAGTATTTGTAACAATTAAGAAAATTTACCATATCAAGATTAATAGATTAGCCTTGCTAGTTCAATTTAAAATATACTGTTGAATAATTCATTTTGATAAGTTTTTATGTTGGAAGGCAAAAGATAACTTTAAAATGGTAAAGGTAATCTAAGATTCACCATATATATATTATTAGTTGTATTTTAATTTATTACTAAACAAATTATAGTTATTTTGAAACTCAATGTTTTGTTTGTTAGACAAACAACTGAAGTACTTCAAAGAGAAAATAAAACATTTTAAATGTGTAAGTATAGTTTAAAATATTTAAAGAAAAAAAAAATAAAATATTTAAAGAAATTTAATTAAGTTGTAAAAGTCCCCTTTTAAGGAACTGCTAACCTTCACTAGACCTACAAATAGAATAAGAGATGTAAAGGGATTTTTTAAAAGTTTGTTTTCTTTTGTGTTGAAAAACTAGGTTTTAAATTACAAAATTTTAATATGCTCCCTTTCATTGTTTAAACCTTAAATTAGCTATACATGGTCTTTTTTACCCTCAAAAGCCACCCTTAAAGATGCAAAACAAAAACATGGCAAAACAAATCGACTCAGGTTGGCAATCCAGATAATAAGTTCCTCCCAACACACTATCTGTTCTTTAAGGAAGGAATTGTCTTCCTCGGTATTATGTTTTCAATGTCCTGACATGGCACTGGTGCTTAACAACTGTCTCCTGTATGTATGCGTGAAAGAAAGCCTCTGCTGCTTTCCTTTGCACCATCCCCTTTACCCCTCAGTCACTCTCCTATACTGTGTAAAAATCCCATTTACCCTTTCTCCCCATTGGATTGTGAGGTGGATAAAAACTTGATTCATGTCATCTCGAGGACCTGGCACAGAACAGTACTTGCCCAGTGAATTCAGCGGTTGAAACAACACAAGTTCTAATTCCATCTTGCCATAAATCACTTGTCTCTGCTCTGCTCTGGTATAGCATTTTGTATATTGTGTACGTATTAAGGATTCTTTACACTCTTCCTTATATTATACTAGAATATAAGCCCTCTGAAGGCAAGTACTATCTTAATTATCGACGTATCCTCAAATCAATTAATATAATGCCTTATCATAAAGTAATCAATAAATATTGACTGCAAGAATAAATAAGCATTTCATTTTATTTTGTTTGTTAAAGATTTTATTTATTTATTTGAGAGAGAGAGAGACAGAGAGAGAGCGAGTGCACAAGCAGGGGGAAGGGGCAGAGGGTAGAAAGAGAAGCAGATTCCCCACTGACCAGGGAGACCACCTGCAGGGCTCGATCCCAGGACCCTGAGATCATGACATGAGCCCAAGGCAGACGTTTAACCGACTGAGCCACCCAGACCCCTCATAAATATGCATTTTATATTCAAGCAGAAATATCAAGTGAGTATAGTTGGAGACGTATGACTGAAGTCAGGGTATGGAGCTCACCCTCAGGGCAATGACTGCTGAAAGCACGCGAGGGGAAGAGAGCTCAAGGAGAAATGGCAGAGATAAAAGAATAATAGGCTAAGTACCAAATCTTGAGTGTTACTCTGTGCAGTCATTCAACAAATATTTTCAAACTGCTGTTATGTGTCAAGCATTAATGAAGGCAATGGAGAGAGTAATGAATGAGACAAGTATGATCATAACTCCACAAAGCTTGGAGTGGGGGAAGCAGGTCACAGGTAACCATAACAAAGCATGACACTACTATGTTGGAGGAAATACGAGATGAGACAGTAGTCCTTGGGGATACCCCCACACATACTGGTTCTCTTTCTAGCATGTGGTAGGATTGTAGTTCCCGGCCCCCTCTCAAGGCAGGGACGACTACAGGGCTTGCTTCCACTAATGAAATACAACTGAATATATATATCACTTTCTAAAAGGAGCTTTAGAGCAACTGCAATGATTCACCATATTCCCTTTATCCTGCTTCAGCTATCATGATCTCACATGTGAGAGGGAGCTTCTACTATGAGTTAGTTTGAGTCTCGGAGAAGCTACAATGAGCAAAGCTCCTCCCCTGAGCCATGAAGGCCACGTAGTATGAGCCACAAACAACCTTTGTTATGTTAACCCACTGAGATTTGGGGGTTGCTCATTATTGCAGCATAACTTAGCCTATCTTAACCGACATGGAGGATTGTGGAGTCAGTGACAGTGTCCTAAATTTAGGAAGTGGCATTTAAGTTGAGATCTGAAGGATAAACAGTGGAAAATGGGGAAGAGGGTGTTCCAAGCAGAGCACACCGAATATTAGGAGGCTCAGAGCGAGAAAATTCAGGAGCACTGCAGGAACTGACATATGGTCAATAAGAATTAAAATGAAGAGGTCTTAGTGTGGTATGCATAGGGAATGGTAGGTGAGCGATGAAGCAGAAGAGGTGACAGAAGGGCCTGGACATGGAGGGTCTTAAAAATTTCATACCAGTTGAAATTTTATTATAAAGGCAATAAAAAGCCTCTAAAGGATTTTAAATAATGGACCACCATGTCAAGTTCATGATTTAGAAACATTTTTCTGGCTACTATATAGAAAAGCATCAGAGGGGAGTAATCATTGTTTAATACTATAGAACTCCAGGTGAAAGCTAATGGTGGTCTGGAAGTGGGAAGGGGAGTAGGTGTTCCGATAAATGGATGGATTCTAGAGATATTTAGAAGGCAGAACTGAAAGGACTTGGTGATGAATAGTTGTGGTAATGAGGAAGAAACTAGAGTGGAGGGTTCTTTCTGGTTTGGCTACTGAAATAGAGGACAGAGGAGAAGCTGGTTTGGGGATGGATCATGAGTACATGTAAAGACCAGCGAAATAGGAGCCCTTTACCTCTCCCTGCACCACCCTCCCTCCCGCCCCACAAAGGGAAGAAAAATAGGACATTTATTTCAACCTCTTGATACATAATGATCAAGCTTTGAGTTGGTGAATCCAAGACAGGAGAAAAGTTTAGAAGCAGTTTCACAGTAGTTCTTGGCTATGTTTTTTTTTTTTGAAGACTGGACCAAGAGAGCAGTCAATGTGGTATCCTATGAACTCTGGTGATGTCAAGGAGTCACTGAAAATACACTTGCTCTTCAAATCATTTTTCAGAATTCTACTAAAGGCTCTGATGCAAGCATATAGCTCCGTCTGTCAGGCTGGACTAGAGTGGATTGGAGTCAGAGGGGCCCAGGATATTTGCAGTACTCTATTTTTCCCAAGTCAGCCCTTCTCCCTTCTCAAGAACAGTATAGAGCTTACTCAGCTACAGGAACCTTACTCAGGACATTGCTGGGGTCAAAACTGATGATAAACTGTACACTGTCTCACCAGTGTATCTCAGATACTGTGTTCACGAAGCCTTACAGATCACTTCATAGCTGACTGCATGATTTACCTATAAGACTTGAGAAGAAAAGTACCTATGGCAGTCATTTAATGTAGGTTTGTTTTTTTTTTTTTTTTTTTTTTTACAGACAGCTCTTAATGTACTAATTACTATCATGAGGAGAGGAGCACTCAGGGCTAACTCTCTTAACAACCTACTAACCATGACAAAGGCTGTGCAATTCCAGTTGTAACTTGACCAGTTTCAGTTGACCTGAAACTCCTTTGGGTGGCAACTCTGCTCTAATTTAAACACACACACCCCTTTCACTTCTTCCACACATAATTCTTTGCCTTACCTAGTCACTAATGTAATACAAAGTCACCACTTCTCTGGATCCTTGTTTTCGGCCTAGTCTCCTCAGCCCCTTCCATTCCTCGCCCCCTGGTCCAGGCCCCAGCACAACGTTCACTAAGAAGACAGATTTGACTGGCAAGTACATGCAATTCACTGCCAGGTGAACATCTAAGTGAGAGATTTACAGAGTGAGCTGGGAAGTTCTACCACAACTTTAGGTAGATAAACCCAAAAAAGGAGGAGATGGACCAGAAAGAAAGCTGCAGAAAAAAAGTAGAATTGTACAAACTGCCCACTCGAACTGAAGTGCCAAACTTGCCCCTGCTAACAGCACCTGGCAGACACAGTGCCTGCTCCAGATCGAATGACGCCGAGCGCCAGGGAGGCAGGTGGGCTGCAGCTGGGGCTAGTGGCTGTATGTCAAAAACTCTTTAAAAATAAATTTAAATTCAGATCCTCTCAATTAGTACTACGAATGTATGACACTTAAAGCCTTTTCTTGGAGAGGTTATCAGTTGGGGATCAGAGAAACAGTTATCACGCAAACCAGGACACCTGAAAGGGGGGCACTGTTAATAATCATGCTGAATTAACAGGTAAAAACCAGGATTGCTCAAAGCAAATCAGAATGTCTGGTCATCCTAGTTTTATCAGGCTGTTTCCTGAGAGCAGGTAAAATTATCAGTATATGTAGTCTTCGAGGCCGGGGAGAAGTCTGAAAATCTGAAGAACCGAAGAAAGAAAAAGTGTGTGAAAGAGTGGCATCAGTCAACATGGACGTAATGAGAGGTCTATTCTAGAAGATGAATAGTAGCTCTAGAAAGCAGAGAATCCCACAGTCTACTTCTGCTCTCTGGTACCAACCCTCTTGTGGGCAAAGTAGGTACGAGGTCCTAAGACACAAACCAGTGTGAGGAGCTGGGCTGAAGGCAAGAACGTGCTGCATGCGCTATGCAAGCCGGAGGACAGGGAGGCGCGGGGCAGGTCTGAATACGGTCCGCGAGGACCCTGCAAGCGCTCTCGGCACCGAGCCCACTCCTGGAATCTACAGACGAGCGAGGAGCCACCTGTGTGGAGGGGAGGGGCGGCAGCTGCCGATTCTGGAGTCTCCATGAGTACAAATGGGAACACGCCAACATTAGCTCCATGTTAATCCCAGCCTTTCAGAATCACAAACCACAGCAAAGCGTGTTCTAAGTGGATTCCGTCCCCCATTTTCTATCACCTCATTAGTGCTCTGAGGTAAGTGAAGCCAAATTCTCTGGTTCTTCTGGGGCTGAAGAGTTCATCTCAATTCTGAAGTGGTTGGCGTGAAGTACCTAGTTAGTAGGAATCTGATGACAGTAGGAATCTGATGACTTAGAAAAATCCCTAATGCAGTAAATCTGTCAGCAATTAGTTGAAAGCCTACCCTAATCATATTTGGTAGCATATAAAAACGTAAATGAGCAAATTCAAATCGGTGCTATCAGTAATAATCTCTAGTTTCTAAAAATAACTTGGGAGTAGACCAAGCAAACATTAGCTGTCTTCTAATGAAACTGCCTCAGGAAGTGGACCTAAACTTTTGGCAAAGCACTAAAGCTTCCTGGAATGACCTTAAAATCCCTCATTTGTTCTCCCTGCTTTTCAGGAAAAATTCTTACATTTTTTACATAACACAAACCACAGAGTGGGGTATTCTTAATAATATAAAAAGTCACAAGGTCTTAAAAGTTCTACTAAAGGCTGCACCGTCCTCCTTTGTGTGCCCAAGAGAAACAAACGCCAAGAGACAAAGTGTATTAAACAAAACAACAACATGCGCCCACCCCCCAGCCGTATGGGGACCTGTAGTCACTTCCGGAGTGCCCACTTCTCTCAGTTAATACGTGCACAAACTTCGACAAATCAGCTACATGATATATTAGGATGTTAACCAAAAACATCCAAATTCTGTTGCTTAGTAACTGCTGTCAAAAGATCCAATTTCCAGCTCTGCTCTTTGTATGGACTAAACCATGAAAAGAGGAGGATTAGGCACCATGATTCTGTTCTGTACAGACTACAATTTGCAGTGGGATTTACAGGAGGATATTCAAAGAAGATTATTTCCTTCTTGCAAAGCTAGTGGAAAGGAAAATTTCTTCCATTAATTTTCAGTCCTTTAAAAACAAGACTATATTATGTTATTAACGGGTATAGTTTTATAAGTCACTGATATTCCTACTTAATTTTGTTCAATTTAGTCACGTCAGGTTGTTCTATTTCCTCTCTGTACTGATTGTGCACTCAGAAAGCATCAAGATTAGGTAACTAGTTAAAATCAAACTCTACTGTTCTGTTCTTTTGTTCATTTAATGCCACTAACAGAATGAGTAAAATAGATTTTTAAAAAATATAGATGTGAATATGGATAAAGGAACTAAAATTTAAAAACAGAACGGAGTTGGGAAACAAACATAAAATGGGGGAGAAGAAGATCTGTAAACCCTTCAAACATCTTAATGGAACATATGGTATCTCCGCCCACCCCCCCCAACGTGAGGATAATGGCAGTGTTGAGGAGTTTATCCATGGAGAAAGGATTTATTAAGCAAATTACGAGAAGTACAAGGTAGAATTTAAATTAATTGAAAATAAACTACTTTCATGTATTTTTAGCATCATCCATATGTGAACAAGAAGCAACAGCTTAATTACAATTAAATCTAAGATACTCACTAAAGCAAGCTGAATGACCCTCTCTACTAACAAAAACTCTTACCTCTTGGTTTAAGTAATAAAATGGTATATAAAGATGTTCTATGAATCAATGAATCAGACCACCTCAATTTAAGAAAAATTAATGTGTTAAATTGTATGAAATTATAATATTTCTGAGTTTCACAAACTATTGCCATTATAAAACACTTAAAAAATCTTTTAACTTGAGCACTTCATTATTAAAATGTAGCTGAAGAAATAATTTTAAATGCTAATCTTTTACCTCTCAAATTGGCAAAAAATATTTTAATTAATTGTTAAAGATGTTATTTTTAAGTAATGTTTACACCCAACATGGAGCTTGAACCCACAACCCCGAGATCAAGAGGCACACACTCCATCGACTCAGCCAGCCAGGCAGCCTGGCAAAAAAAAAAAAATATTTTAATAAAATCAAATGTGGGTGAGAGCCCAAGGCAATGGACACTCACATGATGGGGCTACAAGTGTAAATTGGTACAACTTTTTGAAGAGGTGGACTTTATAAATCAGCAGTATTTTTACATAAGAGTTTTGATACCAATCTTTATCAAAAATCTTCAAAATATTAATGTTTTTACTTTAGCAATCCCAATTCTGAGAATTTATCCTAAGGAAATAACCAGAAATGTATATACAGTAATAATGATATGTAAAAATAACCTCTACACTTTATTGAGCACATATGATATCCCAAGGCACTGCATGATACTTTACATAGATTATCATCTCACTTAATTCTGAATATTATCTTCATTTCATAGGCAACAAAACAGAGGCTTATAGGTTAAGTGACTATAAGACCTGGTAAGTGTGGTGGAGCTGGGATTCAAAGGCAGATCTATTCGAAACCTAAGCCCAAGTTCTCAGCCATTAAAATGTGATGCTACTCTTAAAAAATCTAGTAAGACAATGGGGAGTAGTGATTTCCCTAGTTTGGTGGTTCTACAGAATATTATTTTTAATTGTGAAAAAACCTGGAAACAAACTAAACATCCAGCAAAATGGGTTTAAATGAATATTGTACATCTATTAACATAATACTGAGATACATTTTAATGACACTGAAAAAAGAGCCATAATGTATTAAGTGAAAAAAAGCAGGTTTAAAACAGTATGTCCAGGGGCGCCTGGGTGGCTCAGTTGTTGAGCGTCTGCCTTCGGCTCAGGGCGTGATCCCAGCGTTCTAGGATCGAGCCCCACATCAGGCTCCTTCGCTGGGAGCCTGCTTCTTCCTCTCCCACTCCCCCTGCTTGTGTTCCCTCTCTCGCTGGCTGGCTTTCTCTGTGAAATAAATAAATAAAATCTAACAAAAAAACAAAACAAAACAAAACAAAAAACAGTATGTCCAGTGTGATCCCCAATAAACGTGTGTGTGTGTGTGTGTGTGTGTGTGTTATAGAAGAAAATTGAAGGACAAATATGGACTCCTTTTTTTTTTCTTCTGTGCTCTTTTCTGTATTTTCTAAATTATTTTTGTGATTAGAAAAGCTGCATCACTGGGGAGGAGCAACACTTAAAAGAAAAAAAATGTCTTTTCAGAACTGATAAAAAATTATAGATTATTTGTGCTCTGAAAAAAAAGAAAGAAAGAAAGAAAATATCTTCCCATCCTAACACTAAAAATGAAGGGAAGAGAACAGCAGTGGGAGGTAGACAAGAAGTACTGAGGAATGGCGTTTATATTTCATTTTCAAAAGCAGCCTGGAAGACTTAGCACCTTTAGACTGGTTTGAGCCCGCAGGCTTTTGTCAACCTATCATTAGGCAACAATTGAAAACTATTTGCAGGGAAAGATTTTGCAATATTTTTAATATATTTCTAAGACACCTATGCTTCATTTTTTGTTCCTGTACTTTAGTTACAGGGAATGACTTTTTTTTTTTCCCCAGAGAAAACAAAAAAGTCTAATATGAATTTATTATACTGGTGACATGGAAATAATTTTTGTAACTTTAAGGGTGTATGGATGATCCAGACAGTGAATCATGAATCGAAACAATTTTGAATAAGCTTGTATAGACACTTATTTTTCTATTCCTTAGCCTTCCACTCATCTCAAACTCTACCTTGAAAGGCTTTAACAATTTAAAGATTAAATCATAAGTTATTAAGCCATTAATTTAACCATTTAAGCCTCTAAACCCAGCACATATTACCTTCCCCCCTCAAGTCAATTTGCAAGAGATTAAAATAATAAAAATGATAATATCTCACACTTACAAAGCAGCTTTGATCTGCAGGAGCCTAAAGTGCTTTTTTAAAACTTTATAGAAAAACTAGGACCATTCCACCCACATCTCAGAGTACATCTGAGGTAGAAGCTGGCAGCTGGTGAAAAGCACTGGAGTAATTTACCATCTGCAAAGGAGACGACTACTTTTGAACAAATACAAGGACTAGATGGAGTTAGGGAAATGCGAACAGAATTAGCTGTGCAATTAAACGCTACATTCAATGGCCACGGATTCCAAGGGCTATTATTTAAAGTTTGACCAGAGGAAGTTGTTTAGGTTTCCTTTAGAGGGGAAAAAAACAAAAAAGAAAAGCCACCCCCACCTACATTAGGGAAGTTTCTGGTTCTAGTGATTCTGTCTAGATTTTCCCCAGAAGGAGAGATACTACTGGTTTCACCTCAGACACAGAATAAACGGACTATGATATTTAAGTTCTTTTTCTGTCTGGCAACATTTCCCTCTCTTTCACACCCA
This sequence comes from Ursus maritimus, assembly GCF_017311325.1. NCBI lineage: Eukaryota > Metazoa > Chordata > Mammalia > Carnivora > Ursidae > Ursus > Ursus maritimus. The sequence continues at coordinate 17,123,046 of NW_024424897.1, read as the reverse complement.
ACTTCAAAGACTTTTATATATGATATTTATCTTTTTAAAAAGATTTTGTTTATTTTGAGAGAGTGAGTAAGAGAGAGAGCACGAGCAAGGGGAGGGGCAGAGGGAGAGAGAGAGGGATAAGCAGACTCCCCACTGGGCAGGGAGCCCGACACAGAACCCAGGGACCAGGGATCGTGACCTTGGCCAAAGGCAGACGCTTAACCAACTGAGCCACCCAGGCGTCCCACAGAATATTTATCTTGATGGTACAGGCAAGAATCCTGGTTCCAGCTCTGCCCCTTGCATCCATTTCAAGAATGCTACGGGAACAATCTTCTGCCATCTGCACAAACAAGAAGCTAACTTCTCAAACTTACATTTTTTTGGAGTCTGCTTCTTTTAAAATATTATCTTTCCTCCAGTCTTTTCTCTTAAAAAAACCTAAAGTAACTGTATCCTCTATCTCTAAAAATTGGGGTCCTAGGAGCAAGGTTAAAGAACTCTGGAGCTGGGGCACCTGGGTGGCTCAGTTGTTAAAGTGTCTGCCTTAGGCTCGGGGCGTGATCCCAGGGTCCTGGGATCGAGCCCCACGTCAGGCTCCATGCTCCACTGGGAAGGCTGCTTCTTCCTCTCCCACTCCTGGTGCTTGTGTTCCCTCTCTCGCTGGCTGTCTCTCTCTGTCAAATAAATAAATAAAATCTTAAAAAAAAAAAAAAAAAAAAAAGAACTCCGGAGCTGTCTTTATTAGGCAGCACCCCAATTCTCAAAGCTCTTTTCTCCGATTCTGATTTTCCCACATCTCTTTAACTAACAGTCAGTTCACACCTATGAAAGATCAAGCATGAAAAATCAGATTTAAGTAAAAGAAATACTTCAACTAGATATAAAAAAATAACTTCTTCACTGCCTGGGAGTATACCAAATCAGAATATCAGTGGGAACACAGGCTGCCAAGTGACATGAAACAGTCATTATGTCTTCATCAGTGACTTTTTTTAAAGAGTAGCCACTTACTATCCTAGAAGCCATAAATGGCACTTGCTTGAATGTAAGAGAGATGGACCGGGCGGTCTTAGAGTCCTTACAGCTCTAGGATTCTATTCTATGTGGCTCTAACTTTCACTGATGGTTTAAAGCAGCTGCATTAAGAAGGTGACAAATGGCACTCAGAGAAACGAAGAAGGATGAGGGCTGCATTAAGTTGCCAAGCAGACTCTGACTGTCCTAACAGACCACCATCCCTTTGTAGGGGTTTTGAAAATATCTTTCCAATGATGTACTTCTGTTCTTTCCCAAACTACATAGTCAACCTAATTGACTATGTGTGATTTTGTACACTGATTAAAAAAAAAATCCTAAATGAATTTGTGTGATTTTGTACACTGATTAAAAAAAAAATCCTAAATGAATTTGCTCCACTTGACTCAAATACTTCTTTTTTTAAGATTTTATTTATTTGAGAGAGAGAAAGAGAGGGAGAGAAAGTGAACAAGGGAGGAGCAAAGGGAGAGGTACAAGCAGACTCTGCGCAGAGCACAGAGCCCAATAGGGCTCAATCCCAGGACCCTGAGGTCATGACCTAAGCAGAACTCAAGAGTGGGACGCTTAACTGACTGAGCCACCCAAGCGCCCCTCTACTCAAATACTTTTAACTTGATCTTTCTTTCAATCAAGTCAATACAAACTTAGGAAATGAAAATTAACTGTAATATGTATTAAACAAAACATAATTTGGGGGCGCTTGGGTGGCTCTGTTGGTTAAGCATCTGCCTTCGGCTCAGGTCATGGTCTCAGAGTCCTGAGATTGAGCCCCAAATCGGGCTGCCTGTTCAGCGGGGAGTCTCTCTCTCTCAAACAAATAAATAAAATCTTAAAAAAGCCCTCATAATTTGGAAGATAAATGCTAGTAAGACTGCATTACAAAGTTAAATCTACCTAAAACAGTCACTGTTTCCCCCCAAATTCTGCTGATAATTGAGCTCACTTGAGAACATGGTTGCTATGGCTTTTACAGATCTACATGTACGAAGATAGATATACAGGTACATGTGTACACACGCGTATCTAAGAGAGATAGGAGAGTAAAATGAAAGTAAAAATCTTGATACCTTCTTCATGGCCTGACACTTGGCTGTCTCAGAAAAGCCAATCATCTTATCAGGAGAACAGATCTTGATGAAGGGGAAGTTGGATTCCTCTGCAATCTTCGCTGCTAAAGCAGTCTTCCCACTATGAGGAGGGCCTGCGTAAAGATAGGAGCAAGTCAGGGGAAAAAAGCCAACCTAAGCAAAGGGGAATAAAACAAGTTTAAACGTTTACCCACAATGTACTGAGGTCTCAACTAGTTGCTCATTAACATTTCCTGACACAGTTTCATAGCAGACATGTTTTCTCTTATTTATTAGCAACTAAACTTAATGAACTGATTAGCATTTCTCAAAGGTATGATGAAATACATTCCTTCTTTCTTTCTCACAGTCTTAATCTTTCAAACTTCTGGCTAAATATATAAAATGCAGGGGTTTTGTTTCTTAAAAAAAAAAAGAATGCATTCAAAAAGAAAGAATGCATATCTGTACTCATGTTATTAGTTCCATCAAATCATATGTCTAACAAAAAAATATGATCTTATATGTCTAACAAAAAAATATGATCTTCTTAGGAGATGACATCGGGACAGGGAAAAACTGCCTTACAGAAGCAAATGTGACTTAAAAAGCTAAAATTTTAAAGATTTAGTTAGGCCTTCTCATAAAGGCAACCAAATCTATAAACTTAACTGTCTTTGGACATCTCCTCTTTCCCTTCTGTGAAATGGAAGATGTGTCCCTCTTCCATCCATAAACCAACAAATTCTTCCTTCCCATCTTCTCGGGAACCTGACCCTGACTGTATCTTCTTCCCCATCTGTTCCACATCTTCCTCTTCCCTACAGTCTGTCCAACAGCATTCTGGCATGCTTTAATCTACCTAACAGTTTAATAAACAGCAAAAAACTCTTTCTGGACTCACACCCCTCAACACCACTCCTTCTTCTCCCTTCAAAATGGAAATACTCAAAATAATTATCTACACTGGCTACCTTCACTTTCCACCTTCCTCCATCCTCAAACAAACCCTCTGGCTTCCATTGCCATTACATGGAACAGGATCCCATGCGGGTCACCGATGACCTCCATGTCACCAAATCCAACAGACACTTTCTCTGTTGGCTTCTTAGGAATATTTGATACAATGGATAACTCCTCTTCTAAAAAACACTTCTCTTGACTTCTGCAATAGCTCCTTCTCTTTCTCTCCCTCTTACCTCTTGCTCAGTCTCCTTTGTCAACTCTTCCTGCTCTACTTAGTTTTTAAATGTTGACACACCTCAGAGATCAGTTCTAGGCCCCCTTTCCTTTTCAACTTATACCCCTTCTGTAAGCCACCTCACCCAACTCCCATGGATTCAACAACAACTCATGAATGTTACTGCCAGCCACACCTCTCTTCTGCGCCCACATATCCAATAGGCTGCTCAACATTTCCAATTCAATTATCCAACAGGAACCTCAAACTCAACATATCCAAAACTGAACTCATAATCTTTCTTCCTGAAATCTGCTTCTCCACTAGTGTTCCCAGTCTTACTAAACTGCACCATTAACCAGGCCGTGTATACTAGAAACCTGGCGATTGTATTTGATAACTCTTCCCCATATTCAATATAGTTACTTAATACTTCTAAGTTTAGCTTCCCCATCTACCAAATAGGCCTAACAGAAGCATCTGCCCTCAGAAGACTGAAGTGGGGTTTAAAGAAGACAATAAGTGTAAAGTGCCAGTAGAGCGACTAGAAAGTAACAGTTCAAAGAATGTTGGCTTAATTATGATTAATCATTAATAATCATAATGAAGTCTCTTTTATTCTCTCTCCTACATATTTCTCAAAATGGTCTACTTATCTCCATCTCCACTACCCTATGTTACTTTAAATCACAATCAGCTCTCATTAAGATGCATTAATACAACTGCTTCTAACCATTGGTTTATCCTGTATCTTTTCTGACCCTCTAATCTATTCTCTACCACAAAGCAGTTGTGAGGTTTTGAAAATACAAATCTTATCATGTCGCTTCACTGCTTAAAACCCTACAAATGGCTTCCATTGCCCCTCAGACACAGACTGAATCTTTACTATGGTCTACAAGGCTGTGTACGAACCGGCTCCTGTCTACTTCTTCAGTTTCATGGCTAGCCAACATCCCTTTCTGTTTCAATCCCCTTCCCACCCAGGTCTTTTAACATGCCGATCCCTCTACCTAGAACATCTTCCCCACTTACTTTGCTGGGCCAGCTTTTCCTCATCCTTCAGGCCTTGGCTTAATATGTTTCAGGAGGCCCTCACTCCCAGACTTCAGAAGGAGTTAGGTTCCTCTGTCATGTGGACTCACCAAACCTTTCCGTGGTACTAATCATAACTATAAACAAGTAACTAGTGAATAGAATGTCCTTGCCTTTCTGTCTACTTGGTAAAATCCTAACTAATCCTTCAAAGTCTACATTAAACACCACCTTTAGCTTTCTTTGATCATCCCTGGGCAAAATGACTGGCATTCACACACACCTTTACACATATATACTGTAGTTAAGAATTTGTTTACATGTCTTTTTTTGTGACCAGACTGAATTCTGTGAATGTCTTTGTATCCCCAGCAACCAGTTCAATGCCTAAAACATTTTACTCAATGAATACTTACTTCATTGAATCAAGTACTTTGTGCTATCATACAGTCTGTTACGTAACATAGCACTCAGTGAATATTTATTTAATTGACTCAAGTACTCTACGGTAGCACATAGTCAATTAAGTGACAGAAATTTAGATACGATTCCACAAGAAAACTTGTTGCTATCATTCATTAGTAACATTCTACCCCAAGAAAATTTTAATTTATGCACAATATTGGCACATAGACTGGATTACTATTTTTAGATCATGAATAGATTTAGAACGGAAAATAATTCATTTTTCTGGAATGTGCTAAATAGTGTAAAAGTATTTTTTGTGTTTTGGGTTTTTTTCTTTTTAACTTTGAATGCCATCTCCTCATACTTTCTCACCTTCCAGAAGGACGCTAACCAGTGGTGTGCGGTCACTATTTTTAGTCTGCTGAACCAGCAGCTCCCCATCTTCTAGAACTCGTGTAACTGGATCACCCCATTTGATAATACCATTCATAATGTAACTTGCATAATCCTCTTGGTTTGTGCCAAATGCCTATGGAGGAAAAGGATAATTTAAAGCATTTTGAGTGTTAGTATAAAAATTAAAATACTTAAAGGTATAAAAGATGAGTAATAATTCCTACACACTAAAAGTGTTGAGCAATATCCCATATTCATGTAAAAAGCTTGAAAAGCAAATAAAACCAAAAATAAAAAACCCATTATTTTATAATTTCTCATTTAACCTTTGACCCAGTGGTGGGAGAGTGACTTTGGGTGACTTAATAGAAAAAAACATAGATTCTAGGGTCAGATTCTACAAGAGCCCAAGCCCTCATGATCCCTGAGAAAGGGTAGTTTCAATGTGCTTATTTCTGTAAGGAGTACGTTGGTTGTGGCCTTCTGTTAAGAACAAAGAGAAAAAGAGGTTATGGACTTAGAAGCAGTTGGCTCAGCAGACAGAGATACTATCCTCACACTGACTGCAGGGGTCTCGGATTAAAATGGGAAATGAAATGGTAATGAGAAGATCTTGTCCACATCGGCTTGGTAGCAGGGGACATAGGACATAAGTTAAATGGCACCAAGGTAAGCCTAGGTTTGTAAACACAAAATTTAGAATGAGGTAGAAAGGAGAAGCTATACTGAAAGACTGAAGTATGAGAAAAAGGAAATAAAAGCAATTACTATATAATAATCTTATGTGTGTTCATTACATATTAGAGCTTAAATCACATCCCTCTTCATTTTCAGCTTCAGCTTTCACATTGTAACTCCCATCAAACCAGCTCCCAAGAGGAGTCAGTGATGTTAGTACTTAGTGACTTAATTGAATTGTGTTTTCATAAGGTTCACAAGTAAAGAAATGAGTAGGAAAACAACCGAACGTAATCTAAGGGTCACATATCTTGAGAATTTCAAATTTCAAAAAATTATCACATCCTTCAAAAAGTCAGTTTTTCATTACCCAACATATGGAATGATTTTAACATTAGAACTTGAGCCTCACAGAAAGTCATTATCTGTAATACTGTCTCTTAACAGTATAAGGTGGTCTCATTACTGTGTTACTTTGCCACCAAATCACTTGCAGACCACCCTCTCGTCCTTGCACACACTTCTGATTCCTGAATACAGAAGAAAGATATCATTCCCTCTTCTGGATACGGGACACTGAATGGCCCTGTATAAAGTTATAAAGGGCCTAGGAAACACTGGTTGAATGGCTACTGTAGGAAATATGTGGACTGGCTGGCTTTTGTCTGTAATGATTCCAAGTACATGCTCCAAGCCTCACGGCAGCAGCAGCAACAAGATACCTGAACCAGGAAGGGGTGACCCTCCCTGGCTAACCAAATGTAGGAGTCTTCCTTACTTATTCTGTCATTTTATTTTCTGTTTTATACCCCAGGCCCGTGCAATAAATAAAAGTAAATTATTAATTACTTGACTAAGTTATCTTAGTTTACCCTTCCTGGTAACAAATTATTTGTCATTAAAAAATTCTTGCGATAAATCAGTTAGGCCAGGCTCTAATACTTTTGGTAATTATTACAGATGACAGCAGCAAAAGATTAAATCATTTCCATTACTTGATAACTTTTGAAAGTAATTATTTTATATTTAAAAGTCACAATAATCATAAAGTAGACAGGGCTAAAACAAACTAATTTTTGTCTTTAAAGGAGATACTTGCAACAAATAATTATTGTCAAGAATATATAAGGAACTTATGCAGACCAAATAAAAATAAAGAATAAACAATACAACAGAAAAATAGGCAAAAGACACAAATAGCATTTCACAGAAGACACTCATATGGCCAATAAACATATGGAAAGATGCTTAACTTTATAAATAATCAGTGATGTACAAATCAAGATCAAAATTAAATCTCATTTTACATCCGACTGAATGGCAAAAATTAACTCTGACAATACCAAGTGTTATGAGATGGCGATCTCCCTATCATGAGAAATAATGTCAATTAAGTCCTGATAAATTACCCAGCCACCAGCATTAATGCGCAAATGTTTCTCATACTGGACACTTCCAATATTGAGATTTCCTGATTTTTAAAAATATGTATGATATAACCTTACAGAATATTGAGTAAAATGGCATTTACTTTTCTCTTGAATTACGATTATTTTTTGGCTTATCCATCACTCAATATCCATACTCACTGGTTTGATATCATTCTCCAAAGAAGCAAGAAAGTCTCCTCTTGTCACCTGCAGGCTCTCTGCTTTCTCCATGTCCACTTCCACCTTAGTACTGGCCTAATTAGAAATGATAACAAAATGTAAGGACTTCCAAGATGTAAGAATATTTTCAGTCTAAGAATGTAATACCTGAGGACTTAAAAGGCGTCTATTCACAGACAAAAAACCTCTCTCTCAAATTCACAAACATAACCTTTGCCTGAGAAATTCCACTTCTAGGAATTTATCTCATGAATATAACCACAAATGCATGCAAAGTTATATATATCAGGATATCTATTAGAGTAATTTGTAATAATAGAAGATTAGAAGCAAATTAAAAGTCTAGCAAGAGGGTACCAGTTAAGTAAATTATGATGCATTTGTACCAAAGAATGCTAGATAGCTCCCCCCCTCCCCAAATAAGGCACGAGGAGGAGAAAATACATTCAGAGGGTCTCTAAGAACAGTGGTTCTCATCCTTGGCTGCATACCAGCATAACCTCTAGAGCCTTTAAAGATATACAGAAGCCCAGCCCCACTCCCTTCAGGATTTTGATCTGACAGGTCCAACAAGGGTCCATACACTTATATTTTCATAAAGTGCCACAGGTGATTCTGATGCTCAAGTAGGTTTGTGAACCATGATTCTAGAAGACCAAGGTCCTACAACTTTGATTTGTAGCCATACTTTGTGGTTGAGAATCTATGTGCCAGCTCCAAATATTCTGCTTACTGCACCTGGAGCTAACACTTAGAACAGACATCTGGAGAAGCATCAAGGCCTTTATCAGCACTTGGAGCTGCCTGGACCTGATGAGTGATTAGATACCAACACATTTTTTTAATGCGACTGGGCTCACTCCCAATAGCACAAGGCAAGTGAGCCTAATTTCTAAATGGCACTACTTTTTTTTTAAAGACGGTATCTTCCAAAAAAATCTGACTGTAACACAAAAGTATGTTAAGCAATATCAACCTTCCATTGATTATTATAAAATATGACTCATTTTCCTTTAGAAACAGATTGTTGAGACAAATGAAATGACAAACATTTTGTAAAAAGTCAGCCTTATGGGATAAAAGGAACTATGTCAGGAAACTCGCTCAAGATGGCAAACAGAACATATTTATTTATCTCCCTTCCTGCCCCAAATTCCATGAAATGACAAAGTGAAAGAGAAAGGTTAAAAAGCATGGACGATATACACAGAAATTTAACACTGACCCAAGAGGAGTCTCAGAAGGAGAGAAGAGAAAGGATGATAGAGAAAAAACAATAAGATGGAAGAAAAAATGTTTTCCACTGCTGAAAAAAGGAGTGTCTTTGCAGCTTAAAAGGTTCAATGAGTGCCAATGAGGATGAGTGAAAAAACCCCACATCTGTCTAGACACACTGTTGTAAATTATCAGAACACTAAAGGTAAAGAGGAAGTCCTTGAACGTTTTTGGGAGACAAAAACAAGTTACCTGCACAGAAACCAGAATAAAACTGGTGTATCTCTCACCAGCAACACTAGAAACTAGAAGACAATGTAACTAGAAGACAATTTAACTAAAGGCGGTCTTCAAAAATACATCCAGCTATCTCCCCTGGAAAATGATTCTCACATGCACTCGGGGAGGAATAGGCAAACACTTCCACAACAGTATTACTTACTGTTCCAGGCACCAGAGACATATCAGAATATAAAACTGACAGGGTTCCTGTTCTCATGGATCTTACATTTTAAATTATGCTATAATATTCTAGCATATTGTGCATTTGTCCAAAATAATGAAGACAATATATACGGACATGGAAAGCTATCCAAGATACACTGTCAAGTAAAAAATATAAACTGCAGTATAATTCCACTGATTTTTTTCTTAAAAAGCACATATATATGAATGTAAATGTAAGGAAAACACACTATAAAGATATAACTTAAATGTTGGCACCTCTGGAGAGGGAAAGAGAAGGGGTATTAGAAACAGCCTTTCTCACTTTTCCCTCCATCACTTGGCATCCTTGAATCATCTACAAAGAGAATGTATTCATACATGACTTCTATATTTTTAAAAAGAAAGTAACAAATAATATTTAAGTAGATATAATAATAGATTCTACTTAAATACAGAGAACAATGAGCATTTAAATTATTAATAGGGTCTTCATCAACACATACTAGGCATTTGATAAATATTAACCACATCTGGGGGACCTGGGTGGCTCAGTCGGTTGAGCATCCGACTCTTGGTTTTGGCTTGGGTCATGATCTTGGGATCATGGGATTGAGTCCCACATCAGGCTCCATGCGTGGCATGGGTTCTGCTTGAGAGATTCTCTCTCTCTCCCCAACTCATGCTCTCTCAAACAAATAAATAAAACCTTAAAAAAAAATATTACCCACATTTATTTGACATTTCTAAGTTAAAGAAAGGAAATGGTATTACAAGAAACAAGCACTTCCATGAAAAAATTACAGTGCTCAGTTCATAATATATAAATCTCTACAGTGCTTTATAGTTTTGTTTCGTTTTTAAGATTTTATTTATTTGAGAGCGAAAGACAGCAAGCACGAGCCAGACGGCGTGTGGTAGAGGGACAGAGGGAAAGAGAGAAGCAGGCTCAACGCTGAGCAGGGAGCCCAATGCAGGACTCGATCCCAGGACCCTTGGATCATGACCTGAGCCAAAGGCAGACACTTAACCAACTGAGCCACCCAGGCACCCCAGTGCTCTATAGCTTATAAAGTATGTTCATATACATTACTCATTTCATCATACCCATTATCTCATTTTATCCTTATACAAGCCTGGAAGTTTTCTTAAATTAAAGGTAGGATAATTTAACTAAGGGTAGATATAAGATTTCCTTCCTAGGTAATCTTATATAAACGTTTTAACTCTGATTAAAACTTTTTGACACATCTTAAAGGATTCTACAAGGTGTTAACTTTCAGGTCAAAGTGAAGAAGGAGCTCTGACAGAATCATGTTAAAGCCCCAATGAAGCCTCCAGCCTCATTCCCAATGTCCCCTCTGTATATAGCCCTGAGCTTCTACTACGATGGTTTGTGTTTTGATTTCCTCTGCTGGTGAAAGTGAACTCAAATGATAGATACATATAGCAATGTGAGGGGAAAATCTTAACTTCTGACATTTGACAAAAAAATAGGATAGATTTCAGGACTGAAGCTGTGTGAAACTTGTCTTTTCACTATTAAGAAGGGACTTACCAATGAGTTAAAAGTGAATTAAAATGGCTGGGGGAGAGTTATTGTAAGGCAAGTTGTTAGGCATGCCAGGAATTGTAGAACTTGCCTAACTGTAAATAATCAATATTCTAATTATAAATTATTCCTGCCTATTCATTAAGTTTTCTAAGGCCTTCTCCTAACTTTTACTATTTTATCAAAATTGGTAAAATCTAATTTTAAAATATTCTACAATTCTGAATTTTTACTCATTCAGAAAACCTTTTCTCATTTGTCTGAATTACTGTGATTTTTTCCTGCATTTTATTTATAACAGCTAATCAATAGAGAAGAGGCTACATCTTTCAGCTTATACCTGCAGAAACTAATAAACTTGTATTTCAACACTAGCAAATATCGAGTGGTCACCCTTAAATTTCATAACCTTTTAAATCTGACCTTTCAAAGTTCTTATCATTCCTCTTAAATTACGGGTAGAATGACCTTAATCAATCAAAATTCTACAGAAAGCAAGAAATGATTTTATTGAAATTCTGCAAGCGTAAATCAGAGCTCGGATTCCGGGGCAGAATGTCTGTGTGCTGTGTGGATGAGCACGTCCTCAATGTACTTCCTTACAACCCATTAGAGCAGAAGAAACTTGGGTTATGACTCTTTTCTACCTGAAGCAGAAATTCCTTTCAAGAAAAAAACAACCAAACGTCACATGAATTTCAGTTGACCACAAACATGGGTTCAAGTACAAATGACATGAACATCAGGTGTTTGTGACCGGATTTTCTCCCTGTTTCAGAAAACTTGAAAAAAACAAACCAAACACAGTCTAACCGGGAAGACTTGTTTAGTTGAATCTATCTGACTTATTTAAGCCTAAATCTTTTGAAAAGGATGCAAAATAAAACCAATTATGACTTTTTATAATACAAAGACAGGACTTTAGAACCAAGAGCTGAATGCTGTGGATGTGTTAAAGTTGTATATCAACTCCAGATCATAAGCTTCAGATTAAATACTCACTCACCAATCACTACTAGTAAAGCTACGAACATCTGCAACAATGGAAATATGACGACTGTATGCCTTTTGTTCAGCTGAGGAGTCTCGTTGGGAAAACAGTGTTTCAAGACCTTTGACAACACAGATTTTTAAAAACACAGAAAAGAAAATAAATGTTCACATAATTTCTTCTTGGGGGTGAGGGTTGGTGTCCTATAAATCCTTCTCTTCCCTGAAGTGCCTAAACAGTCCCTTGTATTAGATATTCCATAGATACTGAAAGAAAATAAAAGCTCTTTGGTATAAAAGATATTGATCACAAGTCAATATGCATTACCTTAAGTATAAAAGTAACCACCTGGGAAAAGTGAGGGCAAGAATACCAACTATTTGTACTACTTCTTACTTGCAAATCTGAAGGGTAACATATTCTGTACAGTGGTAGCAAACATTTACAATGGAAAAAATTATAACTTATTTAATTATATTTATATTATATTTATTATATTATTTATTATAATTAATTATAATAGTCAACAAATTCAGAAACTCAGGCATTGGAAAGGATATATATGGTGTGCTCTCAAATTAGCCAGTAATAATAAAAATGGAAACAATTAGCATTTATATACCTTATAAGGCACTTCCATATATAGTATTTGATTTGATTTTCAAAAAAACCTGATGAGGTAAGTAGTTATTTCCCCTTGACAGAAATAAAAAAGTCAGGGATGCCTGGGTGGCTCAGTTGGTTAAGCGTCTGCCTTCGGCTCAGGTCATGATCCCAGGGTCCTGGGACTGAGCCCTGTGTCGGACTCCCTGCTCGAGGGGAGCCTGCTTCTCCCCGACCCCCCAGCTCATGCTCTCTCTCCATCTCTCTCTCTCTCAAATAAATTTTTTAAATCTTAAGGAAAAAAAAAGAAATAAAAAAGTGAAAAAAGTGTAATGCACAGCCACACCTTCGGACTACAAAATCTGTGATCTTTCCACCATTGCTCATTGCTTTGTGTGTAGATAAACTCAATATATACTTAAAGAAAGTACGTTTCTTAGTGAGAGAATGGCTTAGAATGACATTTTGGGATAGGACTATTGTGGTAAAAATGACAAGTGACTAGGAGAAAAATCCAGTGGCCATTGCACATGAAAACTCTGGTAATACACCAGTCACTGTGGATTATACAAAGATGCACTGATGTGGTCTGAGATGTGGATTATACCAAAATGATGAAAGGTCTGGGAACAATTCTCACATCATTTACACAATTTTTCTTGAAGTTGCCATCACTTCTAAGGCATTTCTTATGGCAAGGAGAAAGGATGAATGAATGAATGGATGGATGGATGGATGGATGGATGGATGGATCCAGTCTATAAAGGACCCAATACTGTATTCCCACACTATCCTGACCTTTGGCATTTCTGAGCTAGAACAAAGTCACTTCTACTACGTAGGGAAGAGCTTGATTCAGAATACATACATGGGTATGGGTAGAGCTTGATTCAGAATAAATACATAAGCTTACTAATTTTAGAAACACTTACCAAACACCTGCTGTGTTCTCAGTATTTAGACCTATTTGGGGCACGGTGGGATATTCAGACACGAATAAGATAGGGACTTAAAGTCTAGAACAGGGGTTGACAAACTTTTTCTGTAAAGAATGAGGTAGTAACTATTTTAGGCTTTGTGGGCCAAGCAGTCCTTGTTCCAAATACTCAACTCTACCACTGTAGCATGAAAACAGCCACTGCCAACACACACATAAATGGGTATGTTCCCCAAAAACTTTATTTATAAAAATTGGTGGTGAACTGGATACGGCCCATGGGCCACAGTTTGCTGATCCTTGGGTTAGAACCAGTGACAGGATGTTGCCAACTCCACTCCCCTCAATACTCCACTCGACACAGCTGCCAGAGTGAGCTTATGTTTTAACACTATGTCGCTGCTATTCTTAAAACGCTTCAATGGCTTAGCACTACTCCAGGAAAAAAGTCCATACTTCTTAGCACAATATAAAAGGCTCTTTGTGCTCCACTCCCTGCTTTAGTCTCCTGACTTATTCCCCACAATGTCTCTCTCTACCTCCCCTCCCCTACCTTTTATGCTGAAGCGATACTGAATTACCCTAACATGCCATGCTATTTTGTGTCTCTGTTCCTTTGCCTTCTACCTAAAATGTCCTACCCCACCAAGAGATGCATTCACCCAGAAATGTCTCAGTGAAGCATCCTCTCACCCCACGAGTTGGCCACATCTGACACCTTCTCACTTCCTTACGTCTCCTGTCCTTTCTGTTACTGAATGTGGAGATTAAAACTACGGGCTGCTCAGGGTAGGTGGTTTCTTTCAGGTGTAGCACTAGCTGCCAGCACAGCGTCTGGCATAGAGCAGGTGCTGAACACGTCTACTGGGAACCGAAGTGAACCCAAAGTACCACAGGTGATACATCACTATTTCAAGAAGGAAGACAAGACATCCTTCTTGAAGGAGACAATCAGAAAAGGTTTGAAGAAAGTGGTGGCATATGAACTAGGTATTAAAGAGATAAGTAAACATAGAGGGTAAAGACTTCCGCAAAAGCAGAGAAGTAACAAAATAAATTAACGTCTGATGACCAATGAGTATTTCAGTTTGGCTAAAGTATGGAGAATAACTGGGAACACATTTGGACAGGCCAGTTTAGGGTCAGATCTAGAGGACCGTAAGGATCAGGCTAAGAAGTCTGTACTTTGTTCCGAAAGTTTCTGTAGGGTAGAATAGTGTGAAACAGGAAGACTAATCAAACAGAAAGTGGGTAGAAACTGAAGGACACTGCCAAGATATAAGTGACAAAAGTTGGCAAATGACTTGATGTAGGACACAGGAGAGTGGCAGGAATTAATGATATTCCTGAAGTTTTAAGCCTGGGAAATTGGTATAAACAGGAAAATAGGAACAGTAAGGAAAGCAGTAAAAAAGAAAAAAAAAAAAAGACAGTGAATTTGGTTTTGGATATTAAATTTGAGACCTGATAAACCATTGAGGTAGAGGTATTTTGTGTAAATTTGAAAGTGGGAGAAAGAAACTTTCAAGAGACAAGACATAAATCTGGGAGTCATCCATCTACCTCTGAAGAGGAGAAGGGATGGTAAAGGTTCAAAAGCACTTTATCAACATAAAAGTATCCTGGTATGTCTTCCTACCGTAGTATCAATAACATTAGTGTACTCATTTACAAACATATCTATCCACCTGACTCTAAATTCCTCGAGGGGAGAGGTCACAGTTTATCATCTTTGTGTCTCCAGTTTAATACTCAGAAAACAGCAGGTATTCAGTGTGTGTGCTGAACGACGCAGCCCCCATAATTCAAGCATCATAGAAAACCCAACTTCTATGACATGTTACAACTCAACACAGTACAAAGATTAAAAATTAAATTCTTCAAGGGCGCCTGGGTGGCTCAGTCGGTTAAGTGACTGCCTCAGCTCAGGTCATGATCCTGGAGTCCCAGGATCGAGTCCTGCATCAGGCTCCCTGCTTGGTGGGGAGTCTGCTTCTCCCTCTGACCTCCCCCCCTCATGCGCTCTCTCTCTCTCTCTCAAATAAATAAATAAAATCTTTAAAAAAAAATTCCTTTGGAAACTTCCATTAAAAAAAAAAATTAAATTCCTCCAACTCTTCAACTTCACACGTTTCTATCAGACGGCGGCAAACCGAGGCAGGTGTGTCAGCAGTGACCGTGGGGCAGACGCCAGCATCATCCACTTCCTGCCACCCTGACACTTTGGCAGCTGACAATTCCTATTCCTTTTACCAGGTCTCTTCTCTGTCAAAAGTCAGCACTACCATAGCCCTTGCATGTTTGAAAGGAAAGAGACAGAACACGGACACAGCATTTACAGAGCTGCAGACCCCGAACGTGTTAGGTGATCTTCCTGACCTTGATGTGTCGGTTCATAGCAGTGGACTGTGCCGCCCGCACCAGCCCCTCCAGTTCGGCACCGCTGAAATTCTTGGTCTCCACAGCCAGTTCTTTAATGTCTACGTCGGCAGAGAGTAACTGATGCCCTCTCATCCTTGCTGTGTGGATATGAAGGATCTGTAGTCGACCTTTCTCATCTGGTAAGCCTAGTAAAATTGAAAATAAAATAGAAATTACAATCATCCTAATGCTGTTCTTTTTTTTTTAAAGATTTTATTTATTTATTTGACAGAGAGAGAGACAGGCAGTGAGAGAGGGAACACAAGCAGAGGGAATGGGAGAGGAAGAAGCAGGCTCCCAGCAGAGGAGCCTGATGTGGGGCTCGATCCCAGAATGCCGGGATCACGTCCTGAGCCAAAGGCAGACGCTTAACAACTGAGCCACCCAGGTGCCCCATCCTAATGCTTTTCTTATAGGTACTTAGGTAGGTAAACATGAGCTCCTCATGATACATAACTTTTCTAACCGATGTTAAGTTATAGGACTCTGCTCTTACTCATGAACTCTACACACACACACCCCTCCCCCAACCAGTGACAGACCTGCTTACCTATCTCCATTTTAACTTCCAGTCTTCCGGGTCGAAGGAGAGCCTCATCTATCAGATCTGGTCTGTTGGTCATTCCTAAACACAGATTTCAAAACAAAACAACAAAAGTTCAAAAATAAGATAAAATGTCCCTTCAAGGGCACATGCACCCCAATGTTCATAGCAGCAATGTCCACAACAGCCAAACTGTGGAAGGAGCCGAGATGCCCTTCAACAGATGAATGGATAAAGAATATGTGGTCCATATATACAATGGAAATATTACCCAGCCGTCAGAAAGGATGAATACCCCCCATCTGCATCGACATGGATGGAACTGGAAGGGATTACGCTAAGTGAAATAAGTCAAGCAGAAAAAGACAATTATCATATGGTTTCACTTACATGTGGAACATAAGGAATAGCATTGAGGACATGAGGAGAAGGAAGGGAAAAATGAAGGGGGGGGAATCAGAGGGGGAGATGAACCATGAGAGACTATGGACTACAGGAAACAAACAGGGTTTCAGAGGGTAGGGGGTGGGGGATGGGTTAGACCAGTGATGGGTATTAAGGAGGGCACGTATTGCAATGAGCACTGGGTGTTCTACACAAACAATGAGTCATGGAACACTACATCAAAAACTAATGATGTACTGTATGGTGACTAACACAACATAATAAATAAATAAATAAATAAATAGTCCCTTCACTACATGTACAAATAGTAATTTCTCAAACAAGCTAAGATATATTATAAAGGTCAAACAGAAAACCAATTATTCTCAAATAAAAATATCATTTGTTCTTGATCTGTTCTAATGGAAACCCCTGAAGACTCTGCTTTAGTATTTCGCCATACTGCCAATGGAATATAAATGTAATGAAATCTTCAAATATTTAAAAAGAGAAGATAAAGTTCAGAGAGGCTAAGCAGCTGTCAAAGTGAGAGAGGGACAATGTGAATGTGATCTGCCCAACCCCAAAATCCCTCTCCTTTTTTGTAGGCCAATGGTTTTCAATGTTCATAAATAACAGAAGTTTTGTTTTGTTTTTTTAAAGTCATCTTAAGAGAACCTCAGTACATGTAACAGTTAAAGAAGTTATAATTGGGATACATGATCTGAAGCTCACTCACAGACCCTGAGGCACCTCTGAGGGCCCCTGGAGGCCTATAGGACGCAATTTGAAAACCACTGCATTACACTGTGCTGCCTTTTTCATCTTTGAGCTATGAGCATACACCCATGAGTCACTAAAACCCATCTTTTATTTGTCTTATTAAGGCCAGACATTAAAATAGGTACTTAAGATTCTTCAATATCACTTGATACTAATTTGGAAACATGGGCAACACAGTATTAACTACAACCTACACAGATCTTAATTCAGAACCTATGTGTCTAATGTTTTGAAATCATAGAACTTCTGTTGGTTTTTTTTTTTAAGTAAACATACCGATGACTAAGATGTTGTTCAGTTGCTCTACCCCATCAATTTTGGACAGCAACTGGTTGACAACAGTGTCATGAACTCCGGTACTACCAGCCATGCTCCCTCTCTGCTTGCAGATGGCATCAATTTCATCAAAGATGATTATGTGCAAACCGCTGTTGGCACCAAGCTAGCAAGGCAAGAAATTAGAGTCAAGGTCATAATTTGAATATATTACTAAACAAACTAGTCAACGAAAGCAAAACAAAGCCATCATGGATTGATTTTGCTCCATTTTGACTAATAAGTACAGCAGGTGTACTCATGGCTCCTACCCTCTCAAACGTATTGGAACTGCATTCTCAGAACTCTGCAAACTGAAAAGGCATTCCAGAACCTCATACTTAACAGCCATAAAACAAAAATACACATTATACATTAATGAATGTGAAGAGTCCATCAAATAATAATCTGTTCATTGACATGCATTTCTTATCTCACTACTGGAAAGAAGAGCTCAGAATTATCAGATGCCTGTCTTAAGTCAGTGAATGGCAACTCCCTCCCATTTTCCCTGAGTTTTGGTGAGAGAACTGTCCGAGTTGCAGCAGGTTTAATGTTTGTTTGTCATATTATATAACTAAACAGCAACTCTACCCGGAGGTCGACTGGGAAGTGGGCAGATGACGGAAGGAGGTGAACATGATTCACATTTGGTTATATCACATGAAAACAAAGTACTTCCTAACTGTAAAGTGAGAACAGAGACATAGTTTATAGAAAGAATAGTCAAGGGGGTGCTATTTCTTCTGCATAGTGATTTGAGTTTACTTAATAAAGAGTCATCATTACAAGAAAATAGTTTATGTATTGTAAACTTTTAACAGATGCAAATACTTTCAAATGCTAATAATTCATTAGGTTAACATGGACCTTCTAACAATTATATTCAAGTACTTAAGTCTCTTATTATAGGAACCTAAGAAGGA
The DNA here is from genome assembly GCF_017311325.1 of Ursus maritimus. NCBI lineage: Eukaryota > Metazoa > Chordata > Mammalia > Carnivora > Ursidae > Ursus > Ursus maritimus. Next base: position 17,104,537 of record NW_024424897.1, on the reverse strand, counting down.
AGTGCACTCCATAAATTTTCTTTTCTTTTTCTAAACAACAACAACAAAAAACACCAGGGATTAACAAAATAGGTGAAAATGAACATAACTAACAAATGGATAATATAAATGATAGGCATAATGAGATTCAGGATTAAATATGGTTGGTGTTCATTAACCTCTGGTAAGGATAGAATCTTTTTTTTTTTTTTAAGAGTTGGGGTTTTTTTACTTTGTTATAAAAGCATTAGATGTTAACTGAGCAAAAGTTGAAAAGCAAATGGAAATAAGTTAAAAATAAGCTATGTTATATCATACCTATGATATATACTATATAATACGTAAAGATAAATGCTGTTAACATTCTGTGGATTTATTTCTATATTTTAAATTTATTTTAATTAAAAAATTGGTAACTCACTGCATCTTGTATTCTCTTGAACATTATTCTTTGAAAACTATTTAAAATTGTTATTTTTGTTTCTATTTGCAAAAAACATGATCATTATAAAGAAAATGTGGAAAAATACTTAAAAATGTAAAGAAATCACAATCATCCAAAATTCAACTAGCTACGAATAACTCATAGTATTAATTAGGTCCTGTGTAGGTAGTTTGTATCCCTTTTTTCAGTACGGATATTATCTTCAGCCCTTCACATGGCTATAAATACAACTACATAATTTTTAATGGCTCCATAATATTTCATTGTATGACTGGTTGCACAGAGAACTCCCCTAACTTCACATTAATTCCTTCCTGTCAGACATTTAATAATTTCTAAGTTTTGAGTATTATGTATGTTGTTACAACAAACATTTTTTTAAGATTTTTATTTTTAAGTAATCACTATACCCAACATGGGACTTGAACTCACGACCCAGAGATCGAGTCACATGCTCTGACTGAGCCAGCGAGGCGCTCCATAATAAACATTTTGTACTTAACTCCTTGACAACAGATACGATTACTTCCTGAATGCAAATTGTTACTTTAAAAGGTGTATTGAGTGTTTTAAGGCCCTTAAAATAGGTTGTCAAATACTTTTCCAGAAATATTTTATCACTTCATAATCCCACCAAGGTATATAAAGTGCTTATCTTGGTACATCCTCACAAGTAATGAATATGAGAAAAATCTAAAAAGTAATTCCCAACTTGATAACCGAACAATGGTGTTTTTCAACTGTTTTTAACTGGCATTTGTCTGATTACTGAAGAGGCTGGCACTTCTTAAAATCATGTTTTTACCATTTGTAATTTTTCTTTTATTAATTATTTGTACATATTCTTTGCACATTTTTCTGTTGGGACTTAATAGTGTTTCTTATTGATTTCTAGAAAAATTTTTTATATATTGAGGGCATTATTCATTTGTTATAAATATTTTATCCCAGTTTGCCACTTATCTTTTGATTTTATTTATGGCATATTTTTTAATACAGAAGGACTTCTACTTTTTTTTTTTTTACTATGTAAGTAGCCAGAAGTACCCATTTTTCATTTTATGATTTTTAAAATTACTTTCACCCTTAAAATCCTCCCCCATTACAGACCCTGATGGTCACCTATATTTTCCTCTTTTAAAATTTACTTTATATGTAATTTTTCAATCTATCTAGAGTTTCATTTTTGTAAATGGTACATGTGAAGTAAGAATGCAAGTAATTCTTATTCAAACAATCAACTAACTGATCCAATACTATAGACGAAATAATCTTTTTTTCATTGATTGAGATGTCATTTCTATTGGGCTTTATGTTTTTATATTATTACCAGCCTATTCTACTGTAGCAGTAGGCTGGGCAAGCTTGCTTCCTCCACACATTATTCTTTGTCATAACAATTTTGACTATTCTATGGGGTATCTGGGTGGCTCAGTCGGTTAAGTGTCTGCCTTAAGCTCAGGGCATGATCTCTGGGTCCTGGGTTCGAGCCCTGCCATCAGGCTTCTTGCCCAAAGGGGAGTCTGCTTCTTTCTCTCTCCCTCCGCCCCTTCCCATCGTTTGTTCTCTGTCTCAAATTAATAAATAAAATCTTTTTTAAAAAATGTAGAATCTCAGTTTTTCAGTCACAAAATTCCCAAGAATTAATACCCTACCATACAGAAGTGTTCAGCAAAGCTGAAGGTATAGTTCCAACTCCTTATTCTCAGTCTTTTCTATAGTTGGAAAGATGATAGCTTTTGGTGTTGAAATTTTTTTTAAGCAACCAAGCTATCATTTATCATCAGACACCTGTTCAATAAATACGACTATATTGAGAAAATTAATTTTTTTTCCAGATTTGATTTTAGTTTTTAAAACATTGGTGGAAGGAGAACAATCTCTAAATAGTGTTCAGGGAAAAAAACAACCTAGTTAAATTTTGGAAACCTTGATGAACACATGACTATCCTCTTGCAGAGAATTGCATTAAAGAGTGAACAATAATCCAGATATGAATAATAGAATGTAAGTATTAAAAGATACTTTATCTGTTTTCTAAAATTTATAAAATTGAGTTTTCTGGTATGCAGTTTTGTGGGTTTTTTTTTTTTAAAGATTTTATTTATTTGACAAAGATAGAGACAGCCAGCGAGAGAGGGAACACAAGCAGGGGGAGTGGGAGAGGAAGAAGCAGGCTCACAGCGGAGGAGCCTGATATGGGGCTCGATCCCATAACGCCAGGATCACGCCCTGAGCCGAAGGCAGACACTTAACCGCTGTGCCACCCAGGTGCCCCCAGTTTTGTGAGTTTTAACATGTGTATTGGTTTTTTTTTTTTTTAAGATTTTATTTATTTATTTATTTGTTTATTTGAGAGAGAGAGAGTGAGCGTGCACACACGAGTGGGGGGGGGGTGGCAGCAGACTCCCCACCCACCAGGGAGTCCCATGAGGGGCTCCATCCCAGGACCCTGAGATCATGACCCGAGCCAAAGGCAGATGCTTAACCAACTGAGCCATCCAGGCGCCCTGAGATTCTACATTATTTTATAAGACATTCTTATTCAAGGTTGTCTGCCAATTTAGCACGAAACAAAAAGCTGCTAAATGTATGAATTTTGCTGTCAATGTACCTTCTGTTGCCACTGGAATCATGACTTCCTTCTCAGTCTGACCTCAAAAATCATCTGTGTGGATGGAAAGCCAGAGACAATAGGAACACTGTATGCCCCCAGGAACAATCTGTCTTAAATATAATTCGGTACCATTCTGACCTTTTCAGAACCTTACTAATCTTGTGACCTGTCATCAGGTGCCTTCCCCCAACCTAGTCAGTAAAACCACACCAATTTTTACAGGTGTGTTACTTAAATAAAGGTAAGTTCTTGCAATAAATTGGAAGTCAGGCAAGGAAGATGTCAAGATTAATGTTCACAGATTAATATAGCTGACTCATCAATAAACCCTTTACCAAAGAGTTTAAATTTCCCAATGCAATCCTCTAACTCACTGGCCTCTAGCTCTGTTCTTACCATCTGCAAAGTCTTCCCCCACAGAAACAGAGCTGATGCTGTGCAGCCCCTGGCAACTGCCTTCGATAACGGCTGTTCTATATTTAACCAGTTTGACCTATATGCAAGTGTTCATCTCTGTCGGCCTGGACTGTCCAGAATCACAGAGGTGATGCTTTTCTTTATTATGTAACACACATCTGCCCTCCACGGGGTTGTTAGCTGAGTATACCAAGCCATTCCTGGATGTAAGAATTGAGAAAAGGTGTAACTGAAAAGGCTGGCTAGATTAACATCTACCTAGAAATTCTTTGTCAACTCAGTTGTATCATGAATAGTGTCATATTTAAACTCTCTGCAAGTTTAGGGGCGCCTGGGTGGCTCAGTCGTTGAGCGTCTGCCTTCGGCTCAGGGTGTGATCCCAGGGTCCTGGGATCGAGCCCCATGTCAGGCTCCTTTGCTGGGAGCCTGCTTCTCCCTCTCCCACTCCCCCTACTTGTGTTCCCTCTCTCACTGCCTGTCTCTCTGTCAAATAAATAAATAAAATCTTAAAAAAAAAAAACAACTCTCTGCAAGTTTAAAAACAGCACCAAAGACACCTATGCAGCCATGTGGAAACGATCACAACAGATTTTTATAAAATGCCTCTTTCGAGAGGGGACATTTTGGCTCACCTGCACCTAGTATTTAATCCTCAGTATTATCATCAGGGTCCACTAGACACAGTTTCAGTTTTTAAGTTTTTTTGCTGAACAATTTTAACTATTTGTAAATATTGATATTTTATGACTTTTTAAATTAGAAGTATTCCACAGAAGAAAATGGAAAATATATTTTAAAAAATAGAATAAATAGAATAAAACTCATTCTATCTTGCAATTACCATATGAGTCCACTGGACCTTTTTCTAAATCTAAGATATGCTATTTCAACATTCTAGAAATTACATCATCATTACTCATCAATTATTCCTACCTATCCTAAAAAAATAATGAAATGAAAATAAAATAATGAAATGAAGATAATAAGAAAGTGAAAGAATGATGGAATTGCTCAGAGGGATAATGCAATAGTGAAATCAAGACCGCTAGGATATCACCCTTCAGTTTTCTTACTGTGTTGCCCAAAAAATTACAACATCTTTCAAGAAGGTATAAAAGAAGTCCGGAGACACCATCCACCATCTTTGCTGCCTGGTTTTAGCTTTAACTGAACACAGTTGAAAATTCAGATTCCCCCCCTCCGCCGGCCATAATGGCAAAGAAAAGAAAACTGACCGAGGCAAATATTTCACACTTATTACATCTAATCCAAAGATTAATGCAGAGTGATAAGGTAGCACTTGAAACTCTAATGAAGATGGTGAAATCGATGATAATAAGTAAAATCTCAGACTACGTGGCTTCAGGTGATGTTATCCTGCATACATTTTCTCAAACTCAAGAACGAGTGCAGGGTGCCTCAATGGCACAGTCTGTTGAGTGCTGACTCTTGGTTTCAGCTCAGGTCTAATCTCAGGGCTGTGGGATCGAGCCCTGCGGTGGGCTCTGTGCTCAGTGGGGAGTCTGCTTGAGTTTCTCCCTCCCTCTCCCTCTGCCCCTATCTTGCCCCCACTCTCTCTCTCTCTCTCTCAAATTAAAAATAAAGAATGAGTGAATAATATACTTCTAAGGACAAAAAAAATGGCATTTTCATCTAGTTATTTATTCAACAAAAATTTTCATTGTGCAATATTTTGTGACAAGAAACTAGACCATCTCATTTTTCTAAAAGGACACATGACAGTGTTCTTTCATCTCTTATTTCATCTATGCATCAAAATTTCCTTGATATGGTTTCTAAGTAGACAGATGCTGAAGGCAGGTATTAATAGAAAGATGATGAGAAGAAACAGATGATATAGATATTAAAAAATTTAGCCATTCTAAAAGGTGTCTACAAATTTAAAAATGAAAATGTTTTGCAATTATGGAGTATTTGGTGGCCATCCTCTCTACAACAAAATAATGATTTTTTTAAAAAAATTCAAGTATTGTGTCTTGACAATGCAAATACAAAAAGAATCAGAAGTAATGACAAGCTAGACTCCATTACAGGTGTATTTGAAACTTAGAATCAGGGACGCCTGGGTGGCTCAGTCAGTTAAGTGTCTGCCTTCAGGTCAGGTCATAATCCCACGGTCCTGGGACAGAGTCCTCGCTGAGCAAGGAGCCCGCTTCTCCCTCTGCCTGCCGCTTCCCCTGCTTGTGCTTGCGCGCGTGCTCTCTCTGACAAATAAGTAAAAAATAAAATCTTTTAAAAAATAAAGTAAAACTTAGAACCAGTATGTAGAAGTTCATGCATGACAACTGATGGACTGTTAGTTACATTCAGAGGCTCCTGCCCATTTGGATGTAGGTATATAAATGTCTACATAGATATAGATATATAGATCTATCTATATCTATATCTTCAAAACCAATAAAATATGGAATAAAAATTTAGTTTGCTATATTTAAGTTATTAGATATATAATCGTCTTTCACTTCCTTTTACTCTTACATTTGTAAATTACTTGTAAAATAACTTAAAAATAATTTTTAAAAAGGAGTTATTTCAACCCAGATAGTAAATGATGATGACAATTTTTCTTGGCACCCTGAGTGTTAAAAAGATTTCTGAAGCAGAAAATATTGTAGTGTTAGGGATGAACAATAAAACTGAATTGGTTCTGGGACTGTCTGAAGAGTTACTGGACTTGTACCAATCCACCAAGACCCATGCCTTCTAGAACCAATGTGGCTAAGGCCAGAGACCTAGATCATGACATGAGCCAAAACTGAATCAAACACTCAACTGACTGAGCCCCCAGGTGCCCCCGCTGGTTGTTTGTTTGGTTGTTTTTTTTTTAATTGTGGTGTTTGTCTTTTTCGTACTTAATATGAAGGAGTTATTACAGACAATTTATAAAACACCAATTCTTTGTGGATTATATGCATTGCAAATATCCTCTCCAGTTTGAGACATCTATATTTAGTGTAATTTGTCAGAGGGAATTTTCTTCATATTATATTAATATAACCAAACTAACATTTTTTTTCTTTTATGGATTTGATTTCTGTATCTTAATAAAGAAATTCTTCTTGGGGTGACTGGGTGGCTCTAAACAAACAAACAAACAAATGAAACTTTCTTTTTTAAAGAATTCTTCTCTAGCCTCAATTCTTAAAGCTTTTTGCCTGTATTTCTTCTAAAAATGTTTTCTCTGGTAAGTTTTAGTTTATTTTTTGCAAATCCATTTTGCAATTCTGTATGATACGATAAGGACTGTATTTTATCTTTATCAAAACAGAAAGCCAATGATCTCATCCTGATTCACGGAATATTCCTTCCCCTTTGATTTGTATTGTCACTTTTCATATAGCAAGTTCTTCCTGTGTTCTATTGTTTCCTTGGTTTGCTTATGCAAGAACATATAACTGTCTCAATTACTACAGCTTTCCAGTAAATCATGATATGAAATAAGTCTTCATAATTTTCCAAAACTTTCATGGCTCTTCAAGTTTCAAAAAAAAAAAAATCAAGTTGTCAAATTCCAAAAAATTCCCATTAGACTTGATTGGAAAAGCATAAATTTATAAATTAATATGGGCAGACCTGTCATTTTATGATAATGTCAGTAGTCCCACACATAAACATGGTTTATCATTTACTAGCTCTTGAAAACATATTCTCAAAAATGTTTATAATTTTCTCCTTTAATTTTCCTGTTAAGATTTACTTCTAGGTACCTTATCATTTTGACTGTTGATGTAAGTGAAATTTTTTTTAAAGTTACATTTTTAATATCTTCACATTTTCTTTGAGTCTTGCCTTCTAAAGAATTTGAGTTTTCTTTATTCCTTTCCCAGCTCCTCCTCATGCTTTGGAAAAGTGTGAAAGTTATACACAATTTTCACATACACACTTAACTTAATGTTTGATGTTAATTAACAGTACTATCTTCTTCCCAAATAATACAAAGATCTTACATAAACTTAATCCACTTCCGATATGTTTTGTTCCATATTTTAGTTCTATCCTTTAAAAAAAAAATGTATTGATGACTATTATTGTTGTCTCATGCAGTGATTATTAAGTTTACCTCTTTTAAACTTTTTTATGGTGAACTATGGGATGCAGAGAGGGAAAGTTCACAAAATATGAATGCATGTTTCAAGGAACTGTCGAAAAATGAACATCCCTATAATGTAACAAGAAAGAGAATAGTGCCAGCATCGTGGGCACATGTCCTCACAACTCTTCCCCAATACCCCTCCCCTTTATTCCCCATAGGCAACCCCAATCTGATTTTTTACAGAAATTACTTCTCACTCTTCTTTATAGTTTACCACCTAAGCATGTATCATTAAACATTATATCTTAGTTCAACCTTATATAAATGGAATCGCACAGTATGTATTCTTTCTCGTCTGGTTTCTCTGGCTCAACATTTATTTGTGAGATCCACAACTATGTATAACCATAGTCTATTTCTTACTACTGTGTAATACTTCATTGTATATTTACATGACAATTTATCCATTTACTGGATACAAAGTTCTAAGTTAATAGTTCTTCTCTTCCAGCTTCTTAGAAATAGCATTCAACTAATTTCTGGTTTCCATCATTTGTGTTGGTATTTTCTATCACTTTTCATTGGTTTCATCCTTTGTCTCTGGTTATTTTTGTCTAACATCTTTCAGTGCGCTAATTCTCTCTTCAGATGTTTCCAATTTGCTGTTTAAACCCAACTACTTGAATTAATTTCAGTTGTTGAATTTCTCATTCCCAGAATTTCCTTTTTTTTTTTTTTTTATAGTTTTCACTGTTTGGCCAAAATTATCAATTTTGCTTCCCTTTGAACATGATAAGTGTAGTTATTTTAAAAGTCTGTATCTGAGAATTCCAATATCTGGAGGCCCAATTTCTATCACCTTTTGTTTCTCTTTCTTCAAGTTGTCTATGTCTTTGTACACCTGACTGCTTTTGATTATAACCAGGCATCTCATTTGCAAACTACAGAAATAATATGTGGCCTTGCAGGGTACTACCTTCTTCCAGGAAGGATCTACAATTCTGTTGGATGCCAAGGGGCACTAGTGATTTAGGAACCTTCAATTTAATTGTAGAGAAATTAGATGTGATTCAAAGCTGGCCTCTGTGAGAGCATGTGTACTTCCGGTTAACCCCTGCTTCTATCGTGCAGCCTTCCACAGTCCTAACTCAAATGGAAGTAAGTTCATCAGGTGTCCTCTCTTCATGAGCCATGCATTTCAACCTCTGGCCCCTTACTCCCACTGGCCTGTCAAAAGGGCTGTACCGCTGTTTAGCAGCTCCCTCCAGAAATGGCTAATATCTCCAAAGGAATGGTGACCCTACACACCAGGACCTTTTTTTTCTGGGCCTCCATTCTCCTCCTCCCAGCGGTTTGCTAATATCTATCAATCCCATGCTATCATTAGTCCAGGATTCATTTTTAAATCAATTTCTCAGTTTGGGGGCCCGAGACCACATAGGTCAGGGGTGGTGGTGGTGGTGGTGGTGGTGGTGGTGGTGGTGTGTGTGCTTTCAAATCCTAAGCATAAGTTAAGAATCCATAGTTCAGAATTCCCATGAGAGATTCTTTAGCTCCCACTGCAGAACTCAGACAGATGGTTAAATGTTTTTGTTATTTCTTTGTGCTGGTGAGCAATTTTTAGTCCATTCTTTTCATTGAGGACACAACCCCTTTGAAGGTTCCAGTTCCTAGTCCACACCCTAAGTGGGTTCAAGGACTCATTTTCTACCTGCTAGCGGGTACTAAAACCCAAACTCATACATTACCAGAACCAAAAGCTGTAGCTCTTATCTTTACCACTCTAATTTTCAGAGTTTTCTTCTCATTTCTGAAGATCTCCTTTTCTTTCTTGAGAATTAAATTATGCATTTAAAATGATTTTAGTTATATTTTACCCAGCATTTGAAGGTGTTTATGGAAGACAGGTTTTCAGGTTACCTAGTCTACTGTATTGCTAGAAGCAGAAATCTTATGGCATTGTTTTTAAACTTCTGCTGATGAAATAAATATGTTAGCATTAGCGTATGAGGGTTTTCTGGAGAAATGTAACAGTAAGATAGATCTATGGATCCATCCTATTGGACACCTGGAAATACACACACACACACACACACACACACACACACACACACAGATCCATATAGATCTAAATGTAGATCTATATCTATCTACAGAAAGATTAATCATAAGGAAGCGGGTAACCCAATTATGGGGCTTGACAAGTCCCCATATCTGCAGTTGGCAAGCTGGAGACATAAGAGAGCCAATGCTATAGTTCTCGTCCAAAGGCCTGCAAGCTGGAGAGTGAGGAAGGGCTGCAGTTTCAGTCTGAGTAGAAAGGCAGGGAAGAACTGATGGCCCAGATAAAAGGAGTGAGGCAGTAGGAAATTCCCTCTTAGTCAGGGGAGGAGCAGCCCTTTTGTTCTAGTCAGGCTTTCAACTGATTGACTGGGGCCCACCCATATTAGGGAGGGCAATTGCTTTACTCAGTCTACCAATGCAAATGGTAATCTCATCCAGAAATATCCTCACAAACACACCCAGAATAATGTTTAACCAAATGTGTGGGCACCCTGAGGCCCAATCAGACTGACACATAAAATTAACCATAACAATTAGTAAACTCGGGTTTGACTTTTAATTAATTTTTTTCTAAGACCCACATCAAACTTTCCTTTGAGACCTTTTCCTTTCCTTGAGACCTTAACAACTCATGCCTGTCACTCTACAAGTGAGAAGACTTAGTGGTAAGTAAACTAGCTTTCTGCTCGTGAACCTTACATATAGATAATTCTAGAAGTCATTTTATGGATTTAATTCCCCCCTTTTCCAAAGGATAAATGAGTTCAAGTATCTGAAAGTAATGTGGAATAAAAGTGACACCTGAAAATAAATTCATGCTCTGTTTTTGCAAAACCTTTGGCTTATATAATCATCTATCTTTGTATATGTACATGTGGGTAATGATGTGTTCACATCATGTAAATTCCCCATAATCCCTGGTTCAGTACTAAATATATTTTTTATTATATTAAAATATAATTCAGTACTAAATAAATTTTATCTGCATGTTTTCAAAACATGGATCACAAGTTTTCCACCATAGCTTTGGGCTTCACTCATTGTATAAATGATAACAACTTTTACTAAAAAAACTTATATTAACATTACCCTCCTTTGCTCCTCTTCAGCATCAGCAAAGAGTTTACGAATGTTAGCCTCTGATTCTCCCACATATTTGTTAAGGATTTCTGGCCCATTGACCACTTTGGGCTCCCTTGCATTCAACATCTTGCCAATCTGTCGAGCCAAGAGAGTCTTACCACAACCTGGGGGCCCATATAACAGGATGCCTTTAACATGTTTGCAACCTAAAAAGGAAAAGAAAACAGTCTTATAACAACTAACTAAACTCCAAGTAAGACATCTAAAGGAAAGTTTTCTTTCTTCTTCATATGCATGTTAGGAAAACTATAGTCATGTCATTAACATATAATACCCAAGTGCCAGAGCAGAACAAGAATGAACAACTAAAGCTCTTTTTTTTTAAGTAGGCTCCACACCCAATATGGGGTTTGAACTCATGACCTGGAGATCAAGAGTTGCATGATCTCTCCAGGCGCCTCTAAAACTCTTTTTTTTAAATAGAAAATCCAGAAAAAAATTCCTACACAAGTACCAATATTTGAGTGTGAAAGCTGCCAATTAAAGGTCTTTGGAAAAGTATATTTGAACTATCATTTAGAACAAATACATTTAACTCTGAAAATGTCTCTTTGACCTAAATACCTAATTAGGAAGTATTACTTATTTTCTATTATCTTTTACTTTAAAGTCAAAGAATAAAAGAGATCTGCTTTTAGGCAAATTTAACTCAACACAAATCTATTATGATACGGTAGGCTATGGAAACCATATCTTAGTCATAGAAATTACAGGTCTACCTGTCAACACAAGCCCTTGAAGAACAGGCAAACATGTTTTGAGTTGGCTGGTATAGAGCAATCCATAGGATCCAAATGGATGTTACGACTTAGTGGATAAAGGTGAATGTCCTACTTCATGTGACTAATGCCAAGGGAGGCACACGCTTTTCTCAGCACCACCCAGATGAAGATGAAGTTTCAAAAGAACAAAATTCAATTCTTTTCTAGGCAAGCACTACTAAATGGCTTAAAAGTTATCAGTAACAATTGGGAAAGAGCAGGACTGGTGATTTAGACTCCCCAGGATTTCTTTAGCCAACTCTTCATGACCATTAACTCCATTTCTAAGATTCGGACGACCTGTGGTTTCAGTTTACTAACTCTAGGAATTCTCACCTTTCTTGCAGTTTCACACTTAAGATGCATGACTCTTGTTTCATGAGTTTTTCCCTTACACTATACCAAAAAAAGCATTCTGCAAAATAATGATTTATTAGATTTCAGTGTTACACTCAAAAGTACAGGTGAAAAAGAAAATTTCTGGAAATGAAATATAGTGTGTTTCCATGTATAATAGTTTGTCCTTATTTGGAATGAAAGCCTTAAAAACTGTTTCTTTAAAAAAAATTATGACAATACGTTTAATAACTCACATAAAAGAAATCACAAGGTACAACTCTACTAGATATTTTAGATTCTCAGGAGGAAGACCCTTTGGGTTGCCAGTATGGTCACTGCTTCTATATGTCAAAAAAACACTCCCTTTAAAATCCCTGAGAGTAATGAGATGTGTGCCTATGATTAGATTTGTAGAGACAAGGGGAACTTAGTGGAAACCCTTGAAGGCTTAAGAGTCTTAACCCTTCTCACCACAGAGTAAATTCTTGTCCCGAGAACCATGGCCAATAAAATGTCTTTGCCCTTGACCCACTCTTGGAGCACAAGCAGTAGTGTGATACAGTGGTCAGGTGTGAGCTTCTCCTAGAGGCCAACATCAGGAGGCACTGCCAGCATCCAAACCACTGGGGCACTTCTGATGAAGACTTTGGGACCTGGCTGCTAATCTCACCCTCCAAGCCAACTGCTACCATCATGACTTGAAACTATTCATATAAACCACAGCAGAAGCAGGTGGTCATGGTGGTGGTAAAACAAGGCAAAGGAAAGGGGAGTCAGAAAGGAGAAAATGAAGACTTGCTGAGGACAAAGTACCAAGCCTTATCCTCATCCTCTTATTTCTTAACTTTCTCCAAATTTATCAACTTCCTCCTAATGGTACTTCCTTCCACATTAAGCTACACTTTCTTTCAACTCCCTGGCCTTCTTACACTTCTATTCTACTCATCCCACAGGCCTGAACACAATATGGCTTTACTGCACCTACACGTTGGCCACAGAGCACAGCCAGGGAAAATTACACCACTGTCCTGACTGATATTCTCACAATTTCCTGTTATCCAATTTCAGTTCCATGCTCACTGCTTCTCGATACTGCATGCCACCCTTTACTGGTTTCTGTTAGTCCGCCTCCCATTCTTCACATTAATTACCCAGATTGTCACCGTTCTTCTCTTCTCAAGCGCTACCCCATGCGTTTAATTCACAGAAAAGATCTAGATTCCTACTTCGCATATTAAAAAAAAAAAAAGGACTACCAGGTATGAACTTCGTTCAGCTCACTGCTTCTCTTACCACAAATTCATCTGCAGACACATCCATTCTCAACCTCACCATGGCTTCTCAAAGGAGTTTCTTTCCTCTTCTCCAAAGTTTAAGTTGCAATTATTTGTTTATATACCTTCTCCATTAGACCATGAACTATTCAAGAGCAGGCGCTACCTCCTCAGTCTGGAATTGCAAACATCCACCATAATGTCTAGCATATAATATGTACTCAGTAAATGGCTGAATAAGTAAATTGTTGTTGACTCCTTTCCTACAAAACTCAAAGAAAATGAGGGAGAGGAGGGGGCGCCTGGGTGGCACAGCGGTTAAGCGTCTGCCTTCGGCTCAGGGCTTGATCCCGGCGCTATGGGATCGAGCCCCCCATCAGGCTCCTCCGCTGTGAGCCTGCTTCTTCCTCTCCCACTCCCCCTGCTTGTGTTCCCTCTCTCGCTGGCTGTCTCTATCTGTATCTTTAAAAAAAAAAAAAGAAAGAAAGAAAAGGAAATGAGGGAGAGGAGACCATTTAAAAAAATTATTTGAGGGACGCCAGGGTGGCTCAGTCAGTTAAGCATCTGCCTTCGGCTCAGGTCATGATCCCAGGGTCTTGGGATCAAGTCCTGCATCAGGCTCCTTGTTCAGCGGGGAGCCTGCTTCTCCCTCTACCTCTGCCTGCTGCTCCCCCTGCTTGTGCTTCCTCTGTCTCTGACAAATAAATAAATAAAATCTTAAAAAAAAAAGATTAAAAAAATTATTTGAAGCTCTTCATTTATGGAAGTAAATGTTTACTTTCATAACGGAACTAATTTAAACACCTAAAAAACGTATTTACAGTGACTGGGACTTTGCAAATTTAGCAGACCAAACTATATAATATATAACATAGATCTTCCTCAACTTATGATGAGGTTACCTCCTGATAAACCCATTGTAAGTTGAAGACAACCCTTGTGACGGCATGGCCAACTGGGAGCTGTGGGTGCTGCTGCCCAGAATCATGAAAGAATATTGTGCTGCCTACCTCTAGCCCAGGAAGACCAAAATTCAAAATTTGAAATATGTTTCTACTGAATGCATATCACTTTCACACCATCAAAAAGTCAAAAAATCATTAAGTCAAACCATCATAAGTTGGGGACTGTCTGTACTAGAGTCTTAACTCCACAACTCTGTTTTCGCATGTGGAAAATGCTCAATTTAATGTGGTTTGATTTAAATGGACTCAGACTTTACAAACAATTCACAAAATATTTCCACGAAGTCTGAAAGAGATAAAATGCATATCCATGGAACTTACTGTATTTCATACATATCTCTGAAATAACAGAATCTACTGAATATGACACCAATAGGAATGTCATAGAAGTGCGAGTCTGCATTAGAACTATAATTCTTTCAGGATCTCAAGAACACACATCAAAAATATACATTGACATGTGAAGATTTTCAAAATCTACTTCCACAAAGGAAGCAGTTACTTGAATAAGCAGTGGAAATGGGACTTTGTTATTACTACTATTATTATAGCCTATTCTGACTTATTAAATAAGCATTGGTCTCTAATTTTAAATGAGTCATAAAAACTCTTCGTAAGTAATTCCATTCAACAAAAGTGTATTAAGCTCCTGTTTGGACTAGGCATGAAACTAGGTGTTAGGGATACAAACATGAAAAAGGCAGTCCCTACCTGCAGGGCATTTCTGGTTTAGTAGGAAAGACAGAAATAAAAATAGGTTATCTACAATATAATATGACATTATCAGAGATATGTATGAAATGTTTTTGGAACCTGGCCAAGAGAGACTGACTCTGCCAGGTGATGGCAGAACATTAGGGATGGATACGGGAAGACATAATATTTAGTGTAGGCCTTGAAGGACAGCAGGAGGTTCATGATTGGCCACAGAAGAGGAAATGGCACCTAACGAGGGAAACTAGCATGATCAAAGGCATAAAGGTATGGACATAGAAGCTATCCTTTCAAAACAGCCAGTAGTAACCTGTTGTGGCTACAGCCTTGGAGGGGAGGGGAGGGGAGTGCCTGGAGAAGAGGCTGACAGGCTCCCAACTATGGAAGGCCTTGACACCATGCCCAGGAGTTTTTAATTTGTTTTGTAAAAACCCTGAGGTTTTTAATCAGGGAGAGTGCACAATGAGATATACATTTAAAAACTAACTCTGGTGGTAGAGTGGAGGAAGGACTAGAGAACAAAGATGAGTGGGTTAAAGTGTAGCTAGAGGAATATTTTTAACCTTTTTCTGGGGACACTGCCTCACTGGCTGGCTCTGGACTTCTGCCAATTAAACTTTCATTTCCCTCCAAGTCCTTTGGAAGCATATGAACAAATGGGTCCAGAGGCCTTAGGAAGACACCTCCCTAGAGATGCCCCAGCTTTCTCCTGAGCTTCTGCAGGACATTAAGACGTGGCTCTGATGCTGGAAAGCCTCTGACCTGTGGCTGCTGGACTGTCCTGTCTGACTGCCAAGCTGAACTGACTGCTGTCACTTGTTCTTTCTTGATGTCTTACGTGCCTCGCTGCTCAGAGATCAGTGCCCTGGGCTGGTGAACTACATAGCAAAGAGCAGACATGGAAAGAGAAATCAGTGGAACTGACTCATTTAAATTGTCATAGTCTCTCATTCTATCTCTTACTTTCTTTCCCATGGAATAGTCTAATGGACCTGTCCCGAAAAATGCACATGTACAAAAAATTTGCATGCAGTTTTGAGGGTATTCTTAGATCCTCTGAGGCCTATTCATGGAATCCAAATTTAAACCCCTGAATATAGTACTGAAATAATCTAGACAAGAGACCAGAAATAGAAAGAGGCAATAGTCGTAAGAAATTGTAGTAGGAAAAGAAAGGAAGATTTGGGACATATTCATTTGGTGGTGGGGAAGAGGAGGCAGTTCTCTTCTGACTACTTCTACTTTCTCAATGAAATCATGATTCCAGGGTACCAGCAGCTGGTGAGGAGGGACTGGGAGGAGGAAATGGTGCTGGAGGTCTGAGGAGAATGGAGAAGAGGAACGAGTCCTCTTCGAGAGAAGGAGAGTAAAGTGGCTAGACTAGGGAAATGCAGAAGGAATAGCAGGAAATACTGATTCCAAGAAACACTGAGGGCCAACTTGAGGTGTGCTTCTTAAATTTAAACTGAGATCAGATACCATGCTTTGTGCTCTTCTGAAGCCATTCTCAGTAGTCTGGGTACCGATCCAGAGCAGGCAGGTAGCTGACACACACCCAGGCCTTTGACACACACAGAAGATGAGGAGCAAGGCCATAAAGATGTACTTGAGGAGGATAAACATGACAGACCACAGAAGCGAAGCTGGGTAAAGAGGGAAGAGAGAACAAAAAGGTTGGGAGGTGAGAGTAAATTAACTGGAGGGTCCTGTGGGATCCAAGCTGCTAGAGCTGTGGAGGGCAATGCTAGCACGGCACAAGCAGGAGGCGGCTTGAGAGCAGGACGCTTAGCGCTGAGATCCCTGAAATGGTGGTTACTGGTAATGGTGAAGCCTGGGGTGTGACCAAAGAGGGGGTGGCTGAGATGGAGTGAAAGGAAAGTTCACTGGAAATGAGGAAGCCAAAGAACTGTGAAGATAGTCTGATAGGAGTCAGACTCCGAACTGTCCTGTGAGAATTACATCACCGCTAGGTGACTGTAAAGCTTGAAAATAAGTGACTACTTTGCTTATGAAATTCTTTCTGAGACCGACAACTCTGGCCCCTTAACTTATCGGACACTACTGTCACTTGAACATTGCAAGTGATAGTACCCATTCTGCTGATGCAAGCTCCAAATGAGCACCGTAGTGAATGAGGTGGACCACAGCAGTTTCACAAAGATTTCACGAGAGTTTCAGGAAGTCAGGATTCTCCATGGCTTCAGCCTCTGTCTTCCAGGTGGACTGGATTACGGTCAAAGTCAATCCCACCTGCTTCTCTTATGCCTCAGGCAGAGTCCGTTTCATACCTATGTCTCCAGTTTTCCAAGCCCATTTAGGGTCAACACATACTCGTTCACATAATCCAGGCTACAAGGCTACTGTGATTATCAGTTCCGTGTGCATATGTCCTGCTATCTCCTCCACCCCTTGTTCTACTGTGTGTTTCTTCTCCAAAGTCCCCTGTGTCTCCCCAGTGCAAAACCACTGTCATAGTTCCTAGTGGCCACTTCCCTCTCAGGGAGCACACATGCAGCTCTGCTGGCACTCACCTGGAATGACTTGGTGCTACTGGGAGGAACTGAGGCTATTTCTGGGTACTTCATCCAAAAGCACAGTTGCCATGCCAGACGACCACAGCCTACCCTCTGCCTGCTCATTTGAGGTAGATTAGCATGATACGCCTTCCCACCTCACTTCTTACTCTCTCAGTTGAATTAGCAATGAATTCTCCAGCAATATATAAAACTTGGAATACTGTTTGAGCCCCAGGTATTGACACCCAGTGATTATAATCATACAAATTTTGGTGGGGACAACTTGAAGAGGCTTTAAGGTGTGTGCTACGAATAACCTCAAATCATTTCTGATCTGAAAGTCTAAATTGAAGAAGGCCGTATACACTATAATAAGGCTTATCCAGCCCTCTGATGAAAATGATCCATGAAAAAATAAGATATCTAATATGCTAATTGTAATCTCTCTTCTTAAGATAGCTCAATGAAAAATATATAGCCTTACCACTGCACTAAAATGAATAAACAGTAATGTTTGCTGTTTATAATCTTATAAAACGTTATCCCAAAAAAGTGACAAGTATGTTTGCTAGGCTCTTTTATTTTAAAAAGCAGTGAATTTCCTTTGTTTTCCTGAGATGATATCAGAGGCAAGCTGCACTGAGGAAAAACTGTCAGTCAACTTTTAGGTATCCGAAAGAGGAAAAACTATACATATTAAAAAAAAAACCAACACAACTAACAACTACTCATTGATTTTACACAAGAGTGAACAGAATGATAATATATTAGAAGTGATCTCTGTCAAATTAGCATCAGGGTAAGGAGTGTCTAGTTCATTTTGTGGACAAAAAGATCTGTAAAGAGAGAAAGTGTGAAGTGGGTTTTGAACGACAGCTGATGTTTAAAGGGGAAGTGCAAGTAGCTTCCAGTTCAGATGCAGACGGACTTGCCATGTTTGCCTAAGAGGGAGACTATCAACAGACTAGTGGCAAGTCAGGACATATTCACAAGTCTTGCAAGCTTCTCTCTGCAGTTGTGCAAACCAGATTTGAATGCTTATTTTTAAACAGTGCATGCACTTGCAGAAATACAATCACAAGTCAATATTAATATATGATCTTTTGTTTTAAAGTTTGCATAATTCCAATTTCTCCTAGAACCATGAGTATGTTCTTACTTCCATCCAACTCATCATTTCAGTAGTATGATATGATTACTTACGAAATAGTTTGGTATTTTCCAGCCATGCAGTGAGGACTTGGAGCACCACTTCTATCAACATACTGAAATACAGGAGGCCCTTTTAGTTTGTTTGTGCGTTTCAAAGACCGTCAATCAGCATCTAACACAGGCTATCATCTGCAATTGCTGAGCTGTGCACTTATCAAATATTTAAGGAAAGGACACATTTAAGACTAAAAACTCACTCCTGACCCCATTTGGGCAGTCAGGTCTCTGATCAGCCACAGGTGTCATTCTGTCTAGCAGAGACTTGCTGTGCCCCGCCAACTTTAAAATATTCTCAAGAACACTTTGAGTTCCGTTACGATAAAGTGAAAAAGGCCTACGCCCTGAGCACCAAGCAGCTGTGTGATGTCTACCACCTGACTGGTCTATATCCAAATTAGTCAACTGAGATTTAATATAGATCGTCTCATTAGATAGTCTAGAACTAAAGATGGGGTATGTGTAGCAACTCTCCAAACTAATCTCTGCTGACACCCCCACCCTTTTACACTCCCTCCTAGGGTGTGGCCTGGTATTTCATGAATTCTTGATGACAAAGATCATGCTTCTACTATGGCAGGTCCTGCCTTGCTGCCATCTGGCATGTGTTCTTATTGGTTTCAGAATTTTACAGCTTTCCCTTTCTTCTTCTTCCCTTTGTCCCTTAGCTTTCTACTTATTCCACTTGCTCTATAAGGCATCTGCTGCACACTAGCAAATACCTTGTCTCCTCTAGCAGACAACTTATTCTTTCTTTTCCTACACCTGGAACTTCTACTCATTCTATCGAGTTCATGTTCTTCTGCTCCTCAGAAATCACCTCCTTAAGCAATGCCCCCTAACCCTGTCACATCTGACTGTGTCAGTGCCACCTCGTTCGCATCCCATCTTTGGTTCTATTCTCCAACACTTACAGTAGCAGTAGTCAAACTTTAACACGCACCAATGTTCAATGGGGCCTGTTAAAACGCAGATTTTCAGGCATCACTCTTAGAAATTTGAATTCATTAAGTCCAGAGTGGAGCTGAGGAAGGTGACCAGTTATAAAGCTTCCCCCCACCCAGGCGAGTCTAATGTAGGCCAGAGGACACTGAGAACCGTACATACTTACAACTGACATTTTGTTAAGTCATTTTCTAAGAGTTCTGAGGTTTTTATTTTATTTATATATATGTTCTACAGCCTAAATTAAATCATAAGCTGAGAAGGACACATTTTTTATTCCTTGACAAGTTGTAGCTATAAAATAGCAAAAAACTATTCTAACAAGATAGAAGTTATCAAGAATAAATGTAAGATTTCTGTAGTTGAGTAGAGCTAGGGGAGGTACGGTTTTGTAAGAGATGATTTGGGGGTTTTACTCAACAGTAATTCAACGTGAGATAGAACCCAAGATAGCATGTGGATGTCAAAAATGCTAGTGCAATTCCAGCCTGCATTAAAAGAAGACTGAGGTTTTGAACAACGGATGGAGAGTTCTGGTCTGTTTTAGAACAGGGGAGACACTTGCAACATATCACTGATTTCTGGGTTTCACAACTTAAGATGAATATAAACAAATGTTAAAGTTCAGAGAAATGTGAATAGGCTGGTAACAGGATGAAAATAAATTACAAAAGGATTGGCTGGAGGAACCAACCAAGCTGGGAGATGTAGCTTAGGAAAAAGATGAATCCTGCAGGACTTTAGGTCTGGACAGAACAGCTCTCTTCACATGCCTTAAGGGCTTTCATAGTGAAGGAGAAGCATCCTTGTTCTATAGAGTCTTAGTGGGGAGAACTAGATCTTGTAGAAATACAAGGATATACATCTCACCTTAACATAAGGAAGACTCACATATACGCTTGTCCAAAAAATGGAATGCAACATTCAAAGACAATAATTCCCCTGTCACTGCAGGAATCTAAGCTTAGACTAAGGAACTTGACAGAAGTTATTTAGCAAAAATGGAGAGAAAATTCAACAAAAGTGTATGAACTAAATGATATTTAAGATCCCTCGCAATGCTGAGATTCTAAATTTCCCTTGACATTCCCTGGCAGAACCAGCTAGTTTTGTAAAGAGAATGAGCTTTGAAATAAATATTCCTGGATACAAAGGGGAAAAGAGACTGAAGGCTAGGAAGATAATATGGAAGCTATTGCTTATAGTTCAAGTATAATTTACTGAAGCTATAAAAAAATAAAAAAGGAAGGATCCAAAAAATGAAGCAGAAAAAAATTAGGAGTATTCAATAATGGATTTGAAAAATGCATGCACACACAAATACAGCCAACTGATTTTTGACAAAAGAGCAAAGGCAATACAATGGAGCAAAGATCGTCTTTTCAACAAATGGTGCTGGAACAACTGAACATCCACGCGCCAAAAAAAAAAAAAAGAAGAAGAAGAAGGAATCCAGACACAGACCTCACGACCTTCACAAAAACTAATGCAAAGTGGATCCCAGGCTTACATGTTAAAATGCAAAACCATAAAACTCCTAAAAGACAACATAGGGGAAAAACCGAGATGACGCTAGGTACGGCAATGGTTTTTTAGATATGACACCAAAGGCATGATCCATAAGAGCAATAGTTGATACAATGGACTTTGTTAAAATTAAAAACTGCTCTGTGAAAGACTATGTCAAGAGAATGGGAAGACAAGTCACAGACTGGGAGAAAATATTTGCAAAAAACACATGTGACGAAGCACCAAAATATAGCAAGAACTCTTAAAACTCAAAAATAAGAAAACAACCCAATTTAAAAATGGGCCAAAGACCTTAACAGACACTTACCCAAACAGGATATACAGATGGCAAATAAGCATATGAAAAGATGCCCTACATCATATGTCATCAGGGAAATGCAAATTAAAGCAACAAGATACCACTACACACCTATTAAAATGGCCCAAATCCATAAGATTGACAACACCAAATGCTGATGAGGCTATGGAACACAGGAACTCACATTTGTTGCTAGTGGAAATGCAAAATGGCACAGCCATTTTGGAAGACAGCTTCTTACAATATTAAACATACTCTTTCTATATGATCCAGCAATTGCACTCCTTGGTACTTAGCCAAATAGTTGAAAACTTATGTCCACACTGAAACCTGTACACAGATGTTTATAGGAGCTTTATTCACAGTTATTCATAATTGCCCAAACTTGGAAGCAACCAAGATGCCCTCTAGCAGGTGAATGGGTAAATAAGCTGTGGTGCATCCAGACAACGGAATACGATCCAGCACTAAAGAGAGATGAGCCATCAAGCCGTGACAAGACACGGAGGAACTTTAAATGCATATTGGTAAGTGAAAGAAGCCAATGTGAAAAGGCTACATGCTGTATGATCCCAACAATAGGACATTCTGGAAAAGGCAAAACTACGGAGACAGTAAAAAGATCAGTGAGTGCCAGGGATTGGGGGAGAGGGCACAGAGGATTTGTAGAGCAGTGAAAATACTCGGTATGATACCACAACAATGGATACGTGTCATTATACATTTGTCCAAAGTCACAGAATGTACAATACCGAGGGTAAACAGTAATGTAAACTATGGGCCATGGGTGATTATGATGCGTCAGTAGGTTCAATTATAACAGAGATACCACCTGGTAGGAGATGTTGATGTTGGGGGAGGCTATGCATGTATGGAGACTGGGATATATGGGAAATCTCTGTATCTTCCCCTCCTTTTGCTGTGGGCCTAAAACTACACTTGAAAAAAAGAAAAAGTCTTAAAAAAAAAAAAATGCTTGCAAAGCAAAGGAAAAAGGGAAGAAAACATGACTCCAAGGACCTAGAAAATAAAAGAAACTAGGAAGAGATAACTATTTGTGGGATGAGAAAACATGTTTAATAAATGTAACAAAGTTTTGAACATTTCAAGCTTTTTTTTTTTTTTAAGGTAGACTCCACACCCAGCTTGGAGTCCCACATGGGGCTTGAACTCATGACTCTGAGATCAAGACCTGAGCTGAGATCAAGAGTCGGACGCTTCACCGACTGAGCCACCCAGGGGCCCCTCAGTAAGAATTCTAATGGGAGATGGTGAAAGCTTCTGGAGATAGAGCCATATGTTACATACAGTAAAGGTGATCTAAGAATCACCACTAAATGCTTGGACAAAAGGCATGAATAAGTTCATATGAAATATTACCTTTCGGAAATGGAATTATTAAACCTCCAATCTGAGCTTTTTTTTTTTTTTTTTTAAGATTTTATTTATTTATGTGACAGAGAGACAGCCAGCGAGAGAGGGAACACAGCAGGGGAGTGGGAGAGGAAGAAGCAGGCTCCCAGCAGAGGAGCCCGATGTGGGGCTCGATCCCAGAATGCCGGGATCACGCCCTGAGCCGAAGGCAGACGCTTAACGACTGCGCTACCCAGGCGCCCCTGAGCATATTAACTTTTAAGAGTTGGAAAAACATAGATGTTATTTGAAAAAGAAATGAATGAATAATTAATGCGTACAGAACCCAAGCAGGGACAGATGGAGGCTGGAAGTGCAGCTACTGGAAGCACTGTCCTAAGCGCTTTCGTGTGTTCTCTTCCGTAGTCCTTTAAAAAGCCCTGTGAGCACGTCTTATTCTTACCCTTCTTCCGGCAGATGTGGAACTGAGGCTCGCAGCAGTAAAATGACTTCCCCCTGGAGACACAGCTGGTAAACAAGAGAGTCGGAACGTGAACAGCACTCTGCCCGATGCCAAGTGAGCACTGGCAGGACAGCTCAGCCACTGGCGGCACCGGGTGTCCGCTCTGCCTGAGACTCAGGTTCAGCAGACCTGAGGGAGAACCTGGAAATCCGTTTCTGAATTGTTTTTTCTTTTTTATTTATTTATTTATTTATTTTTAAAGATTTTATTTATTTATTTGACAGAGATAGACAGCCAGCAAGAGAGGGAACACAAGCAGGGGGAGTGGGAGAGGAAGAAGCAGGCTCCTAGAGGAGGAGCCTGATGTGGGGCTCGACCCCATAACGCCGGGATCACGCCCTGAGCCGAAGGCAGACACTTAATGATGCGCCACCCAGGTGCCTCTGTTTTTCTTTTTTAAAGCTCCCCCAAATTCTGATAGACCCCAAAGACGGAGAACCACTGTGTTCCTAAATAGAAGTGGCATCAGAAGGAGAGACATTTTGGAATAACCCCCCAAAACTGAAGAAACATGGCGAAGCTCTTCAGAGTGGGAAAAGACAACGCTCAGTAGGAAAGCTAGGCTCTTTGATCTCATACGCTGGGGACACGGAGACCTACATTATCACTCTCAACTCCCACAGATATTTACTGAGTATCCATTAGATACCCCAAAATATGCTAAGCCGAGTTCTTCCAGGAGATGAGTAAGATGGCCTTTGTCATAAGTAGCTCGATATTAAAAATCAAAGACACAACTGGATAGAAACAAAATAGATAAAGGGCTATGAGAAGCCAAAGAGGAAAAAAAAATTACTTCTACTGGGAAGACACGTGTGAGGGCTCTTCCAGAGAAGGGAATCAAGCTGGAACCTGAAGGATAAGCTTCCCTGCCAGAGTCTGTGCACAGACTTCATATGTCACTAAAATGAGGCATTCACACAGCAGTTGTTCCAGAAACATTTCTACATCTCATCTGCTTTCCCCTTTTTACTAATGAGGAAACTACATTCACGAGTCACACAGTCAATGACAAATTAAGACGAGGCTCCAAAACTCTTGACACCTTGTCCATCAGTTTCCCGGTAACCACTAGAGTTCTCCCATTTCTCTCTCTCTTCCAGAGAACCGATGCAGTGACTGATTTCATCTATAACATTTTGACTTTTTAAGAAGGAAGTCTAAATCTGGCAGTGCATGAAAAAAGGGTTTACACTTGGGAATGCTCTTTGAGTCAGCAATTCCACTTCCACGAATTTATCCCAAATGTGACTTTAGCTTAAATCAGCCGCTTACTCTTCTGGGGCCCCAATGTCCTCAACTACAAAATAAGAATGACATGAACAAACATCAGTGTTTCTCAAAACTGATGTTTCCCTGGAACATTAATAGGTGTATCTTTATGTAGTATGCGTAAGTAAGTTTAAGTAAATTTGGAAAATTTTAGACTAGATCATTTCTAAGGTCTCCTACTCTAATCTGGTCTAATTCTGATTCAAGTATATAGCTACGTGAATGTACTTAAAGCTACTATATTTACAGATGTATCTGGAGGTTACCTGTGGTTAGCTCCTAGAGAGGAGTATTAGATAATGCAAAACGGGTGACAATCCTTTTGAGCAAATGTCATACCTTGACAGCAGCAACTGAGTGCAGAAAGCAAAGGGGCTACAGGAAAAAGGCACAAAATAGTGTCTGAGAATGGACTGGATAATTAAGGTAATAAATGTAAACAATGTCTTTTATTCTGTTTCTAGCTATCCTTCTAAATGATCTTTTCCCTCAAATGCTTATAGGAGTTGCCAAAAACAGAATTACTCAACTACAAGGTCAACCCATTCAACTTTTTAAAAAATTCGTTTTAGATAAAATGAAGAAAAGGACTCAATCTTTTGTCTATGGTAAAAAAAAAACTATCACCTTTCTCTCCTTGTGTGCACACAGTGTCCCACCTGGAGCCATTACTACTTATAAGACAAACCTGAATTTTCCACAGTTGAGTTCTGTCATTCATTATCACATATGGGCAGCCTTCTCCAGCCAGAGAAAGAAGAGACGACAGAGACTGTGTAACTCAAGGGAAGTGCGTCTTGCCTATCTCCCTTGGTCTCAGCTCATCACAGCCACAACTGGTGGCCTAAATGAGGCACTGCAGAAGAGGCCAAGTCATCACGTGGCAGACAGAAAAGCAAAAAAGAATCAATCAAGAGAAGTTTTGTAGAAAAAGTCCAGTAACACAGGAAAAGTGCCAGGCAAAAAAGTAGTTGTCGATCAGCTTAGAAATGTCCCTGGAATGTACTAATAGTCAGCAGTCTGGATGATTCTCCTACGTATACCTGAGATTTGACTGAACATATCTAGTGTGTGGCTTGGCAGCATTCTCATTACAGGTTTATCCTGCAGTAACCATTCATTATCAAAAGGCTCCTAAGTCTTGCTAAGTTTTCTCCCTCGTGACACGATTCTTGGTAGATTTTTTAAAAATCAAAGCACTTCCAAAAAAATTATGTCATTGTGGATAAATTCGAGTAAATATGTATAAACGGTAGAGAAGTTCAAGCTACAGATGTGTGTATCTTTATATATCAGTTTTCAGTCACTCTGGAATAGGAACAGAACTCAAACCATCACATGCCCAGAGAGAAGATACCGTGTGAAAGCCTGAGGTGTTAATGAAGAACTCACAGCCCTAAGTACAGGAAACCTTTGAGTCCTGAATACATTATCTACAGTAACTTTCAACGTTAAGTTTTACACAATTAGGAAAATGGTATATGGAAGGGATTTACTGCTGTCTCTTCTAACGTCTTTGAAAAACCTAAAAGAACATCACGTTATTTAAAAAACAAAAGGCAGGGACACCTGGGTGGCTCAGTTGGTTAAGCATCTGCCTTTGGCTCAGGTCATGATCCCAGGGTCCTGGGATCAAGTCCCCAATTGGGCTCTTCACTCAACGCAGAGCCTGCGTTTTCATCTGCCCCTCCCCCCAACTCATGCTCTCTCTCTCTGACAAATAAAGAAATTAAATCTTTAAAAATAAATAAAAATAAAAAACAAAAAGCAAAACCCACATTTCTTGCAGGTTTTTTAAAAATTATAAACATATTATCAAAGGTATATTGCTCCAAGTAACAAGTCATACGGAACACTACGAAAAGTCTCTTCAGAATCACGGTAGAAGAACTCTCCTAAATAATTTTGCATTAAGTTCTGTGCAGCTTTTTGCTAACATCATTGCTAATTCTTTCTTCCACCTCCCTTCCTCCAATATTCTATTAAGATAATCGTTTTTCTAAATCAGTATTCACATACAAGAAACTGACAAGATTTATAGAAGTGGTAGAGCATTTATCACCTCCTCTCTGATGGAATGTGATAAAAAGTAAATATAAATCAGCCAAAGTATGAGTTCACAAATAAAGAAAAAAATTTCTAAGTGTCCCCTTGACTACCTTATCAACAAACACTATTCAAAATGGACAATTACCAAACATCATAAGAGGATAATCTAAGGCGTTAACTATCTTCAACAGCAACGAAAGTTTCAGATAAGGAAATAGATCTATAAACATTTGACTGAAGGCAATGGATTAAAGATTTTTGCCTCTTACGGAGCTGGAAGAGTACCTTAGGCAACAGAGTCATACCAAACAACTACCTCTATGGAGTGTTTGTTAGTGAGGATGAACAGGAGCAGGATAAAAAGACGGTGAAATGCACCCTGGGGTACAGAGGTAAGAGACAGTGGCATGACCCAGCAGAGGAACTGAAATAGGACAGGTTGGCTGGAACCCAGAGCATGGGGGAGGGGCACAGGCTGCAGCAGGAGGGGAAGTTTGGCAGGGGCCAGAACGCATGGCTTATAAACCATGGAAGGAGTTAAGGAGAGCTACTGGAGAGTTTTAACCAGTGGAGTGACAGGATCAGACTTGCCTTTTCATAAAAATCCCTCCAGCTACAGTGTGAAGAATGGACTGGAGAATGGCAAGGCTGAAGGCCCAGGAAGCAATTCAGGCAAGGGATCCTGATGAAGGCAGTGGCAAGGGCAGGGGGAGATGGAGAGAGAAGACAGATCTGAGAGAGTGAGGAGACTATAGCACTGATGGTCTGTTCTGTGACTGACTGGGAAGTGGAGCGGAAGGAGAGAGGAGAGCTAGAGAAGGTGCCCAAATTTTTGGCTAGAGCACTGCCCAAGACAGAAAACAGGAGTAGGAGCATGTTTAGGGAGGACAGACGGGACAGCTGAATGAATTTAATTTTGAACTTATCTGTGTGATCATGAGAGAAACAACAGGTTATGCTGATAAAAATCCAGAGCTTTAAACTCGGACATAAAATATGCATATCTGAGAGTTGATGGCATAAAGATACTAACTGCAGCTATGGAAATGGACGTGATCAATTTTAGGGAGAACAATCTCAGAGTGAGGAAAAGAGGAGTTCTAAGACAGATTCCTGAAGAACTCCAGCATTTTAAAGGACACACACAACACACCCAAAACGGACAGCCAGAGGTAGAAGGAAAATCAGAAACCCTTGGAGTGAGAGAAACCAAGTAAAAAGGATATTTCAAGAAACAGTGGTCAACAGAGTGCTTCTCAAACCTGCAGAGACTGAAGCTAGCCTTCACAAATATCAGTCACTCTTCCTAGCTTCAATCCAGGTTCTAGTTTCTCTTCGTGGTAATGACAATACGTGCAATGATATTCTCCACTCCCGCCAAACTAGGTCCTCCTGGTCTTCTCATTTCTAACATTTTTTCAGTGAGACCTGACTTCTCACCTCCAACTCTGTCACCCACAGTAAGTAATCATCAAATTCTGCCAGTTTCATCTCTGTAACCTTTTCTTGTGCCTTTTCTTCCCTTTCCATCCGCACTGCCACCACCCCAATCCGGTTCTAAGGACCACACAAATGGAGACTCTACTGGCTCCCAGGCTATGCAGTCTTTTCACCTCTTCTCTAGAGCAATCATTTTCACACAGAACAACCATATTAACAACCCTAAAACATTCACTTTGTCTTATCCCACTATTAGAAATTCTCCAATGACTCCTCATTATAATCATTTGTTCAGAAATTTCATTCATTTAGGGGTGCCTGGCTGGCTCAGTCGGTGGAGCATGCAATTCTTGATCTTGGGGTTGTGAGTTCGAGTCCCACATTGGGTGTAGAGATTACTTAAAAACAAAATCTTTTTTAAAAAATGTCATTCATTTAACAAATATTTACATAGGGCAACACTTCTCAAACTATGCTAAGGTCCAGTTTTTTTTTTCTTAAAAGTTTCTAATCAATATTTTTGTAAAGTACAGTAAAAAACATTGTGCTAATGTTAAATTGCTACAAAAGTTTCTAAATTCTCACTCTCAGTTTCAATATTTATCTTATCCTGGACTGGTAATAATGGTTCAAGGTCCAGCAATGGTCTGTAGACCACATTCCAAACAGCCCTGATGTTGATAACACATGGATAAAAAGACACTATGATTGTGCCTTCAAAGGTCTTAGAGCAATGGTTCTCAATGCGGGGCAATTTTGCTATTCAGGCGAAATACTTTTGATCACTACACAGGGGGAAGGAGGCAGGGAACTACTGGCATTGAGTGGACAGAGGCCAGAGATGCTGCTAAACAGCCCACCACAAACAGGACCAGGCCTTTCTCCCAACAAAGAATTATCCACCCTAAAATGTCAAAGATGCTGAGGTTGAGAAACTCCCCCTTGTGAGTGTAATGCAAACAAATAATTATAGTATATTAAGAAGACAGCTACATCCTAAGTATATACAAGGTACAGAGGAAGCACAGAAGAAGCACCTGAGTCCGTCTTGAAGGTCAAATAGGTTTAGTATTTACAAAAAGAAAAGGAAGTCCTCATCTCCTGATTCATAGCTTTCCACATACAACCCCAACCTAACTTCTAAATCTAATTTCCTGCTTCTTCCAACAACAGCTCTGCTAAACTGGTCTAAGCTGTGAATTCTATACCTTGATGAGTCTGTCACTCTTCCCAGGGCATGGACAACCATCCTCTCTCCTCCTATCCAAAATCATTCAGCATTCAAGGCCTCATTCAAGCTCCGTCTCCTTCATGAAGTCCTCAGGGATTCTCTCTCTTAAAATTGCTATCGGACTTTCCATCTATACCACTCATTTGGCACTTTATCATATACTGACTTTTGATATCACTTATTAGGTTATGGTGCTTAATTTCTAAATGATTAATTGTAGCATTTATGTTCCATCTCTAAGTTGACAGTTCACTTAAGACAAAGCTGCTGGACAACCCAGAGCAATCACTTCCTTCCTGTATTAATGCTACCACAGGTACCAAAAAACACAAGAAGAAAGTGGACTAGACTTATTAAGTATTAGACATTACAGTCATACAACCAATGCTTCATGTCTTTGAGCTCATGACAATTTGAATATATCCAGTTACTAGAAAGACAGTTTATTTATAAAACCTTAGTGTTATAGAGAGTTCATTCATTCTCATACATTGAGCACTTATACTTCTTCTCCAGGCCAAGAGAAGTCCACTGATTTTTGCCACATTTAAGTCTCAGAAAATCTGCCAGAAATTAGAAAATTTAAAAATCTCAATTGGGACAGTTTCTCTGCTCAAAGTTCAAAACCCAAACAGATAAAAAGATCTTTATTATTTCTACTCAATACCTTCCTGCTGTGACAAAAATCTGAGATTCTGGAAAATGCCACTAATCTCAAAAAGAAGAATGGTAAGAGTGAAGGGGGTGGGGGAGGAGACGGAAGAGAAACAGGAGGAGCAGGGGGAAAGAAGAGGAGAATGACAAGAGGAAGATGAAGGAGGAGGTGGTTTAACTAGTTAGCAGAGACAGAAAGGTTGGAAAAGTTTAAACAGTTTAGAAAGTTGTCTTGTCTCATACCTAAATGCAGAAGTCCAATTTCTGCAGTGTATTTTCTGAACGTTTACTTATACCTGCATATGGGCAATGGCGGGGGGGGGGTGAGGTCAGACCTATAGACCTTCAGGGTTTCAGTAACTCCTCTCTTCTGTCCCACCCTCCTTACCTGTCATGTCTAAGTTCTCAGAACCTTTCTATACGGAAAACTTTGTAAATTTCTTTGAGAATTAATTAAGGGAGAAAGGCAAAAGTGGCACTTATTGACTCATCATAAAATATTCTTCGACCTAAACTTCAGGGCTTCCTTGACTCCTTGATTCTTTGCTCCATCTCTCCAGTACCTGGAAAGGCAGCTGAGACTCCAATCAGACTCTGGAACCAGACATCCTACTTCCAACCCCAGCTCAGCCACTTACTAGCTGGACAAACTTAGTAAGTCACTTCCTCTCCTTCTTCAAGGGTTCCTGAATCAGAAGAACCAAGTTCTAGTCCTAGTTCTGCCTGTGACCTGCTTAGTGACCTTGGGCCATAGCTTCTGCATCTGTAAAGAGAAGCCAGGGGCTTGTACTAGCTCACCAACGGTGATTTTGCCCCCCAAGGGCCATTTTGGCAATGTCTGGAGATATTTTTGACTCTCACCACTGGGGGGGGGGGAGTGCCACTGGCATCTAGCAGGTAGAGGCCAGAGATGCTGCTGAACATCCTGCAGCGCAGAGGCCCGCCGGCGCCTCATGCCAAATACTGATCAGGCCCCAAAATGTCTATGATGCCACAGTTGAAAAACCCTTGGCTCTAGCTCCTTCAAAGACCACCTCAGAGGCCCCAAGAAGTGGGGCTGAGAAGGCCCATTTTAGTGGTTACATAGGATAGGCTTTCATGAGAGAAGAACAATGTAAGTGTTAAAGGTGTGGCCTCTGAGGCCAGACCGCCTGGGTTCAAATCTGACTCCGCCACGTACTAGCTATAGGTCCTGGACTAGTCAGTTAACCTTTCGGGACTCAGCTTCCTTCTCCATAATATGGGGATGATACAGTGTCTACCTCGTAAGGTGGTTGTGAGAATGAAACAAGTTAATACATGTAAGGAATGTAGAACAGCCCCTGGCACTGCAGGAGTATTAGCTACCACCGTCATCGACGTCATCACCACCAACTTAAACACGGGAGTAAAAGGGGAAGAAACACCCACCACTTTACATCAGGAGTCACGGGAGCTGGATTCCTCAGTGGAAAGGTGTGAGCAAATTCAAGCACAGCTCCTCACACATCAGAGATACTCTGCTCTCCCTCAAGTCCCTGGGTCCCACTCTCTCCCCTCTAGGGTTTCCACAGCTGAGTAAAGGCCTGATGCAAATGTTCTCACAGTTTGCAGGGAGTACAAACTACTCATACCCATTAATATAATGCAAAACAGTTATAGGAGGAAGTAGTTTCTTACACATCAGGAACTTGGTCTTTTCAGTGGAAAAGGACATGTGCTTCTGACTCCCCTCTGTCAGGGGCTGCCATCAAAGCCCTGGGGGGGGGGGTCCCCATGACCCCTGCGCTCTTTTCCTCCAAAGAAACCTCATGAAGGACATGGGACACACCTGTTCCCACGTTCCCTTGCTGTGCTGACAGCAAAGCCACCACAAAAGAGAAAGAGCCTGTGATATTACCTTTTGGTTGTTTTCTTAACTACACAAGTAGAAATATAAGATCACAGTAAAACATTCAGATGCAGAAGTTCAGAGAGTAAAAGAACAAAAACCTCCCTGTATTTCCCATCCCAACTTCCCTTTCATGGAAGTAAACAATGTTTTTTCAATCTAATGTGTGTTCATAGAGACTTCTGTAATGCATTTAACTTTCAGTTTTATATATATATTTTATTAAAACATCTCTGTACATTGGAAACTATCAGTTTAAGACCTGCTTCACTGTATTCCATACCAAGGGTAAGAGCATGTAGCATACTTCATTTAATTATTTCCTTACTGCTGGAGGTTTAGGTTCAAACTTAGACTAGTGACTGATCCGTAACTCACCTGTAGCTGCCAGCAAATCTAATCCATTAGCTTAGACTCTACAGACAGCTCCCCCTCCTTGAAAGATTTATTTCTAAAAGTTTATCTATTAATAAAAAATACTAACTGAATTTACACACAGTTTGACTCTGAGACATGACCACAGCTACATTACTTCTATTCAAATGTAAGTAAATTTTACTTAAATTATTAAAACCAATGCAAGAATTAATTCAAGGTTAAAAATTTCAACTTATAAAAAAAGCACCTAGAGTAATTTTTAGGGTGTGTGCTTTAGCTCTAAATCCTGTTCTAGAGATTTTTGGAAATCACATGGTCATAAGCTATTTCTTCTTCTGATTAAAAAAAATTACAGATTTCCTAAAATGAAGTTTGAATTAATAATTAGTAAATTATTCCTTCTTCATGTCCAAGTATCATCTATAAGTACTTGGTGGAAAAGCAGAAGGGGGAAGTTTTGCATCTCTAACTAGTGAGCAACTGCTTTCTTTTCCTTTCCTAATAAATTACAGGCAGACTTGAACAGATGTCAGGTTGGCATTCAAAACCTAAAATATAGCTGAAAAGCAAGTTATGACTAATACAAGGAAAAAAGATGAATGTCAGAAAGCTTCACTTTTTTTTTCTTTTTTTCAAATTTCAGATAAGCTCTTTAGCCTTAGGGTTCCTTTTACAGAGCCCTGGAGTTCGGCTAGATGTCTTAACCCCCATTTAAATTGCAATCTCTCCTCATGAGTGGGAGTGTGAAAATGCATCTTAAGAGTGTCAGTGTTTATGTTAATCTGAGTAAGAACTCCCTCTCCCCCAAATATGGCGCGCAGAAAACCTCAGTGCCCTTTCTTCCACCATATTTTATTTGCACTGTTCTTAGCATGTGAAAGATGCCTGCGTGTGACTGAAAGGCTCCTTATCTTCCAGGCACTCTACTCCGTAGAGTCACTGCGGCTTCACCTACTGTATCAGAAAAGAGTTGCTCTCCTCTAGAATTTCAAAAAAAATCTTAAAAATACAGGTTGAAAATGGGCTTAGAGAGGGAGGCATAGAGAAAGGGGACCAAAAAGAACAGAGTCCGTTTCAAAGAAGGGAGGCACAAGACATCACAGAGGCTCTCCTCCCCGCTAGGTGGCCTGGATCTCCTGGAGGGATACGGCCACCAAAGGCAACATGAGGCTGGAGGCCTTCAGTCCGCACACTCTTCCTTCCAACTATAAAAAGAGGAACTTCTGCCAAAGCCCCTTTCCTTGGCTACATGTAAACCTAGTCCTAAAACTACATTAAGAGACGTTAATTCTTTAACAAGCATTCCACTGTCCTTTGAAGAGGATGTTTGGTGGGGTTTTTTTTTGTCCTGGCATTTACAACTTAGGGGTAACTGCCAGGGATGCTGAAAAATGAAGTTTCTTTACAGAATCTCTATCTTTGCCAACAAAAGAGCCACAACAAGAACTGAGGGACTCAATCAATTAATTATTCACAACATTCTCCACAAAACCACGTGCAAGGGAGTAAGTGTGGTAAATGTCTGAACGCAAGTGTATATCCAGCTGACACCTGACTGTACTCAAGGACAGCAATCAGCTGCTGAGTTTATTCACCGAGACATTCAGACACCACTTTTTGATGCCCACACCTTTACCCTGGGACTCAGAAGGTGCTCCTCGGACATGGACTGCATGTGCGTGACCTCACCTGACCTCGAATGTTCCTGCATCACGGTGTGCCTCTGGTTAGCCCTTTGGTCTTTGTATGCCTCACCGGCAATATTCTGCACATTTCTAAACTACATCCTCAATCATGGAAAGGAACATGAAGTTTCACAAGCAAAAGCAAAGAACTGTATTACCTAGAAGCAAAATTATCACTCATAAACACAGTGAGAGAAGAGAACTCTAAATCGATCACTTTGTGAACTTGCAACTTTGATACATAGGCAAAAAGATCCATTTAGTTAAGATTCCTACTTACAAAGTAGACATAACTCTAGACTCCATGGTAAACACAAAAAGTTCTCTGCTTAAAACAAAACAGCCCCATAACCTACATAAATTATTCTTCTCTAATCACTATTTCTTTCCATTTTAATTGATTTAAACAATCACACCCAGTGTCCAAACGGATCCCCAAACCATTAAAGAGTGAGGAAAAAATCAGACAATTTTGTTCCCACCTGCCAGGGTAAAAGAACACAGGGTATATATAAAAAGAACTTGTGCAGGGTTATTTTACATTCTATCCAAATGTAGCAATCTGTACTTTTATATACCTTTACCAAAGCCTAATGAGAATTTTATAACCATGCTGTTTTTGGACTGCAATGAGGTATTCTACCATGTAATCCCCCAAAATTCAAAGGAAAAAAGAAGACTCTAATGGAAAACAGAGAATGACACGTGCATTGCAAGAGAACTATTTCCCAGCCATTTGACCATTAGGACACTGACAATCTTCATTCAGAATAAAGAAAATAATGCCTTTCAATTTAGCTGAAAAGCAAAGGTAGTTTTATACTTTTTGTCTTTTAAATCAAATTGATAACATGCATCTTTATGGCAAAAAGCCATAAAGACAAAAAAAATATTTTTAAAGAACAGAACTCGTTTTTTGTCCAATTAGTGTAAAAATATTAAAAAAATAAATCCACAGAAAAGGTTCTGGATAGTAGCCCTCACAAACAAAATTCAAATCCATGGTTCTTAGTCAAAAAACTTGTTGACAATAACAAAAAAGCAAATTATTATAATTTAACTAATTTCAATATGAGTTGTAGCAACAGATTAAATTCACTCAAAAATTCCAGATCTGTTTTGATTTAATTCCAAACCCTCCAACAGCTGGCAAAGTCACAGATCGACCAATATGAGTTTTGCTCCTTTCAGGATTATCAACCCAACTGCAGACAGAGGCCCTAATGAGCAGGGTCTGGATAATGCACAAACAGGAAACATGCATCTGAAAAATTGAATCCTTGACAGCTTCTAAAAACTGCGAGAAAACATTTGTAATATAATTAAAAGATACAGATTATTACAGAAGCCGTTACTTTTCTACTTGCTGGTTGGATAATATACATGTTCAAAGAAACAGAATCATTAGACTCTGCACAGAGCTCAGTCTTGAAAAACCAGTAAAAAATATGCCATAAGAATAACAGAACATTTAAAATCATCCTTTTATCTCTCCTGATACTCAAAATATATGCAAACAACATTTCCATGTCTTGATCAAAAAGCTTTATGGACTTATTGTGCTTTAAAATACACATTACCAAGACAGTGAATTACCACATTTTTTACTACGTTCCAAATTAAAATTCTGTTTTTTATGGACTTGGCCTTTGTTATCTTTCAGATAAAAAAGTATGTTATTGCCATCTCAAGGTGTATAAAACTCAGGTGATGAGGGTCTCTGTCATTTTCTCTTAATCCAACTCCAAACTCGACCTTTACCCAGAGAACAGGTGTGTGCTGTGCCTCTAATTTATCAGCGTGAACGGCCAGGCAGAAAGGCTACCAACAATAGGAGGCTAATAGAACCAAGCACTTAGTGCCTAGAAAGCAGTTCTTTTCTCCACCATACTTTTATCTGCCAGTAGCAATGTACAGATAAAGAATGATGGAGGTGAAGGGAGTAATATCTTCGTATTTCTTCAGGTTTTTCTTAGATACTGTTTTTATACTAATAGTCTGTCAGAAGCTGTTAGGTTATAAATTCCTTTCCCAGATATTCTGTTGCTCACATTCCAATTCAACATATGATATGGATATGAAAACAGTCATGACAGCATTTCCACTGGGGCAAATAAAGCCATTTCACACACAGATAAATTAAATAAACCTTCAAGAAGAAAATGATAAATGAACGGCACATTTCTTTACACGCAATATGGAAACTCCC
The DNA here is from genome assembly GCF_017311325.1 of Ursus maritimus. NCBI lineage: Eukaryota > Metazoa > Chordata > Mammalia > Carnivora > Ursidae > Ursus > Ursus maritimus. The sequence continues at coordinate 17,068,603 of NW_024424897.1, read as the reverse complement.
ATGTATACCATGCATTTGTCTTTTTGGATCAAACTTATCTAATTGAAAAACATGCCAAGAATCCATTTACTAGGTACGAAGATGTACTAATTGGGTAATGCAACAGCACAATAAAAAGAAGCAGTAGCTAACATAAGAACAATGCCCACAGTCTAATAGATGATGATGATTCAGCAGCATAAATCTTAGACACACACTGAATCTTCAGAGTCCGGTGAAATTCCTAAACATGCCCTATAGAAAAGCATTCATAAATAAATAAATAAAACGAAATTTCTAAATATGTCCATACACAAACATATTTAAATTAACAAATAAATAAAGATAAAGTAACCACAAATATTTCTATTTTCCCTATAAAACTAAAATGTAATTTAAAAAATTGTAATACTTCAAAAAAAAATTTTAGACCATTTTTTTAAAAGAAAAAGTTAAAACACAAAAATACACTGGCAAGTCTGAAAAAAATTTCAAAATGTTATTTAAAAAGAGATTTCATTGCATTCTTCTTTTTTTTTTTAATAATACAAGATTTTATCAAATTTTCCTTTTTAAACTCACCCATCTGCTCCACAATCTCTGGCGGAAATACTCGGGACGCAAATGCTCGTCGAAAAATATCTGAAAATTCCTTGTCCAGACCTCCTATTCCCATTTTTTCAAAGTTCCAGTCAGGATTGATGATAGACTGGCGATTTTCCTTGGTTTTAGCTTTGCCTATGTCAGACAAATGTAATCAAATGTGAAACAAGAACTTCGTTACTAGGTGAAAAAAGACAGAAATTGCTGGGCATTCTTAATGAATAAAGAGAAGCTACCCTAGGCAAAGATGAACACACTCTTAGCTGATTTTCTAATAAGAAGAATAAGTTTTGCTATGTTAACTACTTTGTCTGGACCCACTTAGGGCCAGCAAAACATTTCCGACATGTCTAAACTCATGCGGTAGTCCATTTGTGGTCAATCCATGGAGCTTGGTCTTATTAACCTCTAATCCTAACCTAGTTAACTAACTTGGCTGATGAGAGGAAACACCATGTGTACATCTGATGAAGACAACACTAGTTGCTAGAAAAGCAACTGAAATCTAGCAATCCCTCAACGCTCCTGAAGCAAGTGTATTTAAAAATACGTGTATTTATCTAGATTAAGTTTATAAACCGTGTATATAACCCCTTAGCCTGAAAGGATGCGCTAAGTCTGATGTCTTATTTGTTTTTTCCTCTACTTGCACACAAAAGTCTAAAATTATCCTAAAGTCTTAATGATTTCAAAATTCACAGTTCCTAATTTTCACAGATAAAAAGTATCTAACTTAAATGTTATAGTGCCCCCTAACGTAACTCAAGAGAAGCACATTACCCACCTCAAACAATAAAAGTGCCTTAGTACACTCCGCTATGAACAAAAAATAAAGTGATACAGTTTTTTTTTTTTTTATGAGAGAAGAAAAGCTCACATTAGAAAAAGTTTATCCTAGATGGTGATTTTATGGTTAGGGTTTTGCGGACTCGTTTCCTTTATGAAGCTATGAAAAATATTTCTTACACTCTACTGCCCTCTTGTGGCCAAATTTACCACACGCTAAATCCGTACACAATTTTATTTATCAATGGAAAAAAGCCCATCAATCACCTTTGCATGACTTAGAAACACCCACATTGTATGAAAGGCATGCAACTCCCTTAAGATAAGATACCTTAACAAAAGGTGTATGAAAGGTGTATAAAATACAAAGAAATCACTTCAGAAATGTATTGGATCAATAATAGGAGATTCTAATAAATCTGACATCCATAAAACAACATATATAGTCATTAAAAATTATATTGTTGAGGTGTATGAAGAGGCTTGAAATATGTTAAGCAACAAAACAAATTATAAAACATTATGAAAATAGGATCAAATTTAAAAATTTTAGAGTGTGTGAGTTATTTTTGAGTGAATATCCATATTTTATGAAACAAATATTTTGTTGTAAAATTAAGAAAAAAAAAGTAAGGAGGGAATGATAATTTATGGATCAAGAAAGGTCACATATTTGAAGGTAAATAGCCTTGGAAATAATGGTGGGCAACCAATGATGACAACCCTCTACTTTCTACTGGGGAGGACATCGGCATAGTGAAAATCACCCCAAATCAGAATGACTATACAGTTCATGGCATCATCATTCTGGTGAGTTACTTTTCTTGGAGTCCAATCTGCATTATTTTATTATAATAAAAGCAGGGCTAACATACAAGAGTAGGACTGAGCTAAGAATCTGTTGGAAAGACTTTCTTTACCTGCACATTCACCATTTAACTCAATCACTAACAGAAGTGATGCTAGTATCACACTGAACACACCACCAAGTGAGGGGCAGTCTACAAATAACTGACCAGTTCCCAACATGCGTACAGACACATTATGCACCAAGGTGGATAAAGACAGTGGAAGCCTGAGGAACTGTCAGAGACCAGAGAAGGCTATGGAAACTAGACAACTAAATGCAATGTGAGATTCTGAATCCGATCCTAGAACAGAAAGGACATAATGAAAAAACTAGTGAAACCCAAACAAAATCTGTAGGTTAGTTAGTATCAATGTAACTATGTTAACTTAGTTTGGGTAACTGTACTATGATTATTTGAGATGTAACACCAAGGAAGCTGCTGAAACATACAGGACCTCTCTGAACTATTTATGCAAATCTGCTGTAAGCCTGAACTTATCTCAAAATTAAAAGTTTAAAAATGAGGGGCGACTGGGTGGCTCAGTTGGCTAAGCGTCTGCCTTCAGTTCAGGTAAAAAACCCAAGGTCCTGGGATCGAGTCCCACATCAGGCTCCCTGATCAGCAGGGAAGTTGGCTTCTCCCTCTCCCTCTGCCCCTGCTTGTGTGCTCTCTCTCTCATTTGCTCACTCCCTCTCTCAAATAATAAATAAAATCTTTTTTAAAAAGTTTGAAAATTAATTTTACTCTGTATTTTTTTCTTGATTTTTAGTGTCATTACTAGAAAATTAAAAATTACACGTATGGTCCATATTCTATTTCTATTGGACAATAATGATCTAGTGAAGGTTTTAAACTTTTTTTTTTTTCAATAAACATTTCATTTATTTATTTGACAGAGAGAGAGAGAGTGAGCACAAGCAGGGGGAGCAGGAGGCAGAGGGAGAGGGAGAAGCAAGCTCCCCACAAAGCAGGGAGCCTAATGCGGGGCTCGATCCCAGGGATCATGACCTGAGCTGAAGGCAGACAATTAACTGACTGAGCCACCCAGGTGCCCTAAACTTTTTTTCTGTATCAGCACATCTGACAGTGATGAAATACTGTGTGATTTTGTGATAAGCCTTCTCAACAGAGGTGCCCTTATTCTCCTCCCAGACTTGAAAATCACAGTAGTTGAGTCACATATGATAACAGAGATAGTCCCACTTCATTCAGACTTTTCTAAAAATTGCAAATCTTACCAATAAGATTAAGTGATGAATTTTCTGCTTTTTCAAATGCAACTTGACTGTTTCCAACAACCAGTCCTACTTCAATCTGTACAGAAAGACAATAATTAGCAGTTAGTCTAATAGTGAACTTCTGGACTTCTCAAAGCAAGGCCAAAAATGAAGGGGAAGTAAGGTCTCTTTGAGCAAAGCAAATCTTCCAAACTATCATCTAAGTTACATTTATTTTTGTCCTAACTACTTTCTACTATTTCTATTTAATTTCAATGCATGTATCTTTTGATAATGCCTGACTTACTGCTCTTATTTGTGTACAATAAATACAGATGATCTGTATTCAACCAGGATTACGAGTACACATACAAATTTCAAATAACTATTAAGTCTGCAAATAAGTTTAATTTATGCTATATTTTGATAATAGTATTAGTTATAAAAGCAATGTTTTCTCCTTACTACCTTAAAAGAAAGACTACATAATACGAAAGAAAACACTGAGCAAGAGAATGGCTAGGAATGTTGTATTAATTTGCACAACTCGCATCACAGTGATTATTAGAACTAAAACGTACCTTCTGTCTTTTACCTGTCGCGGGCTCTCCCTTCAGGATGCTAGGATCCATGGCTTCGATGTCCTTTACCAGCAAACCAAAAAGCTTTTCATTGAAGCTAAACACAAGCTATGTAGAAAAGAGATAAGGGGAGAAAAATCACTTCCATGATATAATGGCTGGATTCTCACATCATCACCAGCGTTTTCCAAATGCAGCGAAGGCAGCTTTCTCCTGTATATCCCTCTCAAATCTGCTCCACAGGCAAACTACGCACACAGGCAATGAGAGGAAAAGGCAACTAACATTTATTGAGTATCTTCGTGTGCCAAACAAACACTACAGGAGGTCCTCTACTTAATACAAACTCTCTTGGAAACAGACGGGCTTCCTCAGTTTTACCAGTAAGGGAGCTGAGATCCAGAGCGCGCCTAAGCAACGGAAGTCAGAGTCACAGTCAATGGCAGTGCCAGGATTCACGCCTGGGTCCCGGGTCCATGACCCCCAGAGTCATGCCTTTCTACCACCAATACAAATCCCTGCCATACAAGTGCATGGAGAGCTTCTGAATGCCCATTCCTTCACCAAGTGTTTACTGAGTGCCTTCTACAACCTAGGCCCTCTTCTACCTGCTGGGCTGCAACCGTAAGTACCGCAGGCAAAGCTGACTGCCAGCCCTGCCACTACTGACCACTACGAATGGGAATCGACACTAAGAACAGTGATTTGGGGTAAGATATTTATTTCTTCTCCGAATTATGGAGGATTTTTCTCTCATGGGTTTATAGACATCTGGATGTTCCTGGGTTTGAAATGATTACAAATACCAAAGCATCTTCTATTAAAGTCGTAACACTAAAGGAAAAGGTAAAAACAATGACGTTTAGGTAAGCAATTTGAGCATAATTATTCATCAAAAAGTGTAGGGATCCAGAAGGAACAGCATAGCTCAAAAAGCAATGGACACGTGGTCACCCAATGATCAGCGGACTATTATCTTGGGGAGACTCCCCGGACCGTCTCATCTCGAGCAGCACCATGCTGGTTCTCTGGTACATCAGCTCATTTTCCTTCCATCAAAGTACTTAACAGTGCATGGTCTTCCCCAACTAGAAAGTAAGCTCTGTAAAAATAGGAAATGTGTGTATTTTGTTCACTGCTCACCTGCTGGGACTAAAATAGTAGCCGAAACATACTAGGTTATTCAGTAAATATTTGTTTAATTAATTAACTGTTCAGTTATCTAGCGGGTTCTTGTCTCAGCTATGGCCCTGGCTGTGTAGCCACGGGCACGCTTTTTACCTTCTCTGAATTTAAAAATTACTCATTTGCAAAATGAGGAGGTTAGACAAGACAACCTCTGAGGTTCATTCCAATTCTAATACTCTTAAAAAGAATAATAAATGCACTGTAACCCTTTTCTGTCTGTCAGTGATTTACTTTCACTTGTGAAAGCTTGATTATCATAATGTATGGATTATCCGGATGCCTGGTCTTGTTCTTTCAGATTTACGCCATTTCACTGAGATGAGAGAATCCAAAGAAGTGACACTCCTTTGATCCAAGAGCTAGTTCTTTCTACCGCTTCTCTCACTGTCTGTTCCACATACTTCCCCAGATGAGAGCCTGCAAGGATAGTCTAGGTAAGTCACTAGAGATCAGAATGCCATAAGCGGCGATTCACAAACTTTTTAGTCTCAGGATCCCTTTATATGCCTAAAAATTTTTGAGAATCCTCAAAGAGCCTTTGTTTAAATGGATTATATCCACTGGTATTCACTGTAGTAGAAATTAGAACAAGAAACTTAAAATGTATTTATTAACATAAAAATGACAAGAAATTCATTATGTGTGAACCTAAGTGAATTGTGTTTAATTTATAAAATCCCCCGCCAGGGGCGTCTGGGTGGCACAGTCGTTAAGCGTCTGCCTTCGGCCCAGGGCGTGATCCCAGAGTTCTGGGATCGAGCCCCACATCAGGCTCCTCCACTAGGAGCCTGCTTCTTCCTTTCCCACTCCCCCTGCTTGTGTTCCCTCTCTCACTGGCTGTCTCTGTCAAATAAATAAATAAAATCTTAAAAAAAAAAAAAAAATCCCCCGCCAGTTTCCAAAATAAAAAACATATGTGGAAACAGTGGCACTGTCACATTTTTGCAAATCTCTTTAATGTCTCGCAGACGGAAGACAGCAGACCCTCACATCTGCTTTAACAGTCGATGTGCTGACGAGCTAGCATACATCACACAGTCTGCAAAACACCACCATACGTTCGTGAGAGAGTAAGAGAAAAAAGAGACGTAACATCTTGCTATTATTATGAAAATAATTTTGACTTCACAAATCCCCTGAAAGAGTCTCAGGGACCCAAAGAAGTCTCTGGACCACACTCTGAGAAGTACTGCTATGGAGCTATGAATGACAGGGGGAAGGAGTTAGGAATAATTAAGAAAAGTCACAAAGATGGAGACAAATGTAATGGTGAAGTCAAAAGAGCAATGATTCTTTATGTGTACAAACAAGCAGCAATTTTTAACTCACACAATTTTTTAAGTAAAATTTTAAAAAGAACAGAATTTCTTCCTAGGAGGTTAACAATATGTTAACTGAAGTCCAAAAAAGGGCAAGATCAGCAATATCACCTTTAAGGATAGAAAATCTGGGCTTCGGATATTCTGCGAAAAACCTGAAAATATATATAAATAATTGTCTTAAGATTCTCAAGTTAGTTCATAACTAAAAGAGTTAAGAATTACTTTTCTTACAGAAATGTATCAGTAAAACAAAAAGCCATCCAGAGACAAAACAAATGTCCCACAAAAAGAAAAGTAAGAAATCTGAGCATATAAGTTTGCAGTGTTCCCAAATTTACAGAGGAAAGAGCTGCTGTAATTAAATATGACACTATAACCTAGAAGCTACTTTAGAATTTTTCTGACTGGACTCAGAGGTTCAGTAAACACATCTCCAACACTATCTATCACTTTCTATCACTCGACTGGATATCTCTGTCCATATGTGAAGCTCCTCGTAATTTCTACAAGGTAGAATTATTATTTTGGACAACTACAGAGATTGGAACGCCTGTTAAGTGGGAAGAAAGAAAGAAAATTCAAAACCACCTGTTGTCCCACTGAGAATGCCTGGTTGTTAAACTGCTGGATGAATTCGGCTGCCATCTTGTCAGTATCATAAGGGTTGGAGTCAATGCTCTTTTTCTGCAGGAAATCAATCTCGATGGTCATTGTGCCAATGCATTGTTTGGCCTTGTCAAATGTATATAAGGATACTAGGGGGAAAAAGAAGAAGCATTTTTAAAATCTCAAAGATACCAAATACTTTCTGTGTTTCGAATAACTAAAAGTTTCACATAAATGAAACCTAACAGAACTCGACCAAAAGGGGGCTTTCCGTGGCTGTCACTGGAGGGACACACAGGCACAGATTAAAGAAAATAATATGACCACTGAATATTTTGCTCCCCTCTGAATTAATTAGGGCATATTGAACAGCACCTTCCCTCTACCTTTACCCCTCACCCGACCCTTATGGGAAATCACAGCCCTTCCCACATGGTCTCTACATCTTCTTTCTTCTCATTTAACAGAGAACAAAATGAGCACGGAAAGTGCCAGTGGAGTTGGCATAGCATGCTGCTTTCAAACAAGATTTTTGTATGACACAAACAAGAGCTAACATGAGAAGCGTGTGGACTCTTTTGCCCTAGCAAGTTAGTGTGTAGGACCAAAAAAAAAAAAAAAAAAAGGCTTGAGAAACAATATTTACTAGGCAGGTTTACTCCACAGCAACTTAGAGTTTGACATTTCTTTTTTAATACTACAAAAATATTTACTGACACCTACTGTAGGCAGGGAGTAAGTACACTCAAGAGTAAGTATTCCATGTACAACATGTAAAAGAAGGCAAGGACCATGTTTTTAACTCATCTTTATATGAACAGCACACAACAGCAAAAAACCTAATCTCCATGCTAATAACAAAGGAGGCAAGACAAAGGAACTTTGGAGTTTGAGTCTGTGTTCCAAAAGATTCCATTAGGGGGCGCCTGGGTGGCTCAGTTGGTTCAGCGGCTACCTTTGGCTCAGGTCATGATCCCATGATCTCCCTGCTCAGCGGAGAGCCTGCTTCTCCCTCTCCTCCCAGCTTGTACTCGCTTGTGTTCACTTGTGCTCACCTGTGTTGTCACTATCTTTGTCTCTCTCTCTCAAATAAATTTTTTAAAAAATCTTAAAAAAAAAGATTCTGTTAGTTAAGAATCTAAGTAAATCATCTAGCTCTCTGTGCCTTTATTTGTCACATCTGTAAAACAAGAAGATGGAACTATATAAACCTTTATGTTCCTTCCATACCCTAAATTCTGTTCTAAACTTATTTTTTTTTAAGATTTTATTTATTTATTTGACAGAGAGCGAGAGAGCACAAGCAGGGGGAACAGGGGGACCAGTAGAGGGAGAGGGAGAAGCAGGCTCCCTGCTGAGCAGGGAACTTATTGTGGGGCACGATCCCAGGACCCTGAGACCATGATCCGAGCCGAAGGCAGACGCTTAACCATCTGAGCCACCCAGGCGCCCCCTAAACGTATTTCTTATAGTCTAGACAGTTATATACAGAGATTTTCTTTAAATTCTCTGAATGAAATTGCTTGTCTAATCATATTTTAATATTTTGGTTTCCCATTGTAAAGGGGGATACACATAAAGATAAACATTTTCAAAAGCAAAATAACTAAGAAAGTCAGGGTAAAGAATAGGAAATTCACTGAAGATCAAAGAAAAAGTTCAGGGGCGCCTGGGTGGTGCAGTTGTTAAGCATCTGCCTTCGGCTCAGGGCATGATCCCGGCGTTCTGGGATCGAGCCCCACATCAGGCTTCTCTGCTAGGAGCCTGCTTCTTCCTCTCCCGCTCCCCCTGCTTGTGTTCCCTCTCTCGCTGGTTGTCTCTCTCTGTTAAATAAATAAAATCTAAAAAAAAAAAAAAAAAAGAAAGAAAAAGTTCAAATCTCACCTGAAAGTTTCAGAAGACTTTCCTGCCTCCACTTTTTTTTTTTTTAAGATTTTATTTATTTATTTGACACAGAGAAAGAGGGAACACAAGCAGGGGGAGCAGGAGAAGGAGAAGCAGGCTTCCCACTGAGCAGGGAGCCTGATGCGGGGCTCGATCCCAGGACCCTGGGATCATGACCTAAGCCAAAGGCAGACACTTAACGACTGAGCCAACCAGGCGCCCCCCTGCCTCCACTTCTAGGTGTTTTGTTCTTTCTTAACATTTTGTAGAAAGTACAGGTTGCATGTTAAGTAATTTTCATAAGCAAGAGAGCCTAACTGTTTCCTCATACAGTTAAGATAGATACAGAATGAAATATTAATGTAGAAATGAGTAAGTTGGGGAGCCTGGGTGGCACAGAGGTTAGGCGTCTGCCTTCGGCTCAGGGCGTGATCCCGGCGTTATGGGATCGAGCCCCACATCAGGCTCCTCTGCTATGAGCCTGCTTCTTCCTCTCCCACTCCCCTTGCTTGTGTTCCCTCTCTCGCTGGCTGTCTCTATCTCTGTCAAATAAATAAATAAAATCTTAAAAAAAAAAAAAAAGAAATGAGTAAGTTGGTTCGGTAATTCCATTTCCAGGTGTCTGTACCAAAAACACTCCTTAACATTTATCTAAAAAGAGATCTATACAGAGGTTCCTTGCAGCATAATTTATAACAGCCGAACATTGAAAAAACACTGATCAGTAGGGGAATGATGAGTAAAATGTGTTATATTCAGAATGTGGAATACTATACAGCAATTAAAATAAAAACCTGACGTATATGTAACTGTGTAATTATAAATTATATTGTATGTATATGTATAATTTAAATGTATAAAATATGTATAATTTAAATGTATAAAAGATGGATGAGCTATTAAAATATAATATTGAGCAAAAAACTGTATGCAGAAAGATTCATACAGTACGATACCATCCTGTGCATTAAAGACTCAAAAACCATTCTATAATGTCATGATGTATATTTATGTATGTGTGTATTCACACATACACATACACCAATGTGTGCATATACATGTGTGTATCATCTACATATCAAGAAACTTGAATAACTGTATTAAAATATCATTATTTCTGACTATGGTTTTCAAATGTGCCTTAATTTAAGGTCAGTGTTCCTAAATAGAAAAGACCAAGCTGTTAAACAATTTCAAATGCTACAGGCAGTACCATGGACAGTACCACGGACAGTACCAGAGGCAGCACCATGGTCAGCAACACTGTCAGCCCCAAAAGGACAGGTGCCCTGAAAGTTTCATCCAGGAGCAAAGAAGGGCTATAAGGTTGAGAATGTTTTCTTATTTTATGATTAATAGAAATTTAATGCCAAAGACTAATAAAAATTATTTTTATAAGCAAAGAATGTTATAGGCAGTGCTTTGAATAAACAGACATTACAATGAAAGGCATATACTATAATGGTCAAAAACGTGTTAACTGGACATTAGTTTGTAATACTTAAATATGCAAATGATTCTTCTAGAAGATTCCTTCACACTAAAATCACTGACTTGACTAAAAAAAATTCTCACCTTACAGACAAATCTCCTGTTTCAGAATCTTTGAATTAGCACTCCCCTTCATACCACACGTTCTTGCCTACCTGTGCCCACATTGCTACTTACCCTGAACCAGCTGTATTCCTTTACGGCCACATCACTCACATCACTCAGGCCTCCAAACTCTTCCTTGCCTCAAGCTAACTCCACCTTAGTCCCACCTAATCACTTAGTTTTATAATTTTGCTCATTAAGTCTGTTTGATTCACTTTTTTAAAAAATACTTTATTTTTTTAAAGTAATTTCTACACCCAACATGGGGCTCAAACCCACAACCCCAAGATCAAGAGTCACATGCTCTACTAACTGAGCCAACAGGTGCCCCTGTTTGACTTGCCTTTTAAAGAACTAAATTTACAATCAAGACAACAATTTCTCGTAGCAGAAGAATGCTTTAAATATAATTTAAGTCACAAAACACATTTCTCAAGTCATCAAGATTTATAATCTTGAATTTTCATACCTTTCCACACAGAATTTATCTACATTAAAGGCTAAATTTAGGCACTCTCTTAACTATATTTAGAAAGATAAGTTTGAAGAAGTAAGAAACCTACGTTACATACACACCTATTTTCTCACTAGATTTAATAAGCATATATGTCTGTAAATAAGGAACCCTGGTTTCATGCACTGACCTACTTCACTCTGGTGCTGAACTCTTTCACTGTCTCAGCTTCTCACCAGGCTTCAGGTGAGGGGGTTAGAGTTAAGGGAATCACTTATGTCAGTGTTTCCCAAAATGTGGCTGAGTAATTACTTAACAGTGTTAAAAACACAGATTCATGAATCAGACTTCTCAAGGAAAGGGCCTGGAAATCGTTTTTTTTTTTTTTTTTTTTTTTTTTTTTTTTTTTAACAAACTCTCCAGGTGTTTCTCCCAGGCAAGTGTGGAAAGCACTAATTATGTAACTCTCTCCACCAGCTACCCATAACTAAAGTAATTTCCTTTATTTTCACACCCAATCAAAAAAAATTAGCCCTCATCCTATTTCCACAAAGGAAAAAAAAAAAAAAGATAACCTAAATATTTAACCTAAAAGATAACCCCAATATTTAAGTTCCCTCTAAAAAAAAACCCACAAAAATTGAAAAAAACTCCACAAATTTACTACAAAAAGAAAACATAACATATAACTAAATAGTGCAGCATTTCAGCTGATAAAGTGTCTTCTCTCCCAAAAAATCAACCATGAACTAGAAAATATATATATAACACTTTAAAATGAATTAAATATCCTCAAAAGAGTACATAGAGATATAACAAAACATCTACAATTGGAAGATTAAAATGTAAGACACAAATAGACACAAGAAATGCAATTGGAGTTTATGAAACTCAGGAAGGAAACTGAAGAAAAAGATAAAATTATTTCAGAGTGAATAATAAATTACAAAGTGCCCACTGGAGAGTAGATTCAAACTGAAATTTAGTAAGAGGCAGTGAAAGAAAAGGAAAACAACCAGATAACAAAAATAAGATTAAAAAAATTTTTTTTAAAGAACAAAGGGCCCCTGGGTGGCTCAGTTGGCTAAGCATCTGAGTCTTGACTTCGGCTTAAGTCCTGATCTCAGGGTCGTGAGGCTGAATCCGGGTGGGGCTCCACGCTCAGTGTGGAGTCTGCTTGAGAGTCTCTCTCTCCCTCTGCCCCTCCCCTGGCTCATGCTCTCTATCTCTGTATAATGAATAAAATCTTCTTTTTTCAAATCTTTAAAAAAATAAATAAATAAAATAAAAAATCTTTAAAAAAAAAGAACAAAGAAAAAAGTGGTTGAAATGGAAGGCAGGCACACAAGGACTAATATATATATAATTAGAGCCCCTAGGAAGAAAATCAAAACAATTGGACCAGAACTAATTTCCAAAACCATAATCTAAGAAAAATTTTGGAAATAAGAGAAAACTTAAATCTGCATATTGAAATGACCTGCTATATCCCTTGGCCATTGACCCAGAGTGACCAATTCCAAAAAATATCCTAGTAAGGATATTAGACTTGAAATAGAGAAAAATCCACAGGGTTCCCAGGCAGGAAAATTGAATTACTTAAAAGGTAAGAAAATCAGACTGGCATCAGACCTCTCAAGAGCATCAAGGCAATTGCATGCAGCATTTTCAAGAAATTCAAGAAAAGAAAACAAGCCAAGAAATTTATATCCAGCCAAGCTGCACTTGAAATAGCAAAGATAAAGAAAAACAGTTTGGATATGCAAGAACTTAAGGAACACTATACACATATATACTTCCTGGAGGAATCTCCTAGAGCATAGGTTTTTATCCAACCAAGTAGAAATAGGCAAAAGGACCGATCATAATCATTTAAGAGACTTAATTGCAGAGTTAAGACTAAAACAAGTATGGGGTCACGTGTGGAAGAACAGCATTTAAATATCATGCTTTGAAAAAGTAGAAAGAAAGTAACTACTATGTACAACTTGGTGACTACAGTTAATAATACTAAATCGCATATTTGAAAGTTGCTAAGAGGAGATCTTAGAAGTTCCCATCACAAGAAAAAAACTACTTTTGTAACTATAGAAGGTGACGGGTATTAACTAGACTTGTGGAGGTCACTAGCAACATATACAGACACTGAATCGCTGCGTTATATACCTGAGACAAATATAATGTTATACGTCAGTTATACCTCAATTTTTAAAAATTTGCTTCTCCCACTCAAAAAAAGATTTTTAAATTTGAAAAAAAAAAAAGAAAAGCAAGCAACAAAATGGGAAGAGAAAGGGGGAGGTAGAAAATGATCATGAACTGTTGTATAGGCAACAGATGAGAGTCAAAAGGTATCACTTATAACTGACAGAACAGTTTTTGAAAAGGTCAAGTAAGAAAAAATAAAATAAAAATTAAAAAAGGAGGGGACCAAGGGGCTATGAGAGGTACAAATGCAAAAGTAATCACTAAAACACACACACAAAAAACACTCCTAAATACCAAAATAAAAATTTTAAAATAGCAAAGACAACATAACAAATAGAGAAACACAACTAAAATGTAAAATAACAGAACTGAGATCATTTATCAGTCATATCAATAACTGTGAATGGGCTTAATAAGCCTATTAGAAGATTTCAAATTAACTCATAAAGCAAACCCCAACTCTACACTGTATACCACAGACACACCTAAAACACAGAGATTAAGAAAGGCTAAAAGTAGGGCGGAGGAGTAGGAGACTCCGTTTTCAGCCAGTCCTCCGAGTCGAGCTGGATAGGTACCAGACCAGCCTAAACAACCACGGAACCAGCCTGAGACACAGGAAGACGCATCTGGATCTCTACAAATGAACATCTCCAGCGCTGAGTATTGAGGTACGAAGCGGGGAGCCATGAAACTGTGCACAGATATCGGAAGATAAACGGAAGGGGGAGGGAGCCGCCGCGTTCGGGCGCCGGGAAGCGGCAGCCACTTGCACGGGAGAGCGGGCGGGGCTCGCAGACGGCACCCGCGAAACAGCAGACTGAGACCGTGAGCCGGGTGCGCGCCACCAGGCATCTCGCGGAACTCCGGAATCCCGGTGCGCTCACTGGATCCAGACTGAGACCGGGAGATCCGGGAGCGTGCGCTGGGCGGCTGGCGGCATTAGAAACACAAAGGACAGAGACGCGCCGGCCCTGGAAGTGAGGGCTGGGACGCCGGGTGTGGGGCGCACATCCCGGGACGCTGCAGGGTTGAGCAGCACCACAGGAACAGAGTTAAAGTGGCCAGAACATTAGTAGAGAACGGGCCGCAATCCTTCTGTTCCGTGACAGAGGCTGAAATTTGGCCGCTGCTGCTCTGACTCTCAGAAGAGGCACAGCAAACCGCCAGGGAAAGCCGCCAGAGAACAAAAGCCTGGAAATACCGGCTCAGGGAGTGCCCATCCCCATCCCCCCTCGCAGGGGACACGGAGACTCTACCCAAACAGGGCTGCCTGAGTATCGGCGCGGCAGGCCCCTCCCCCAGAACACAGAAGGCAGGCTGAAAAATCAAGAAGCCCACAACCCGGGCGCCTGGGTGGCGCAGTCATTGAGCGCCTGCCTTCGGCTTAGGGCGTGATCCCGGCGTTCCGGAAAGGAGTCCCTCATCGGGCTCCTCCGCTGGGAGCCTGCTTCTTCCTCTCCCACTCCCCTGCTTCTGTTCCCTCTCTCGCTGGTTGGCTGCCACATAAATAAATAAATAAAATCTTTAAAGAAGAAGCCCACATCCCTAAGATCCCTATAAAACAAGGGGCACGGCCTGGGACCCAGTCAATAATTTGGGCTCTGGAAACCCCGCAACCTCTCTTCATCAGAATGACAAGAAGGAGAAGCCCCCCCCAGCAAAGAAAAGACAGTGATTCTGTGGCCTCTGCCACAGAAATAATGGATATGGATGTAACCAAATTATCAGAAATGGAATTCAGAGTAACGATGGTCAAAATGATGAGTAGAATTGAAAAAACTATTAACGAAAAGGTTACTGAGAATATAGAATCCCTAAGGACAGAAATGAGAGCGAATCTGACAGAAATTAAAAATTCTATGAGCCAAATGCAGGCAAAACTAGAGGCTCTGACGGCCAGGGTCGCAGAAGCAGAGGAACGGGTTAGTGAATTGGAGGATGGGTTAATAGAGGAAAAAATGAAAATAGAAGATGGTCTTAAAAAAATCCACGCCCACGAATGTAGGTTACGGGAGATTACTGACTCAATGAAACGATCCAATGTTAGAATCATCGGCATCCCCGAGGGGGTGGAGAAAAACAGAGGTCTAGAAGAGATATTTGAACAAATTGTAGCTGAAAACTTCCCTAATCTAGCAAGGGAAACAAACATTCGTGTCCAAGAGGCAGAGAGGACCCCTCCCAAGCTCAACCACGACAAACCTACGCCACGTCACGTCATAGTGCAATTCGCAAATATTAGATGCAAGGATACAGTATTGAAAGCGGCCAGGGCAAAGAAATTTCTCACGTACCAAGGCAAAAGCATCAGAATTACGTCAGACCTGTCTACACAGACCTGGAATGAGAGAAAGGGTTGGGGGAGCATATTTAAAGCTCTTTCAGAGAAAAACATGCAGCCAAGGATCCTTTATCCAGCAAGGCTGTCATTCAGAATTGATGGAGAAATAAAGACATTTCAGAATCGCCAGTCACTAACCAATTTTGTAACCACGAAACCAGCCCTACAGGAGATATTACGGGGGGTTCTATAAAAGTAAAAAGGCCCCAAGAGTGATACAGAACAGAAAGTCACAGCCAATACAAACAAAGACTTTACTGGCAACATGGCAACATTAAAATCATATCTCTCAGTAATCAGTCTTAATGTAAATGGTTTGAACCATCCCATAAAACGCCACAGGGTTGCAGATTGGATAAAAAGAAATGACCCATCCATTTGCTGTCTACAAGAGACTCATTTCGAACCCAAAGATGCATTCAGACTGAGAGTAAGGGGATGGAGTACCATCTTTCACGCAAATGGACCTCAAAAGAAAGCTGGGGTAGCAATTCTCATATCAGATAAATTGGATTTTAAACTACAGACTATAGTTAGAGATGCAGAAGGGCACTATATTATTCTTAAGGGAAGTATTCAACAAGTGGATATGACAATTATAAATATATATGCCCCCAACAGGGGAGCAGCAAGATACACAAGCCAACTCTTAACCAGAATAAAGAGACATATAAATAAAAATACATTAATAGTAGGGGACCTCAACACTCCACTCTCAGAAATAGACAGAACACCCTGGCAAAAACTAAGCAAAGAATCAAAGGCTTTGAATGCCATACTCGACGAGTTGGACCTCATAGATATATATAGAACACTACACCCCAGAACCAAAGAATACTCATTCTATTCTAATGCCCATGGAACATTCTCAAGAATAGACCATGTTCTGGGACACAAAACAGGTCTCAACCGATACCAAAAGATTGAAATTATCCCCTGCATATTCTCAGACCACAACGCTCTGAAATTGGAACTCAACCACAAGGAAAAATTTGGAAGAAACTCAAACACTTGGAGACTAAGAACCATCCTGCTCAGGAATGACTCGATAAACCAGGAAATCAAAAATCAAATTAAACAATTTATGGAGACCAATGAGAATGAAAATACAACAGTCCAAAACCTATGGGATACTGCAAAGGCAGTCCTAAGGGGGAAATACATAGCCATCCAAGCCTCACTCAAAAGAATAGAAAAATCTAAAATGCAGTTTTTATATTCTCACCTCAAGAAGCTGGAACAGCAACAGAGGGACAGGCCTAATCCACGCACGAGGAAGCAGTTGACCAAAATTAGAGCTGAAATCAATCAAGCAGAAACCAGAAGTACAGTAGAGCAGATCAACAGGACTAGAAGCTGGTTCTTTGAGAGAATCAATAAAATTGACAGACCACTGGCAAGACTTATCCAAAAGAAAAGAGAAAGGACCCAGATTATTAAAATTATGAATGAAAAAGGAGAGGTCACGACGAACACCATTGAAATTGGAAGGATTATTAGAAATTTTTATCAACAGCTATATGCCAATAAACTAAGCAATCTGGAAGAGATGGAATCCTTCCTGGAAACCTATAAACTACCAAGATTGAAACCGGAAGAAATTGATTCCTTAAACAGGCCAATTAATTATGAAGAAATTGAGTCAGTGATAAACAACCTTCCAAATAACAAAACTCCAGGCCCGGACGGTTTTCCTGGGGAATTCTACCAAACATTCAAAGAAGAAATAATACCTATTCTCCTAAAGCTATTTCAAAAAATAGAAACAGAAGGAAAGCTACCAAACTCATTCTATGAGGCCAATATTACCTTGATCCCCAAACCAGGCAAAGACCCCCTCAAAAAGGAGAATTACAGACCGATTTCCCTAATGAATATGGACGCCAAAATCCTCAACAAGATACTTGCTAATAGAATCCAACAGTACATTAAAAGGATTATCCATCACGATCAAGTGGGATTCATACCTGGGATGCAAGCGTGGTTCAATATTCGCAAATCAATCAGCGTGATACATCATATCAACAAGAAAAGACTCAGGAACCATATGATCCTCTCAATCGATGCCGAAAAAGCATTTGACAAAATACAGCATCCTTTCCTGATTAAAACCCTTCAGAGTGTAGGAATAGAAGGTACATTTCTCAATCTCATAAAAGCCATCTATGAAAAGCCTACTGCAAATATTATTCTCAATGGGGAAAAGCTGGAAGCCTTTCCCTTAAGATCAGGAACTCGACAAGGATGCCCACTCTCGCCACTATTATTCAACATAGTACTAGAAGTCCTTGCAACAGCAATCAGACGACAAAAAGGGATCAAAGGTATTCAAATTGGCAAAGAAGAAGTCAAAATGTCTCTCTTTGCAGATGACATGATACTCTATATGGAAAACCCAAAAGAAGCCACTCCCAAACTATTAGAAGTTATAGAGCAATTCAGTAACGTGGCGGGATACAAAATCAATGCTCAGAAATCAGTTGCATTTCTATACACGAATAACGAGACCGAAGAAAGAGAAATTAGGGAATCCATCCCATTTACAATAGCACCAAAAACCATACGTTACCTTGGAATTAACTTAACCAGAGACGTAAAGGACCTATATTCTAGAAACTATAAATCACTCTTGAAAGACATTGAGGAAGACATAAAAAGATGGAAAGATATTCCATGCTCATGGATTGGAAGAATTAACATAGTTAAAATGTCCATGCTACCCAGAGCAATCTACACTTTCAATGCTATCCCGATCAAAATACCGAGGACATTTTTCAAAGAACTGGAACAAATAGTCCTTAAATTTGTATGGAAACAGAAAAGGCCCCGAATCTCCAAGGAACTGTTGAAAAGGAAAAACAAAGCTGGGGGCATCACAATGCCGGATTTCGAGCTGTACTACAAAGCTGTGATCACAAAGACAGCATGGTACTGGCACAAAAACAGACACATAGACCAATGGAACAGAATAGAGAGCCCAGAAATGGACCCTCGGCTCTTTGGGCAACTAATATTTGATAAAGCAGGAAAAAACATCCGGTGGGAAAAAGACAGTCTCTTCAATAAATGGTGCTGGGAAAATTGGACAGCTACATGCAAAAGAATGAAACTTGACCACTCTCTCACACCATACACAAAAATAAACTCCAAATGGATGAAAGACCTCGATGTGAGACAGGAATCCATCAAAATTCTAGAGGAGAACATAGGCAGCAACCTCTACGACATCGGCCAAAGCAACCTTTTTCATGACACATCCCCAAAGGCAAGAGAAACAAAAGATAAAATGAATTTATGGGACTTCATCAAGATTAAAAGTTTCTGCACAGCCAAGGAAACAGTCAGAAAAACTAAGAGGCAGCCCACGGAATGGGAGAATATATTTGCAAATGACACTACAGATAAAGGACTGGTATCCAAGATCTACAAAGAACTTCTCAAACTCAATACACGAGAAACAAATAAACAAATCAAAAAATGGGCAGAAGATATGAACAGACACTTTTCCAATGAAGACATACAAATGGCTAACAGACACATGAAAAAATGTTCAAAATCATTAGCCATCAAGGAAATTCAAATCAAAACCACACTGAGATACCACCTTACGCCAGTTAGAATGGCAAAAATAGACAAGGCAAGAAACAACAATTGTTGGAGAGGATGTGGAGAAAGGGGATCCCTCCTACATTGTTGGTGGGAATGCAAATTGGTACAGCCACTCTGGAAAACAGTGTGGAGGTCCCTTAAAAAGTTAAAAATTGAGCTATCCTATGATCCAGCCATTGCACTACTGGGTGTTTACCCCAAAGATACAGACGTAGTGAAGAAAAGGACCCCAAAGATACAGACGTAGTGAAGAGAAGGGCCATATGCACCCCAATGTTCATAGCAGCAATGTCCACAATAGCTAAATCGTGGAAGGAGCCGAGATGCCCTGCAACAGATGACTGGATTAAGAAGTTGTGGTCCATATATACAATGGAATATTACTCAGCAATCAGAAAGAATGAGTTCTCAACATTTGCTACAACATGGACAGCACTGGAGGAGATAATGCTAAGTGAAATAAGTCAAGCAGAGAAAGACAACTATCATATGATTTCTCTCATCTATGGAACATAAGAACTAGGATGATCGGTAGGGGAAGAAAGGGATAAAGAAAGGGGGGGTAATCAGAAGGGGGAATGAAACATGAGAGACTATGGACTATGAGAAACAAACTGAGGGCTACAGAGGGGAGGGGGGTGGGGGAATGGGATAGACCGGTGATGGGTAGTAAGGAGGGCACGTATTGCATGGTGCACTGGGTGTTATACACAACTAATGAATCATTGAGCCTTACCTCGGAAACCGGGGATGTACTGTATGGTGACTAACATAATATAATAAAAAATCATTAAAAAAAAAAAAAAAAGGCTAAAAGTAAAGAGATGGGCAAAGATACAGTGAGCAAATTAAAAACAATAAGAAAGCAAGGTTTTGATCCTGACAGCGAAGTATAATTTACAGCACATTAAATTAGATAAAGGAGGACACTTTATGATGCTAGTAGCCACAATTCACATTAAAAAGATAACAGTTATGAATATCTACATACCAAATAACACAGAAACTACTATGTAAAATAGAAACTACAGGAGATGCAAGGAAAAATAGAAAAACACTAAGATTTTAACACACCACTCTCTCAGTGCAAGACAGGGTAAGTAACCACCAATAAGTAAGAATATAGAAGATCCAAACGGCATAATCAGTAAAGCAGAGCTTCCGTATATGTAACAAACACTACACCCTGACAACAGAGAATATACCTCCTTCTCAGTGCACATTCTTTCTGTGTGTGTGTGTGTGTGTGTGTGTGTGTGCACGTGTGAGATGAAAATGTTTGAGATCTACCCTCTTCTCAAAGTTTAGGTATACAATGCAGTATTGTTAACAATAGTCACACCACGCTGTATGTTTGCTCTCCAGAACTTATTCATCTTACATAACTGAAACTTTGTACCCTTTGACCAAACAACTACCCCATTTTACGTTTTCTTCAAAAATATCACCATCATCAAAGGAAAACAAAAAAGCTGAAGATTAGAGAAATGGCAGCTAAGTACAAATACACGGTCCTGAACTGGATCCTACACTGAAGGGGGAAAAGGCTGTAAAGGAAATAACTGGACAATTATCAAAACTGAATTATGGACTACAGATTAAAGTTTCAATGTTTAATTATATTAATGTTTCATTTCCTGAATTCAATTACTGTAAGAGTGCATCTTTGTTCTCAGGAATTACACACTAAAGTATCAGATGTAGAGAGGAATGCTTTCTGCAACTTAATATCAAATGGTTCAGGAAAAAAAAGCGTGTATGCAGGCATGTGTGTAGAGAGAAAAAGAATGAATTTTAAAAATATGATAATTGGTAAATCTGGGTAAAAGTAGTATATAGCGATTCTATTATTTTTGCAAACTTTTCATAAATATGAAATTTTTAGGTTTTAAAAGCAAGCAGAAAGGGGCGCCTGGGTGGCTCTGTCAGTTGAGCGTCTGACTCTTGATTTCAGCTCGGGTCATGATCTCAGGGTCATGGCACTGAGCCCGGGTTGGGCTCCAAGCTCACAGGGGAGTCTGCTTGAAGATTCTCTCCCTCTGCCTCTCCCCCAACTCATGCACACATACTCTCTCTCAAATAAATAAATAAATCTTTAAAACATTTTTTAAAAAGAAAAGCAAGCAGAAAAAAAGCTGACTTAATTATACTTGCTTCTTTCCTTCTCCTGCCATACCCATGAAGTTGACATGAAACTATCTGACAAGAAGATTCATACCCCATTTTCTCAATTTGCCACAGTGCCTAAGAGATAATGCCAATTTTTGCTTATTAGCTCATTAGTTTATAATCCACATGTAGCTTAGTCCTTTTTTCCTCCTGAAGTCATAAATTGCTTTCTACTCCCTTCCCCAATGAACTACGATGACTTGATACATACTTCATTAAAAAAAAACTACACCATTTGGTTAGCCTGGTGGCTCAGTTGGTTAAGCATTGGACACTTGGTTTTGCCTCAGGTCATGATCTCAGAGTCATGAGATCGAGCCCCATATCAGGCTCCCCACTCAGTGGGGAGTCTTCTTGAGGATTTTCTCTCTCCCTCTCCTTCTGCCGTTCCCCTGCTTACATGCATTCACATGCTTTCTCTCTAAAATAAACAAATAAATCTTTAAAATAAAAATTGTTAAAAGTATACCATTTGCTTAAATACTGCCATCCTTTCCTTAACTTAAATCTGATTTATCTTTCCAAACAAACACAGAAGAAAACATAACTCAGTATACAATAAAATGGAATCACCAACTAATACCAATTATCTTCTTCAACATAGCTTAAACTTTCAAGATTTATTTATTTGAGGGGCACCTGGGTGGCTCAGTCGGTTAGGCGTCTGCCTTCAGCTCGGGTTGTATTCCCAGGGTCCTGGGATTGAGCCCCTCATTGGCTCCCTGCTCGGCGGGGAGCCCGCTTCTCCCTCTCCCTCTGTCTCTCCTGGCTTATGCACTCGCTCTTTCTCTCTCTCTGTCTCTCAAATGAATAAATAAAGTCTTTAAAATATATTTATTTGAGAGAGAGAGAGGGAGCGCCCAAGTGGGAGGGGCAAAGGGAGAGAGAATCTCAAGCAAACTCCAAGCTGAGAGCAGAACCCAAGGTGCGGCTCAATCTCATGACCCAGAGATCACGACCGGAGCCAAAACCGAGTCGGATGCTTAACCAACTGTGCCACCACCAAGGCGCCCTCAACATACCTCAGACTGTAAAAAAAAAATTATCATAGCCATAATTTCAGAAAGTCCTATTCAACTTAATTCTAGGCAAGTCAAACTATCTCCAAGCTATTTTCCTTGACTCCTGAATTCTCCCCTTTCCTCACTATCCTCCACCCTGACATCAGAATCTTTTTTAAAGTTAGGATTTTGACGGGCTCATTCAGAAATCCTCAGGAGTTCTCAACTGCGTTTGAATAAAATCCAAAATTTCCAGTATGTACTTTTAGGCCCTCCGCTAACTGCATACTCTCATCACTTAATAGAACTCGTTCAGGCAAATCCTTTCAATCAGGCAAACATACTTCCTGAGCACTGCCTACGATTTGCTTGCTCCCATATGAATGCCTTTTATTGATACTATTGACTCATCTTAAGAGCCTTCCTTCCTTATCTCTACTATGTAATGCTTTCCCCCTACTTCATAATCATGCTCAAAACTCCAGTGCCTAAAAAGATTTCTCTGGCTGATTTTCCAGTCTCCAATCAACTCATCCACTCCTGTTCTATCTTAGCACTTTCACACAGAGCTCCCAATGGTAATATTTGTGCACTTATTTACCCTGTACACATTCTGTGAGCCACGAATAAGTGGATATTCTTTCCCCCATTAGACTGCAATTTTCAGGCAGAGTAGTAAGTCAAGCGGTAAGTTCCATAACTACTTACTTTTCCATTATCATATATTTAACCAGTAACATAAACAGGATCAATGTTTAATGGCCTGACAACCACTAATAGAAAATTTTACAGATACCCACAACCACGAGAAAAATCATAAAGAAAATCTATATCAGGTAGCTAAAAAATACACCTACCTTCTATTTCCTGCCCAATAGAAAGTCCGGCCCATTTTCGCTGTAAAATAAAAGAAAAAAATTAGACACTTAAAACCAAATCAATCAAAATTAGAAAAATGAGGTAAAAAGGAGTATCTATGAATTTCAGTACACATTCAAAGATCAAAACGTGGTTTAGTGTTGTGTGTTGAACTATGATCCACAAAAAGACATGTTGAAGTCTTAGCCCCTGGCATATGGGAATACAACCATATCTGGAAATACGGTCTTTGCATATGCAATCAAGGTAAGATGAGGTCATTATCAAATTAGGGTAGGCGTAAGCCAATATGACCCGGTGTTCTTATAAGAAGAGATAGGGGCGCCTGGGTGGCTCAGATGGTTGAGCGTCTGCCTTCGGCTCAGGTCATGGCCCCAGGGTTCTGGGATGAAGCCCCGTGTCAGGATTTCTGCTCAGTGGGGAGCCTGCTGCTTCTCCCTCTCCTTCTGCTGTTCCCCCTGCTTGTGCTCTCTCGCTCTATCAAATAAATAAATAAAATCTTAAAAAAAGAAAAAAAGAGAGAGAGAGAGAGAGAGAGAAAAGATAGACACATGGGGAGAAAGTCATGTGATGATGCTGGCAGAGACTGAAGTGACACATCTACCAGTCAAGGAACATCAAGCGTTGTTGGCAACACCAGAAGCTAAGCATGGAACAGATTTTTCTCTAAGGCCTTCAGACAGAGCATGGCTCTGCTGACACCTTGATTTCAGACTTCTAGACTCCCAAACTGCAAGAGAATAAATTTAAGCCACCCACTCTGTGGTACTTTGTTACAGGAGCCCTAGGAAACATATTTATATGCTATAGTTCATATCTGACCATCTATCTGAAATATACAAAGCTTGCCCTTGGGGGCGCCTGGGTGGCACAGTAGTTAAGTGTCTGCCTTCGGCTCAGGGAGTGATCCCAGCGTTCTGGGATCGAGCCCCACATCAGGCTCCTCCGCTAGGAGCCTGCTTCTTCCTCTCCCACTCTCCCTGCTTGTGTTCCCTCTCTCGCTGGCTGTCTCTCTCTCTGTCAAATAAATAAATAAAATCTTTAAAAAAAAAAAAAGCTTGCCCTTGTACAATAAAACTGGTATCACAGAGTAGCATGCTCCTTTGCACACTATACTGCTCCTGAAGGCCTTCACAGTATCAGAAAATATTTCGGTGTTCTAAATGTACTATGGTTACTTATACTGTTTGTTATAATATCTCAACAAGAAAGACGTTCAAATCATGAAAACTAAATTAAAGCTGGTCAGCTAATCTAGTCTGAAAACCAAGCAGCCATTCTAATCATTAGATGGTCCTGATGACTCTTTGTACTAGCCAAAGAATATTCGGGCTTTTGCAACTAGACTTTAGCTTCTCCCAGGTCCAGACTGGTTACAATGGCAAGAATATACAGAGGCAGGCCAGATTGTGCTTAGGCAGGAATTTAGGACTGGCTTGGTATGGATTCAAAATTAGTCATTCCTGATAACACTTCAAAGAACAGTGAGAAAAATAATTTTTGGCTGAAAATCCACATTTTGTCTACTCATCAACCAGTGCGGATTTGGGGGTGGATGGTGAAGAGGCTGCATTGTGAGTATGTGCAACACCTGCTTTCCCCTCTAGCTCTCTTATCACAGTTGCTTCACCCTCCTCTCCGCCCTTCATGCCCCCTTCTGTAATATCCCATCTCACTTCCAGCCAATGAGAAATTTAGCAGCATGGTGGTAAGTCCAGACTTTGAGTCAAAAAGCAGCCACAAACAGGTTCTATACTTCAATCCCAAAGACAGACTCAAAGGATGAAAGTAATAGTATCTATCATATGGGGTTGTTCTGAGAATTAAATGAGCTAATATATACAAGTATACTTAGAATAGCACTTGGCCTATTGTAAATATTATGGATTTTTTTTTTTTTAAAGCAGAGAGACAAGAAGAAATAATTAGAAGCCCCTTTTCTGGCCACCAGAATCCCAGCTCTGCAAAAGTTGACAAACTCTAAAATATCCCAAACATGTGATGTGTAAAAACAAATGTGAAAAGTAGTCCTGATAATCAAGAGGCATCCAAATACAGAAAAGGGGAATTGTGAGTAAAGATCTCCCATAATTTTTGAGGGCTTCAAGAGACCTTTAATAGATCCCTAAAGAGTGTTTGATCTCTTTCCTTCAACCTCCAGGGGAATGAATCAATGCTTATTAGCATACTAGAAGGTAGGGGTTGCATTACATTGCTGAGGACTGTGGGATCAGCAGCACAAGTAAGATAAGGGAGAAAAGGATACAGACTAATATTGCAATGCTCCTCAATTATGTATTAAGTGCCTGCAACAGTGCAAGGCAGTTTTCCTGCCACAGAATCCACCAACAATTATATATGTAATCATAATCCTTCCGCTCTTTAGGAAGCCCAGCAAGTTACATCATAATTTGAGATAGTAACTACTCATATCATATTCATTAGCGTGACATCATTGCACTTTAAAAATCACTATTATGTGATGTCAATTTTATAATTTTTTTTTAATATTTTATTTTTTTACTGGACAGAGAGAGAGAGAGCACAAGCAGGGAAAGCAGCAGGCAGAGGGAGAGGGAGAAGCAGACTCTCGTGGAGCAGGGAGCCCAAAGTGGGGTTCGATCCCAGGACCCCGGGATCATGACCTGAGCTGAAGGCAGACGCTCAACTGACTGAGCCACCCAGGCGTCCCTATAAATGTTATTTTTATATATTTTCTGTTACCCTATGAGTTAACATTAAAATAACTTGAGACTTTATCTGATAGCTAACTGATATAACCACCGAATTTTTTTAAATTAGGGGAAAAAAATCAAGGCAATAAAAAGGCAAACACAGTAAAACTGGCAATTAAGAATGTCTCTTTAGGGGTGCCTTGGTGGCTTGGTTGGTTAAGCATCTGCCTTCAGCTCGGGTTATGATCTCAGGGTCCTGGGATCGAGCCCCGAATTGGGCTCCCTGCTCAGCAGGGAGCCTGCTTCTCCTTCTCCCTCTATCCCTCCCTACTGCTCATGCATGCGAGTGTTCACTCTCTCTATGTCTCTCAAAAAAATGAATAAAATCTTAAAAAAAAAAAAAAGAATGTATCTTTAGGGGCACCTGGGTGGTTCAGTCAGTTAAGCATTCAACTCTTGATCTCAGCTCAGGTCAGGATATCAGGGTTGTGAGATTAAGCCCCTGTGTCAGGCTCCGCACTGGGCATGGAGCCTACTTAAGATTCTCTCTCTCCTTCTCCCTCTACCCCAACCCCCTTTAAGAAAGAAAAGAATGTATCTTTAAGTTCCTCATATAAATACCTAGACGTTTTTCTTCCATATGAATCAATACAGTTCCAGGATGATGCTTGCTTTAAATGAATTGATTTTTCTAGGACTTTCAAGAATGGAAGAGAATAAATCAGCATCTGAGTTACCTGAGGTAAGCTGAATGCAATGCTCCCTGGAACCACGGATGGATGGGTCCTCAATGTAAATGTGTACCTGTGGTTGGGAGAGGTCCTCACGATCACATGCCTAAAAGACAGAAACGTAGTTAATGCTCCATGTCAAAGGAAATAAAAAACATCAATTCCACTGCATGTGTTCATTTCCGACAACTGATGCTTGATGAGTACCAGGTGGAAACATGGCAGAGAGTCTGACAGTCCTGAAGGAACAGAACCACAAATTTCATTTCTTAAAACGGTTAGGAATGCAAAATGCTTTCCAGGAATAACCTTGGGCCAAGCACACATCAAGGAGACTCAGGATCAAGTTCAAGAGAGTACATACCAGTCAAAATATCAACACTATTATATTTCCAGTTTACATAAAACTAAAGACAATGATTTAGAGTCCTTGATATTAAGTAAAAATTAGATGAGTTTCCTCTTCTGGGAATTATTTCACACCCTCAACAGAATAAAGGGAGGAGAACCAAAGACAGAAGGACGAGGATATAACAGTCCAAAAAAAGTTAGTTTTAGGACTAGTCATTAAATCTCTGTAGGTTCTCACAATAGTTGAAACAGTTGCAACCTACAAAATTAAAAAGATGGTAAAAATAAAAAATTGTCACAAAAAAATGTCACAAAATGTATTTTGTGATATCATATAGATATCAATATTTATTATTTCAAAGCATTTTGTGCTAATTCATTCTGCTCAAAAGTTACCCATATATAGATAAAATATAGTCATCTCATGATAACCTACTACAACAAGAAATTGCCAAGGACTGTGTGTGTGATGAAACCTTCAAACTCTATTTTGCAACAGCGCTATCTGTTTTAAAATCACCTTTTAGAGGGGCACCTGGAGGGCTCAGTCAGTTAAGCATCTTCCTTCAGCTCAGATCATGATCCTGGGATCCTGGGAGCAAGCCCCAAGTTGGGCTCCCTGCTCAGCGGGGAGTCTGCTTCTCCCTCTCCCTCTGCTCCTCCCCCCGCTAGTGCTCTCTCTCTCTCACTAGCTCGCTCTCTCAAATAAATAAATAAAATCTTTTTAGAATATCATCTTTTAAAATGTTATGACTTTTGAAATATTAACGGTTGATGTTTCTATACACATCTTTCTGCCACTAGAACACAAGTTCCTTACATCTGCTACATTTCAAGTAACTCCATCATGAGTACAGTGAACATCTGACAAATATAAGAATTCCATAAACAAATTCTCACACTGATTATCTATACCCCAGTTTATAAACAGAAAGTTCTGTGTTCAACTTAGCATCAAAGAGTTTTTAGGATAAGAAACAATATTACAGCAATCATGTAGTGCAGCCCCTTACCCTGAAGCTGAAAACTACAAACAGTTGGCGATTCTAACTTTGTAAAACTCCTGGATTTTACAGATAGCTTTTTTTTTTTTAAAGCCTCAGTTAAAATTCTGCCTTATTGTTCCTTATTTCCCTAGTCTGCCTTCTGGTGGGCTCCTTTATCTCCTTACCTCTACCTGCCTCAGAAGCATATAGGTGGCACTGAACTTGGTAGTGGGGTTTTTAGAAATTTTGGCAGTAGGTGATATGAATTGGTTAAAATAAAAGACAACAAAAGAATACTTATAAGTAAATAAGTAAATACTTATACTTTGTTGTGCATCTTCCAATTTTCACGTCTCTTGGATTATCATAGTAATAATTATCAAAATAGCTAACATTTATTGAGGGCTTATTCATGTGCAAGGCACTGTTCTAAATGCTTTATTTCTGTAAGTCAATCTGCCCAACTACCCTGAGGAAGATATCATCATCATCCCCATTTCACAGATTAGGACACAGAGGCACAGAGACGGTAGATAAAGCTTATCCATGGTCATCCAGTCTGTAACTGGCAGAGCCAGAATCCAAACTCAGACAATCTGACTGCAGAGCCAAAATCCTAATGACTATGCTATATATGATTTAATAACCAGTATGTTTAGTTCTGCTAAGAAAGTTGATAAAAATAAAGATTATATATAAAAAGCTATGTATGATTTTTAAAACATATTAATCAAAGTTTAATATAGTATAGACTAAAATACACAACACTCCCACCTCTTCCATTTTCCAACTCAGCAGGAGGAATTAAAAAATTATTCTCAAGTTTCCTAAAAAATAAGGGCTCTCTAGAAGTTTCTAAAACACCACTTGGCAGGTTAGGAGAAAACAAAGTTAGATACTCACTGGCCAGGCTGGAAATCCTTTTCATTCACAACTGCACAGTTGGTTAAAGATAATTCATCTGTAGGACATCTTGCAGCTTGCATACTCTATAAAAATCAATGATTAAGAAAATAAAATTAAGTCATCTCTTAAATATTTTTTAAAAATTTATTTATTCAAGAGAGAGAGAGCACAAGCAGGGGGAGCAGCAGGCAGAGGGAGAGGGAGAAGCAGGCTCCCCGCTGAGCAGGGAGTCAGACATGGGGCTCAATCCCAGGACTCTGAGACCATGACCTGAGCTGAAGGCAGACGCCCAACCAACTGAGCCACCCAGACGCCCCTAAGTCATCTTTCATAACCTTAAAGAATAGTTTATGCCTCCTGTCCTCTATTCCTCATCACCTGTAGTAATTACCTATTGTTTTTGACTCCCTGCATTCCTTCCTCTGTGGTAACAGCAAACCCTTCCTTTGGGAAACTGTTCCTTCCCCATTCCATATGTTTCCGTGGGCCTGCCAATCACAGCACATGTGCAACTACAGATTCTATTTCATCCGTGGAATTTTATACAGGCATATGCCAGGAGAAGGACACTTTCCCTGGCCTCACCACTGCATGGAGGTTTCACTGCTCTACAAGAGTGAAACTATCACAGAGAAAGCCAAGGTAACAGAGACACAGACAAACAGAGACCTTGAAATACAGATCTGACCAAGTTAACTAACCAAGTTAAAGCCCTTGAGATGAATACTGAACACTGGTTATGAACCAATAAATTCTTTTTTTCACTCAAGCTTATTTGGTTTTCCATCTTTTCTGAAGAAAAGAATTTTGACTGATTCAAATGCAATGAAGTAAATTCAGTAAGTTTAATAAAGTGTATCATGAACAAATATTTTTATAAGAGACCCCAAGTGGCATGAGCCACATCTCCTAAGGATTAAGAAAGACCATCATCCAAATACCTCCCAACAAAGATAACTGGAGGGTATATATTTTTTCAAAGCAGCAATTAATCTTTTTGATCAACAGCTACTAGCAAAACATTCCTTCATATAACATACTTAACCAATAACCCTTCTACCATTCTCTAGGGTTTCCTAGTTAGTGAAATATGACCCTTGTAGTCATGACATGTAGTTTATGACTAAAGTACTCATTCTTTACATCTCAAGCCAAAGCTGATTCTTCTTAAATTTGCCTTCCAAATACAAATGTATAAAGCAAAATATATTACTTTTTGCTTTGTTTTTAACTAAAATACAGTCATCCCAGTTGTTTAGAGCAATGGTCCCTAAAGCAGGCTATGTGCACCAGAAGGATTTGCAGATAATCCAAGCATCAAAATTAACTGCATTTAGAAAACAGACCTCTAAAAAGGTATATCATAAAATATTAGGCCAAGATTTTAAAGAATAATGAAGTAGCACTTTGCTCGTATTTTTTAATAAAATAGAGAATATGTTTTACATCTTTAGTTCCTTTTTAACTCTTTTTGTATATGTTTTACTATGTATATAAGCTACTAGTATGTCACTTGTAAGTACATATGTATACATATTGGAGATACAGGACCAAAACATGTTTTACTTATGGGATTCATAAAATGTTTGGAAATCACTTATTTAGAACATGAGATGAATAAAGTCTAGATCAAAAGTTTGCTTTATGAATGAGATGGTTTTTTGCCCATGGTCAGTCTGACTAGCCATCTAACAAAAGTTTATCAAACTTTTCTAGTTTCCTACCCATCCTCAGGTCTCTCTCATCTATAAGCTTCTTCCTTGTACATTCTTCTCTCTCCACTAATGCTGAGCCTCTTGCCTAGCCAACTCCTACTCATTTCAACAATTCTCAGCTCAGACATTACTTTTTCTAGAAGACCTTTCTAGACCTTTCCCTCCCCACTAAACTGATACGATAAAGTTCAAATGAAAGCACCTATTTTTATTGTCTGTTTACATGTGTGCATGGCATAAAAGACAGTAAGCTTCTCAAGAACTCAACTATATCTTGCTTACATGTGTGGTTCCCCAGGACTAGTACAGAGCTTGGTACACAGTGAATGCTCATCAAACATCTGCTGAATAAATGAACTTATGGATCAATATAAATCTAACTGCAGAATAAACTGTTCAAAGGACATGTACACAAAGGACATTTCAAGGTTACTTAGGAAGTGGTATGAAGTGACATAATTTAATTTATCTAATAGTTCAAAATTACACAGAACTGATATAGCCAAAGTAATAAAAAATGTACAAGATGCTCAATTAACCTTTTATTTTTTAAGATTTTATTTATTCATTTGAGACAGAGAGACACAGAAAGAGAGAGAGCATGAGCAGGAGGAGAGGCAGAGGGAGAGGGAGAAGCAGACTCCCCTCTGAGCTGGAAGCCCCGACGCAAAGTTCGATCTCAAGACCCAGAGATCATGACCTGAGCCAAAGGCAGACACTTAACCACCTGAGCCACCCAGGCACCCCTAAGTTAACCTTTTCATTTATAAACTTGTTTAGTTGTCAAAGAGGCAGTGTCCTCACATTTATTATCTTAGTTTCTGTTGCTCAGGAGCCTAGGCATGGCTCATCTGGGTTGTCTAAAATCTCGTAAGGCCATTATCAAGAAGTCTGCTGGACTGCACTCTCATCTGGAGGCTTGCTTCAATGATCACAGGGATTATTGGCAGAATTTATTCCATTGCTATTGTGAGATTGAATGTCCAGGCTTCTTGCTGTAAAACACCCTCAGTTTTTGGAGAATATTCTCAATTCTTTGCTACATGGCATTCCTAATATAGTCACTTAGTTCATCAAGCCATCAAGGAGAGTCAGTACATTGAGTCCCCTAGCAAGCTGGAGTGTTATGTAACATGATGTAATTATGGAAATGACATTGCACTGCCTTTGCCATAATCTATTGGGTAGAAGCAAGCTGCTTGTCCCATATACTCAAGTATATGAGGGGATTACACAGAGGCACAAATAACTAGAGGCAGTGATGGGGGGGTCGGCTTCCAGTCTGTCTGATACAGGATATTATTTATAATACTTTTCTACATCCATCAAAAAAAAAAATTGCCAAAGAGGTAGTGTCCTTCAAAAAAAAGTAAAAAACTCTGTAGAAGTCATCTGGCTAGCCAACCAAAACAGATGCTGTGAGCAAAAGGCCTTCCTAGTGGAATCTAGAAGCATCTGTGTTTTTATGATAAGCCAAGCAGGGTATCTCATTTTCTCATCAAAATATAAATTCCTATAAATAGTAGCTGTTTACCCACCACAGTAATGCCAACGGAAAATTCCACAATTTTTCTAACATTGAACTTGCCTCTAGGAAACAATAATAAAAACTCAGCCACTACAGCCATGCAGCTAATATGAAATGAAAATACCACACTGATAGGCAATTTTATAAGTTCAGTTATCTGAGTTACTAGAACATTTAACCATCTAAAGGCTGTAAAATGTTTTCACTAATAACTTGAAATGTAAAAAATTATTAACTCATTGCTACTCAAAAGAATAAAAATCTCAACAAATCTTTAATTGAAACTTTAGCAGAGGCAATTATATCATTACTTGAAAGCCTTTATTAGGGGCACCTGGGTGGCTCAGTCGTTAAGCATCTTCCTGCAGCTCAGGGCGTGATCCCAGAGTCCTGGGATCGAGCCCCACATCAGGTTCCTCTGCTGGGAGCCTGCTTCTTCCTCTCCCACTCCCCTTGCTTGTGTTCCCTCTCTTGCTGGCTGTCTCTCTGTCAAATAAATAAATAAAATCTTTAAAAAAAAAAAAGCCTTTATTAAAGTGCAGAAAGAGAATTTGCTTCTCTTCATCAAAAAAAAAAATTGGAAGGATTTAACTAGGTCTCCTTTGGGCAACATTATACAGTTTTTGAATTCAAATAGCATAATTCCATCCAAAGGTCTACTTTAAGAACTGGATTAATTAAATATATGCTTTGTCACTTACCAAAGAATTTAATAGGGAAAAATAAATAGAAAAAAACAGAGTGCAGTACCTAACTAGAAGAGCTCCTTGCCAAATAACTGCCCCTACCCTAGCTAACTGCAACACTCATGAATCCTCGTGCTTTTCCTCTGCGGTGCTTGAGGCTTGGTTACATCTCTCTAGAGACACCCAAATCCCCCACAGGAAAGGGAAGTAGGACGGATAACATGAACTTGCCCAGAGCCAGCTCCGCTGACAAGTCTCACTCCATTATTTCTTGTCAGACGAGCTTTGCTGAAAAATAACATTTTAGAACTGCGTTGTTCAATAAAGTAACCACTAGACAGAGATGGCTATTAAAATTAAAATAAAAAATTCCATTCAGTTGCACTAGCCACCTTTCAAGTGCCACATGTGGCTAGTAGCTATTACTGTGGAAATTTCCACTGGACAGGGCTAGTCTAGGATTATGTGAGAAAGCCCATCAGTGATATCTGTCTTCAGGCCTCTGAGATCACTCCATGCTATAAACTCAGGTAATAATTTCTGTTAAAATTTGAAGTCACATGAGCCTATAAGTGGTGGAGTAGAAATAAGTTAGTCTTAAAGTTATCTCTCAAAGAGCCTGTAGGGATACTTCTACCTTATTCATTTCAGACCAATAACTATTCAAATAAATGAACCTCCTGACATCCCTTAGGGCCTTAAAATTCCTTTACAGATTTATCCTGAAAAAGAAAAAAAGCAAGTTCCAATTTTGGTCTTTTTTTGGGGGGAGGGACCCCAAAGAAAAATGTAAAAGGCTGACAACATTAAATACTGGCAAAGACGTAATACAGTTTCTTATAAAGTTAATGTGACCCAGCAAGTTGGCCTAGCTTTTTATTCAAGAGAAATGAAAACATATAGCCACACTTGTACACAAATGTTCACAGAAGCTTTATTCATTATAGCCAAAAATCGGAAAGACACACAAGTGCCTACCAACACATGAATGGAAAAACAAATTGTGGTACTGCCATACGATGGAATACTACCCAGCACTTAAAAAGAAACCATGGATACATGCAACAACATGAGTAAACTTCAAAAACATAATAATGAGTAAAAGAAGCCAAATGCAAATCACTGGATATTATGTAAATTTCACCTCATATTCAGATGAAGTTCTAGAAGAGGCAAAAGTAATCTAGAGCAACAGCAACGAAAAGATCAGTCAGTGCTTGCCTGAGTGAAAAGGACAGTAAAGAAGCATGAAGTAACTTTTTGACATGACAGAAGTGTTTTATATGGTTCTTTAAGATTTTATTTACTCAGGGGCGCCTGGGTGGCTCAGTTGGTTAAGCATCTTCCTTCCACTCGGGTCATGATCTCAGGGTTCTGGGATCAAGCCCCACATCGGGCTCCCTGCTTGGTGGGGAGCCTGCTTCTCCCTCTTCCACTCCCCTGGCCCTGCTTGTGTGCTCAGTCTCTCGTTCCCTCTATCTCAAATGAATTTATTTATTTGAGACAGTGAGCGGGAGCACGGGGAAGGGACAGAGGGAGAGGGAAAAGCAAACTCCCCACCTGAGGAGGGAGCCCAATGCAGGGCTCAATCCCAGGACCCTGGGATCATGACTCGAGCTAAAAGCAAACACGTAACCAACTGAGCCACCCAGGCGCCTGATAAGTGTTTTACATCCTGATTGCCTTTTACTGTATATAGGTTATAACTCAATAAAGTTGAAAGATTATGCTCTGATTTTTCAATGGCTGTACAGTCTAATAATTTCCATTGCAAAGATAGGATAAATGCTAAAACTAGAAAACAGAGTTTCAGTACAAGTTCAAAATGGGGCCCTTATCTCTATATAACAAAGACCTAGACCTTGATACATCCACACTCCTACCTGGTAGACAGAGACAATTTGGTCTGCAGAACAGCCTCCGTTCACTCCCCAACCAGTCCTCATCCCAGACGCAGGAAACATACAGAACTAAAGAAATGGTCAGATCTACCTCTAAAAGGCCAGTCCAAGGGTACTGCCCATACTGGCCAGTCCTGGGCACAGGAAGTCAACGTGGAAGGATAAAACCTACAACTTCTTCTGGCACAAATGTCCCATACTGACAGTCAGATTGGTAATTCTTCCTCCTGAGAAGAATAAGTAAGGATTTTTTTCCCTGTAATAATTCTTCCCTTAAGAGGCAAGGAAGTTTGAGCTAAAGTTCTACCCTCCCTATGGGCAGGGACAGAAAAGTGAGAAAATAGTAGGAAGAAAGGCACACCCACCCACACATACACAACAATGAGAATTAAATGAGATAATCCTCATTTACTGATGCGGAGTAAATACTCAATGAATCTTAGCTATTATTATAACTATCCTAAAGATACTCAGTAATAGCAAAAAAAAAAAAAAAATCACAGACACCTAAACCTAAATAAATGCCATTAATAGGGGTGTGGCTAAAAGAATCCCAACTATGCAGCCATTTCAAGGTCAAGGTACCTCTGTGTGTTGCTGACAAGGGCAAATGTCCACTATATAGTGCTAAATGTTTCTTAAGTTACAAAACAGTGTGTAGGGTAACCTTTTTTTTTAAATAAACAAGATACACACTAAAATAGCAGTATTTACTTCTGAGGAGAAACAAGAAGGCATAAGGGAAACACTTTCACTTTTCACAATTCTAAAATTACTTTTACAATAAATAACCTTTGTCTTACGGAAATAATTTTTCTTTTTAAGTTTATTTATTTTAAGTAATCTCCCCACCCAATATGGGGCTCAGACTCACAACCTCAAGATCAAGAGTCACTCCCTCTTCTGACTAAGCCAGCCAGGCACCCAGGGAAATAATTTTAAATATGGAAAACTTCTATGTACAAAATTGTCCTCTATAGCATTATTTTAACAGTGATGAATTAGAAGCAACCTAAAAATACTATTTCCAAGTAAAGGCTATGTAAACTACAACATATCCACTTAATTAAATATCACAATATATTGAGGGGTTTATATCACAGGAATATGAAAAAATACACATAAGTTTTACTTTACAGTTTGATTTTTTAAAAGAATAGCAAATCAACTAAATGGAAACACACCAAAATGTAAAAAACAATTGTAACTGGATAATGGAACTACAGATGATTTTTTTTCATCTTTTTTTGTGCATTTTCCAATTTTACCAAATTAAAATTTTTGTTTTAAAGTTAATTGACGGTGGAGTGCCTGAGTGGCTCAGTCAGTTAAACATCCAACTCTTGATTTTGGCTTAGGTCATGGTCCCAGTTCATGAGATTGAGCCCCACGTCAGGCTCCACGCTCAGCAGTGAGTCTACTTGAGATTCTCTCTCTCCCTCTCCCTCTCCCCCCCCCCGCCCTCTCTCTCAAATAAATAAATCTTTAAAGTTGATTGATGGCATTTCATTTTAGATCTCTGTCTGCTTCTGTATAGATAGTTATGACCACACACATTAGGAAATAACTCAAAGGACATGCTTAATAAAGGTCATTGTCATTACGCATGACATACAAGACACTGACTCATCCTTTGTGTGTGTCTTTTCTTCATAATTAAATCATGTTGGTTAAATCTAATTTTCTTTTGATAATGGTGTGACAAGGATTTTTGTAAATAAAGAAAAAGCACGTCTAGCAAACTCAGTAAGAAGCTATAAAATATGGTTTGAGGGG
Organism: Ursus maritimus; assembly: GCF_017311325.1. Taxonomy (NCBI): domain Eukaryota; kingdom Metazoa; phylum Chordata; class Mammalia; order Carnivora; family Ursidae; genus Ursus; species Ursus maritimus. The sequence goes on along the minus strand of NW_024424897.1, from coordinate 17,032,071 downwards.
CACCTGGGTGGCTCAGTCATTAAGTGTCTGCCTTCGGCTCAGGTCATGATCCCAGGGTCCTGGGATCAAGCCCCACGAAGGGCTCCCTGCTCTGCAGGAAGCCTCCTTCTCCCTCTTACACTCCCCCTGTTTGTGTTCCTTCTCTCAGTCTCTTTATAAATAAAATCATTTTAAAAAATAAATAAATAAAAATAAAATATGGTCTGAGACACAGAACCACTTGATAATCATACAAAGAGTTAAAATTTATTTATATTGGGCAGGTTAACCAATGACAGTACAGCACTAAATCACAGTCAGTTAACTGAGTCCTTGGCACTGGAAACAATTTCCTCTCCAAGGCTGCATTAATCTGGGGAAGTTCGTCAATGCCTTAAAATAAATTATTTAAGAATTTGGAGAAGTACCTGGAAGAATATCTAGCACATGATAGGGACTCAATAAGTGTTGGTTGAATTTTAAAATTTTTGGAGAAATATATCTACAAAGTTGAAGAAAATTAATGCCTATCTAAGCAGATAAATACATATAATCAAAAACTGCTATAAATAAGAAATAGACAACAGGTTCCAAGTACAACAGAAACAAAAAATGTTTAAAGTACTAGAAAAAAGTTTAGCAAAATGCATAAGACCCTCATAAAGAAAATCAATGGAAATACATAAGAGAATATCCATATAAATGTAGAGAAATATGATGTTATTGTATGCAATGACTCAATATTGTAAGGGAATCATGAACTCCAAATTAACCTATAAATGTAATGTAATTATAAGCAGAATCCCAACGGGTCATTCATAAATTCAATACAGTAAAGGAACTGCCAAGTAAAATACAGTAGAGGAAATGGGAGGGAATTTTCTTAATTTGTTAGTCAAGAAAACTTTTAGCAAGAATGAGGGCAACTGGCCCTACTAGACATCAAAACATGTATATACAATAATTAAAACAAGATGGTACTGGTACAAAAACAAACGGTTCATGGAGTAGAACTACCAACAGAGAGGGGCGCCTGGGTGGCTCAAGTCGCTAAAGCGTCTGCCTTCAGCTCAGGGAGTGATCCCAGAGTTCTGGGATTGAGCCCCGCATCAGGCTCCTCTGCTGGGAGGCTGCTTCTTCCTCTCCTACTCCCCCTGCTTGTGTTCCCTCTCCCGCTGGCTGTCTCTCTCTCTGTCAAATAAATAAATAAATAATAAAATCTTAAAAAAAAAAAAGAACTACTAACAGAGAAATAGGATTAAATATACATGAGAACTTAATATACAAGATTGAGAATCAGTGGGGGAAACTATTCAATAATGGTGTTGAGACAACAGACTATCCATTTGGTAGTGGTGAGGGAGGAGTGTTAATAATAAAAGCTAAGGGGCGCCTGCGTGGCTCAGTCGTTAAGTGTCTGCCTTTGGCTCAGTTCATGATCCCAGTACACTGGGATCGAGCCCCGCATTGGGCTCCCTGCTCAGCGGGAAGCCTGCTTCTCCCTCTCCCACTCCCCTGCTTGTGTTGCCTCTCCCTCTGTCAAATAAATAAATAAAATCTTAAAAAAAAAAAAAAAAGCTAATGTGTTTGGGGAGTTTCATTATGAATCAGACACAGTTTTAAGAGCTTCACATACCTGCAAACATCCCAGCCCACAATTCTTTCTGATTACCAAAATCTAACATTACAGTTGACCCCTTGAACTACATGGGTTTGAACTCTACTTCTATGAAGCTTTTTTTTGATAAATACATTACAGTATTATAAATGTATTTTCTCTTCTTTATGATTTTCTTTATATATATATATATATTAACATATATATATATATTTTTAATCAAGTAAACTCTATGCCCAACGTGGGGCTCAAACTCACAACCCCAAGATCTAGAGTCACACGTTCTACCAACTGAGCCAGCCAGGTGCCTCCCATATGATTTTCTTAACATTTTTTTCTCTAGCTTAATTCACTGTTAAGAATACAGCATACAAAATAAGTGTTATTCAACCATTTCTCAGTAAGGCTTCTGGTAACAGACTATTAGTAGCTAAGATTTGGGGGAGTCAAAAATTCTAACTGGAATTTCCATTGTCAATGTCCCTAACCCCTGTGTTCTTCAAAGGTCAACTGTATCTGCCTCACTCCAGCTCTAGGTGTGTTTCTCACAACACAAGAAAATTACTCCTCTTTAAATGATTCTTTAATATGATTCATTCTGAATATTCATACTTAGAAGAGAAAAAATTATTTTAAGGTGAATAACTGAAGATTGCATATTTTCATCCTATAGGCACCTTCAATATGATTTAAGCATATAATATAGTTTCATTTCATCATCTTCAAGGATCACAACAGTCCACTGTTAACTTCAACCACCCTCATCTTGGACTTCTAGCCTCCATAACTGTGAGAAATAAATTTCTGCTGTTTAAAGTTACCCAGTCTCTGGCATTTTATTATAGCAGCCCAAAAAGACTAAGACAATTTCATGTAACATACAATTCATCATTTTAAAGTGTACATTTCAGTGGTTTTTACAATATTCGCTATGTTGTGCAATCATCACCACTAACGCTTCCAGAACATTTCCAGCAAACTTCAAAAAGAAACCCTGTACTTATTAGTAGTTAGTCCCAATTTTCCCCTCCCTTCACCCTCTGATAACCACTAGTTTAACTGTCACTGTGGATTTACCTAGTCTGGACATTTCATATGAACAGAATCAGAAAATCTGTCATCTTTGTAGGACTGTCTTCTTTCGCTTAGCATAATGTCTTCAAGATTTTCTATGTTGCAGTGTGTGACCAGATCATTCACACTGTATGAATAGGCCACATTGGTTTATCTAGTCATCAGCTGATAGACATTGGGTTATTTCCACTTTTTGGCTATTATGAATAATGCTATGAACATCCATCTAACAAGTTTATGTACAAACATGTACTTTCGTCTCAATTATATACCTAGGAGTAGAACTGCTGAGTCATTCTGTTTAACTTTCTGAAGAACTGTCACTGTTTTCCACAATGACTACAGCATTTTACATTCTCACCAGCAGAGGATAACATTTCCAATTTCCCTGCATGAGCACCCACACTTTTTCTTTTTTTTAAACTATAACCAACCTAACGGGTGTAAAGTGGTACCTCATTGGTTTGTTTTGTTTTTCTTAAGGCTGGGCGTGGAGCCTAACGCAGGGCTTGAACTCACCACCCTGAGGTCAACACCTGAGCTGAGATCAAGAGTTAGATGCTTAATCAACTGAGCCACTCAGGAACCCCTCATCATGGCTTTAATTTGCATTTCCTTAATGATAATGATGTTGAACATCTCTTCACATGCTTACTGGTCATTTGCACATTTGTTTAGGAGAGATGTCTATTCAAATCCTTTACCGATTTTTATTTTTCCATTGCCTGTTTTTATATTGTTGTCTTTTAATGTTGAGTTGCAAGAGTTCTTTATATATTCTGGATACTAGACCCTTATCAGATATATGATTTGCAAATATTCTCTCCCATTCTGTGGGTTGTCATATTTTTGATAGTGGTCTTCGATGCATAAAAGTTTTAAATTTTGATGAAGTCCAACTTATCTATTTTTTTTATGCTTTTGTCATATCCAAAAGAAAATCACTGTTTAACCCCAAGTCATGCAGATTTTTACCAATGTTTCTTCCTAAGAATGTTACAGATTTAGATCTTTCATCCATTCTGAGTTAATTTTTTGTATGTGGTGTGAGGTAGGGGTCCAAATTCACTCTTTTGCATGAAGATATCCAGCTGTCCCAGCATCATTTGCTAAAAAGACTGTTCTTTCCCCATTGAATGGTCTTGGCATGCTTGTTAAAAATCAATTGACCATGAATTTATGGGTTTACTTTTGGACTTTCAATTCTATTCCATTGGTTTATATGACTATCCTTATGCCACCAGCACATCATCTTGATTATTATAGCTTTGTAGTAAGTTTTGAAATCATGTGTGTGTCCTGCAACTTTGTTCTACTTTTTCCAATTGTTGTGGATTCAATGGCTTTGCAACCCCATATGAATTTTAGGAGAAGCTTATCCATTTCTGGAAAAAAGGCAGTTGGAATTTTGACGAGGATCACACTGAATTTACAGATCAATTCAGGGAGTATTGCTACATTAATAATATTAAGTCTTCCAATCCATGAACACAAGATGTCTTTCCATTTCTTTAGATCTTTAATTTCTTTCAACATGTTTTGTACTTTTTAGGGTACAAGCATTATACTTCCTTGAATTTATTCATAAGTACTTTATTCTTTTTGATGTTATCGTAAATGGAATTGTTTTCTCAATTTCATTTTCAGATTGTTCATTGCTAGTGTATGGAAATGCAACTGATTTTTGTATATTGATCTTGTATCCTGCAACTTTGCTGGATTCATTTTTTGTAAATTCTTTAGGGTTTTCTATATATAAGATCATGTCATCTGCAAATTGAACTTTATTTCTTTCCAAACTTTTTTTTTCTTTACCTTACTTGTGAACTGCCTACCTAGAACCTCCAATATCTCATTGAATATAAGTAGCAAGAGCAGGCATCCTTATCTTGTTCCTGATCTTAAAATGGAAAGCTTTCAGTTTTCTCCAGTAAGTATAATGTTAGCTGTGGATTATTCTGTTGAATTTTGCTTGTTGAACTGAATTTACAGAGTGCCAACTCAAGGTTGCTCCGAGAATCTAACAAGAAAAGATCTGTGAAGGTGTTTTCAAAACTGTAAAATACCATTTAGTTTAAGATATCTTTATTCAGTAACTTAGTGCTCTTACTCTAAAAAGTTATCTCTAACTGTTAAAGAAATGAAAACAATGTTTGTGAAGCTCTCTTTTTAATTCCCGACATCCTGATGGAAGTGTAGTACTTATGTTCTTTTGAAGGGTGAAGGGGAAGAGAAGAATCTTTGGAGAAGTAATCAGAACAAAAATAGAAGGCCTAGAGCCTCACCCCAGTTTAAAAAAAAAAGAACTACCATTTCTTTAAATCAACTTTTATTGAAGAAAAACATACCTCCAGAAACGTACGTACATTAAAGTGTCTGGCTAAATGAATTTCTAAAAAGTGAACACACCGAGTTCAAGAAAGAGAACAATACCAGCCTCCCATACTTCCCCCTCCTAGTTACTAGCCCTTTACCCCCAACTACAGATAACCAGTATCTTGTTTCTATCATCAGAAATAATCATAGTTTTGCCTATTTTTGAAACTTTATATAAATAGAATCATATAGTATGTGCAATTTTGTGTCTGACTTCTCTCCCTCAATGTCATGATTGTGAAACGCATCCACACTCTTGCATGCAGCACTAGTTCATTCATTTTCATTGCTTTTTATAGTATATAATTATATGACTATGCCACCATTATTTATCCATTTGAGTTGTCTCCAGTTTCTAATTATGAATACTGCTGCTATCAGCATGTTTGTACATGTCTTTTGAATAATATATGTATGAATTTCTATTGGATATACACCCCCCACACACACAGCCTCCAGAACTGCTGGGTCATAGCATATACATACATGTTCAGCTTCAGGGAATTTTGCCTAACATGTACAATGTGGTGTTTTGATATAAGTATACTTTGTGGAATGATAACCACAATCAAGCTAATTAACATATCCAGCACCTCACATAGTTAACCATTTTCTCTGTGTGTGGTAAGAACACTTAAGATCTACTCTCAGCAAATTTCAAGTATACAATATATCATTTTTAACGATAGTTACCATGCTATCTAGCATTTTAAATTGTTTCTATGGGAAGAGCACTTCAAATACCAAATTCACTATACTGCAGGAAATAACTTTGCATTCTTAAATGTTTGAGAATTGGATACAGTTCAAGGTATTAACGGGAAGAAAAGGCAATAATCCTGAAATCTCGAAATAACAAGGTTGAATATACATTTGGAAAGAAATGGGAAAATTATCTTCAGCAATCTGGAGAGCACCATGTACCAAGTCAATGGTTCTTAACTTTAGCATACATCAGAATCACTTGGATAATGTGTTAAAGGAGATTGCAGGGGCCCCACCACCAGAGTTTCTAATTTCATCAGCCTGGGGTAGGGCCTGAGAATTTGCATTTCTAACAAGTTCTCGGGTGATACTGATTAGCTGGTCTGCAGATTCCACTTTGAGAATCACTGTATTAAGTAAGGAGAAATAATCTTCATAAAAACAGAAATACCTACAGGTTCCTTTCTTTCTACAATAGAAATGTGGGAAACAGGCTTCAATAATGCCCTTAGGCCATTTCATCATTTAACTTGAAAAATACAATTAAGTTTATTTTGATGCTTGTTAAGTAGTAAATTGATTGGGAGGCTTTTTATACAAAAAACAATAATCAGACTCAATATCGGCACATGGAGAAAAAAGACTAGCATGAAATCCAGCAGCTGTTTAAAGTTAGATCTATGCCACATTATTAATGATCTGAATAACAGAATAAACATCAGTACAGAATTCAACAGCTTGGCAGAGAATGTAACATTAAAATTCAAACTACATTGTCCAAAATGATGATTTATTAAGGTATTTAGAAATAAATGTTCATCCATTCACTCAACAATCATTCACTGAGTAATACATCCACACCAGGCTCTGTTCAAACAGTGAGAACCACGTCTTCTATCATCTCACAAAATGCTGTCAATATTATTCTCTAGGAGAAAAGTAACTAGGATAACTAAATTTTTTAAATTCCCCCACCTTGATGTTCTTTGGAAGACCCAGAATTAGCGATAATTGCTATTTTCATTGCTTGTCAACCAAGTAAGAAAATGTTTGTTCATATGCACATAACACTAAAAACACTTTACAGTATTTAAAAATCCACCAGCAAAACCCTAAAATATTCTTTTATTATTTAGGGATTTTAAAAATAAGTGAATGTTGGATTTGAAAAATGACTACTTATTTCTTACTTTAATAATTTTCCCATTTTCTACATTACCAAAGATCTATATGGCTAGTGCAAAACACGTGAGAACTTTAGCACTTCATTCTGAATTTAGCAAAGGACCAAAATACCCTGCATTACTCACAAACAGCTGATGCTAATTCATTTGGTTTCAAATCTATAGAGCACAAAGTTTTGATAAATTATTAGTACTTTTTGGCTTAATGTCAAAAAAAAAAAAAGAAAAGGAAATCGGCTTTGTAGAGTAAATTCAGCTGAATTTTATTGAAATTATCTTTTATCTGCTCTTGTAAAACATAAGGGAAAAATGCAGGTCAAAATCAATGACAATAAAGATAATTTTTTTCTAAAGATTTTTTATTTTTAAGTAATCTCTACACCCAATATGGGGCTTGAACTCATGACCCTGAGATTGAGTTGCACACTCTACTGACTAAGCCAGCCAGGCACCTCAATAAAGATAAATCTAAATTTAAAGATAAAGACATTTTTTGGGGCACCTGGGTGGCTCAATCATTAAGCGTCTGCCTTCGGCTCAGGTCATGATCCCAGGGTCCTGGGATAGAGCCCCACATCGGGCTCCCTGCTCAGCGGGAAGCCTGCTTCTCACACTCCCCCTGCTTGTGTTCCCTCTCTCCCTGTGTCTCTGTCAAATAAATAAAATCTTAAAAAAAAAAAAGATAAAGACATTTTTTAAAAGAGGAAAGATTACCTTCATATGGAAAAGGGTCAAGAAATGCCAAATAAAGAAAAATAAGGAGGGGGCAAGAATAATTTTAGCATATATCAAGAATAATTTTAAAGCTATCATACAATATATATAACATCAAATAATACAATTATTATAAAATATATAATATGATATACATTTAATATAATATTAAAGCTATTTTAATTAAAACAGTGGCACTGGTGCATGTATAGGCAAACAGCATATTAATAACAGAGTCCAGACTTAGGGTGGTTATAAAACACAGATAGCATTAAAATCAGTGGGAAAAAAGGATGGACTCAATAAATGACGTTGGGACAACTGGCTATACATATGGAAAAGATAAAATTAGCTTCCCAATTCACACCAAACACAAAAATAAATTCCAGACGAATTCTTTCTTTTTTTTTTTTCCCTTAAGATGTGTTTACTTATTTATTTGAGAGTGAGAGCGAGAGAGATCACATAGGGAAGAGGAAGAAGCAGACTTGCCACTGATCAGGGAGCCTGATGTGGGGCTTGATCCCAGAACCCTAGGATCATGACCTAAGCCAGAGGCAGACGATTAACCCTCTTAGCCATCCAGGCACCCCAAATTCCAGACGAATTAAACACCAAATTGTAAAACCCAAAATTTTAAACTTTTGAGATGAGTATCTTTTTGACTTGAAAGTAGGTAAAGATTTCTTTTAGGGCACCTGGGTGGCTCAGTTGGCTGAGCAGCCGACTCTTGGTTTTGGCTCAGGTCATGATCTCAGGGTCCTGGGATTGAGCCCCGCGTGGGCTCTGCGCTCAGTGGGAAGTCTGCTTCAGGATTCTCTCTCTCCCTCTCCCTCTCCTTCTGGCCCTCCCCTGCTGTCTCTCTCTCCCTCTAAAATAAATAAATAAACCTTAAAAAAAAAAAGATTTCTCTTAAAGCACACAAACACAATAATCATAAGGTAACAAATAAGTAATTATAGCTATAATAAAATTTAAACCTAAAACTCTATAAACATGAAAATATCACCACTGTCTGGGAGAAGCTATTTACAACTAAATAAGAATGAGATTCCAAAGCATACCTTACTCCCCACAAAACGAAAACTCTACAAATTAATTTTTTTTTAAAATACTAATAGCCAAAAGGTAAAAATAGGCAAAGGTTATACAAAGATGATTTGGAGAAGGAGATATCCCAATGACCAATATGAAAACTGCTCAATCTCACTAGTAATTAGGGAAAAAATGCAAATTTATTTATTTTTAAAGATTTTATTTATTTGAGAGAGAGAAAGCATGAGGTGGGGAGGGTCAGAGAGAGAAGGAGAAGCAGGCTCCCCACTGAGCCAGGAGCCTGATGCGGAGCTCTATCCCAGGACCCTGAGATCATGACCTGAGCCGAAGGCAGACACTTAACCGCCTGAGCCCCCCAGGCGCCCCGAAAAAATGCAAATTTAAACAGTAAGATTGTTTATACCTATCATAATGTAGAAATTATAATGTCGGCTATGTTAAGTGCTGGAAAGGACATGAGTAACACACACTCATATACTGCTGGCAAGAGTGCAAACTGGTATAACTAGGTAAAGACAAAGGTTAACTCATCACCCAGCAATTCTATGTAGCAATTCTACATAAGATACATGTCTAAGTTTCTAGACATATATCTTAAAGAAACTCTTACATGTGCATGTAAGGAGACATATAGAAGAATGTATACTCCATAAAAAATAAAATTGGAAGCCACTTAAATTATCCTCAGATAAGAAAAGAGATAATTGTGGAGCAGTCACAAAATAGGATACTACACAGTAGTTAAACAGAATTAACTGGCTCTCTATATATCAACATGACTAAATTTCAAATGTCATTTTAAATTTAAAAAATGCAGTTTGCAGAAGGAAATATACAGTATGACATCATTATATATATTTTTAAAACACACAAAACAATTTATTACTTATGGGCACAAACATACATAAATGTGAACAGAAAGGATCTATACCAACTTCAGAATAGTGGTTAATTTGGGGGAAAGGTTAGTGAAATCAAAAGGAGATACAAAAGAGATTCAATTGGATCTGTAATGTTTTATTTCTAAAAATTAAAGTTCTGAAACAAATATCACAATATGTTAACACTTAAATCTGGGTGGTGAGCATATGGATATATGCTATTTGCTGTACTTTTCAGCATGCTTGAAATCTTTTTTAAGAATTTTTTTTTTAAGTAATCTCTGTACCCAATGTGGGGCTCGAACTCACAACCCCAAGATCAAAAGTTGCATGTTCTTCTGAGTGAGCCAGCCAGGCGCCCCATGCTTGAAATCTCTTAAAGTGTATATAAATTATTCTTGTTTAAATGCACAGAATTTCTAGAAATACTTACAGTCAAGAAAGGAATAGTTTCCACCATAAAAAATAAGTCGGAAATTATGAGATTAAATCTCTAGGAAACTGAAAGACAACATAGTGTAGGCCTCAGAGACCACTCAGTGGTATTAATACGGAATTGTGAGAGAGGATCTCATTAAGACGTTCTTACCGAAGATACACACCCAGAGTATGGACCCTTAAGAACTGCACTATAGCAAAGTGTCTAGTATATTGCCAGTGCAGGTGTTTCCAGGGGCTCACTGTTCTGACAATTCAAGAATTTTCAAAAGTACAATAGTATACTTTCTTTTTTTTTTTTTTTTTTAAGATTTTATTTATTTGTCAGAGAGAGAGAGGGCACAAGCAGCAGACAGAGGCAGAAGCAGGCCCCCCGCTGAGAAGTAGCCCGATGCGGAACTCGATCCCAGGACCCTGGGATCATGACCTGAGCCAAAGGCAGATGCTTAACTGACTGAGCCACCCAGGCATTCCCAATAGTATACTTTCACCTTATACCTCTGCACCTTGTTTTAAGTACTTGAAAAAAGAATACATCCACTTTAAGCATAAATTTCTTTTGTTTCAAAAAGAAGCTATTTAATAGTGCTATAAATAGTTCAATTTTATTTTCTAAAACATATTGCATTTGAAGATACTTTTTAAAATCTCCACTAAAGTAACACACACAAACAATAACTACTGCATGTAAGAGTGCAGAAAGTTGATGTGCAACTCTGACTTTACGAAACAAGACTACAAAACATTCTGTATTGTTTGATTGGACTTGTGGTATTGCACATAAGCTATTCCCAATTCAGAACTTGTGCTCCAAAACTACCTGAAGGTCGATTATTTGGTAAAGATGTCATTTACCCACAAAATGTTATAAATGGCTAGGTTTCTTGGGGCGCATGGTGGCTCAGGCATTTGAGCATCAGACTCTTGGTTTCAGCTCAGGTTATGATCTCAGGGTCGTGGGATAGAGCCCCACATCCGGCTCTGCGCAGGAATCGTCTGCTTCAGATTCTCTCTCCCCCTCCCTCTCTCTCTCCCTCTGTCCCTCCCCACTCACGCTCTCTAAAATAAACAAAATCTTTAAAAATAAATACATAAACAAATAAATGGCTAGGTTTCTAGACTAGGCTACAAGTTTCATCAGTATACTGATACTAAATATACTAGCCTGCCCTCGAAAAACGTGAGATTAGGTAAATTTTACCTCTAACATCTTTCTTCTTAAAAATTTTTTAAAAGATTTTATTTATTTATTTGAGAGAGAGAGAGAAAGAATAAGCCGTGATGAAGGGCAGAGGGAGAGAGAGAGAGAAGCAGACTCCCTGCCGAGCAGGAAGTCCAATGCGGGGCTCAATCCCAGGACCCTAGGATCACGTGAGCTGAAGGCAGACTCTTAACCAACTGAGCCACCCAGGTGCCCCTCTAACTTCTTTCTACACCTCATTCAACTCCTTAGATTCCTATTTAACATCATCTTATTCCTATTCCTTCACAACGGATTACCTCAACAAGGTGTAAGAATTTATGAAGAAAGGGATCCATTGGCTTTACTGGCATTACTGTATGTGTATTTTCAGAAAGGCACTGCTGAATCTCCAGCAAGTGAAATTTCTGGCAATTTTAAAAGATTATAAAAAAGTTCAGGAAATGTGGAAAGCCTTTCTTCTCTTCAGTAACCAGGTGGTGGTGGTGGTGGTGGTAGTGGTGGTGGTGGTAGTAGAAGGGGCCAAGAAAGCAACACCAAATAGAACAGCTTTACTCGGGAGCCTCTCCATACTTAGAGTCAGCTCTCCTAAACATTTAAGGCTGTATTTCAGATTCTTTCTTTCCTCCACTTCTGATTCTATGATTCCAGAGAAGCTGTAGCATAAGAGTTCTGATAGTGCATAAGAGGCCTGGGGCAGTGGTAGCCATCTGTATGGGGAGTTCATTTATAACTAAGAGTCCGTATTCAATGTAAGTAATAAGAATTAGAACTATAGAATCTGCTTTATTACCAGCAAAAATTTAAGACAGCCAAGAACATTAATTACCTAACTCAATCTTTTTGAAAGGCCAAAGGGAATCAAGTACGTTTAAATCAATTCATCATTTATTATAAAACATATCCAACTTACAATTCCTTGTTTTTTCTCATATAGTAAATACATTGAAGAAGATAATGACAAGAATTATTTCCTTTCAGGTTCTTTGCTTTTGAGATTAGGAGCTTCAGGATATTTTAGGGTCATCAGTTCTGATGACCTAAATGCTATTTACTGAATAATATCACACATTTTATTCTTCGGCCAATTTCCCAGATGAACTAAACATGATGCTCTCCTTTGCCCAGAAAAAGCAAAAGACAAGATATACAGGTTACTAATGCTACCAGTGATACATGTGATATAATGATTCAGTGAAAAAAAAAAGCCTTCAATTATATAGTGAATATAAATACCATTTACAAGATGTCAGAATGAGAAAATTAAACTAACCAAAAGCAAAAATAATTCAAAATAGCTTTTCTCCCACAAAAGGAAATTCAGAACTCATTTTAAAAGCCTTACAACAAGGCTAACTCTATTTGTTAAACAACAATAAGTAGTTACTAGGAAATTATAGTTGTCAGAAGAAACAAGAAAATCAGGGATGGGCCAAAGGTGTTCAGATTTTCCAAAAGATAGACGGTAGTTTTTGAAAATTAAACTTTGGCAGCAACCTCCAAAAGTTCTAGGTAAGGTAAATCTACTCTTCTCTAGACCCTTGCAACAAAGTTGGTGAAGCAGGTAATAGTAGCAAACTGAGATGAATTCATATCCTGACCCTGCTTCTTGTTAGTTATGAACCTGGAAGATTAAGGAGCCCCTATCTCTGAGAAAAACAATATTAATGCTACCTAGCTTGCAGAGTGGTTTCGTCAGGATTAAATGAGATATGTTTGTATTTAAGTAATGGTACTCAAAGTATACTGATGTTTATCAGTCTAGAGGAAGGTCTCTAAGAGCACGCTCAAGGGCTATTTCTGACCCGTCTTATTCTCCTTTTTATCAATGACTTGAATATAGACACAGAAGTCATGATTTTAAGCCTATAGGTGAAAACAAAATCAGCAGACAGAGCTACTATGTTGCATAACATGAAAGAATCGAGAACCAAGAAGAGCATGAACAAGTAGTAGATAGGTCCTGATATAAAGAAAAAAAAATTGTAAAGGGATAAATGTAAGGTTTTATACTTAGGTTCAATAAAACAATTGCACAATACATAAAATGGGGTGGGGGAGCCAATCTTAAAAGAATATGAGAGTTAATTGACTGCAAGCTCATTATGAGCCAAGAGTGTGATTTACTACAGAATAAAAGCAAATACAATTTTACCTGTATTAATAATGGTAGTAAGCGTTCAGCATATTCTTCACTAATCACTGTGTTCCACTTGGGGCACATTTTAGAAGAAACATTGGCAAAACAGCATTTCCAAAGGAAGGTAATCTAAATGATGAAGGGTTTGGAATACAGAATATTTGAGGAACTGGGGATGTCTGACTACCAAAAGAGAAAATCTGAGAGAATATGTAACCTGTCTTCAAATATATGAGGACCTATCATATGGAAAAGGAATTGTGTTTAGTTCTATGTAGCTGTAAAGAGCTAAAAATTACTTGGGACGCCATATGAAAAAGACCTCTCTAACATGACACTAAAATGGGTTAGCTTTAATGGTGATGCACCCTCTACTGCTAGAATATTCAAACAGAGATTAGATTAGTTTCATTTTAAACAAAAATGTATTGAGCACCTAGGTCCCAGGCAGTGTGCAAAGTACAAGTGATGATAATGAATAAAAAACTAACACGGTCTCTTCTTTCATGAAAGATAAATGGTAAAGGCAAATAACTACACCAATAAATTTAAAATGACAAATAGATAAATCTCTAAGGAAAGGAATACAATTCTTCAAGAGCATATAACAAAGGACCATGACTTGTGTGGGATCAGAACAGACTTCCCTTAAGTAGATGAGTGATCTATGAGTAGGAGGTAAATGGTTGGGAACAGAACATCACAAAGAAAGGAAACAGCACATGCAAAGACCTTGTGGTAAGAGACACTACTAAAGTTCAAGGAACTGAATGGTTTATATAACCTGAGCATAGACTGTAAGGCAGTGAGTAGAAAGAAGCAGGAGTAGAACCACAAAGGGCCTTACAGGACCAATTTGGATTGATCTTCTCCCAAAAGTAACCTGATGCTATTGAGGTAGGGGTTTAAGTAGCAACAGGCATGGGAGGAAACAATCAATGTGGAAAATGCTGTAAAGAGACCTCTAGTGAGCTTCCCGAAGTAGTCCAAACCACAAATGATGGTAGTTTGGGGAAATGAAGTGGAAATAAGAATGCACAGAAGTGGACAGATTGAAGAGACTTTTAGGATATTAAAATGACAAAACCCACGTGACCCGTAGTCCAGTGGGTTATTTGGGTATAGTTTAAAGCACCAGTGCCCAAGCCATATTCTTTGGACCTAATAATACCCTTTTAGGGAAGGGATGGGGTTGGGTGGAATAGAACTCAGTGATGAATTTTACTGGGGGGGCACTGGTTTCCAGCCTATGGACGGTGATGCCATTCACTGAAACAGAAAACAGGAAAAGTACTAATTAGGTGGGGTAAGATCATAGGTTTAGATGTGAACAGTAGAGTTTGAGGTGCCTTGATTTTAAATAGGCAGTTTGACATATTGATCTGGAATTTAAAGGCTAGATCTGAACTGGGAGTAAAATACTGAGAATCACTGGCATATGGATGGTAGTTGATGCTGTAGGCTTAGAAGAGATTGCCCGAAGAGAAAATGGAGAAGAGAGCCTTGAGGAATATCTGCATTGAATAACAGGGTAGAGGAGGGTGAGTCTGCAAAAGAGAGGTGTGAGTAAAAACAGGAGCAAGCTGCACAGAAGCCATAGGAAGAGCATTTTCCATGAAGGAGGCAATGGTCAACCATGTCAAATGCTGTGGAGACATCAAGCCAAAGAATGAAAAATGTCAATTAAGTTTAGCAACACTTTTCGGTAGACTGATAGGGCCAGAAATCAGACCGCAGTGGGCTGAGGGATGAGTAGGTGGTAAGCAAATGGAAGACAATAAATGTACACAACTCTATCAAAATATCTGGCTGAAAAATGGGAAGAGAAAGGAGACAGCTGTGGGGGTTGAGGGAGGGTTTGTCTAAAGATGGGAGAAGCTTAAGTATGTTGAGAGGAAACAGGTGAATGCACAGGAGTGGGGTTTTTTGGGTGCAAAAAAAGAGAATCTGAAGCATGGGTAGAGGGAGTAGCCATAGATAAAAGGAGGCTATGGGGAAAAGGAAGAGAAAGAGGTCAAATTAAATGACCTTTAAGGTCTCTTCCCACTCCATAATCTCACGATTTACAATTTCTTTTATATAGGATATTTGCAGGAGAGCATAAATCTACGCAAACTTGTTCAAATAAATCAGTCAAGCACATCCTTATCCCCTAGTGACGCAGTTAATGTCCCCAGGTTTATGACCAGTGTAATCTCTGGGCAAGATCCATCCCTCAGAGAGCTTTTAGCTCATCGCACACTGCAGTACAGCACAGAACCAGCCCTATCTCCCCTTGCCAAACCCATACTACACCGCGATCTTAAGAGGCTAAAGGAGGAAGTAAAATTTAAACCCTGAAACTCAACATATCCTACTGCATTCAAAGCGACTGTCATTCATAAAAACAAAACGCGACACCCTCAAATGCATCCCCACTCCAAGCTGGAGATATTCCTGCCTGTTCCGACAGTGACAGGTCCCCCAGATGGCTGGGGTTTAACACTCAAAGTCATTTGCACCTCCTCCTCCTTTCCCAAGACCTTTCACTCTAAAGAAACAGAAATGGGTTCCTAATGATCCTTCCCACAGCACTCGCCCCAACGCAGCAGACGGATCCCCCGCAATTATTCCAGCGGCTGCACCTAATAAGCCCTAGCAAGGGGGTGCAGAGAAACCCCCAAAGCCCGTCCGACGGGGCTGGGACCGCCACAATTCTGCGGCTGGCTTGGGGGAAGCGGGTAACAAGCCCCAAGGCATGGAAAGGGAGAATTAAAGGAGACCCAGGAGACCCAGGGTAGTGAGGGGGTCACCTCCCCTCGAGCTTCCTTAGGGGAATGGAGTTTCTGAGGAAGGGCAATCCCCTGCCACCGCTCCCCCTTCTCACCCTCAAGCCCTTCTCTGGCTTGCCGCCCCCTCCAACCCCCCATCTGCTGGGACTCACTCCCCCTCCCCTGGGGCCGTCCGCACCTCGGAGTGCCCGCGAACCCGGCGCCCCCGCCTCGAGCCGCAGGTTCGGGGCCGGCACTCACCCGGCCCGCCATCTTCGCGGACACGTCCGGCTCCGCGGCTGCAGCTGGGCGCTTAGTAAAGCCCGCCCCCGCCGCGCGCGCGCGCGCCCGTCGCCCGCCCTCGCGCAGGCGCGCAGCCGTCGTGAGGCCGCGCCCGCGCCCGGCCGCGTCCCCGGCGCTCCCGTCCCGTAGGGCGCGCGCAGGCTCAGCGGCTGCCGAGGGGCGGGCGGGGCGGCGGCGCCATTTTGAGCGGGAGCTGCGGGTGCTGTGACTCTGATTTCTGCAGAGTGCCTATCCGCTAGCGACTTTCTCAATGGTTTCTTTTTCGAGTCTTGTCACAGCTGACCGTTTGCGCCGGACTTTGTAGCAAGGCCTGTGATGTTTTAATCCCTTAGCTCAGCTTCTCTTTGCCCGCTGCTGCTTGCCCAGTAATGGCCTCTCATCCTTTTAACTTTCTGCTTCCAGATCCATTGAAATGTGAAAATGTGCCTAAGAGTCCTGCCCGAAGTTGGTTCTGAGTTCAAGTTCTACGTGAATTCAAGCGTTTTTCTGTAGGCGAGCTTGTTTACCTAGCTCCTGGAAATTAATCAACGTTGGCATTTGTATTTAGCTTATGTGTAGCCTGGAAAACAGTATTTTCTAAAAATTTAAAAGTGAATTGTGATTGTTGCTATACCTTTATTTTCTATATTTTTTATTTCATTATTAGGTATATTCATTTATAAAGGTAATGATTTTAACAATCTTTAAAATTCCCCAGTATTGTTTCATTTTAGACAATACGGCGGAATTTGAATGAACTATGCCCAAAATTCATTCTTTTTTTTTTTTTTTTTTTTTTTCTCCGGTTTTTTTTTTTTTTTTTTTTTTTTTTTTTTTTACCTCGATGTTTCTACTATACCATTTCCTCACTGGAGTCTCAGAATAGGGGATAATAATTATTAGAATAAATAATTATAACAACAGCAGCAGCAGCACCCTGCAAGAAGAGAGATTGCCTAGCAGATTCCCTGATGCTTTTATTGCCCCTGCCCGTGATAGCTTGTATTTCTATAAGCTATCAGCTCTTAAGACAGGAGAAACAACAGGATTTATCTTTCATTTCTCACAGTTGATTAGGAAAAAATAGTTTTTCCAACATGAGCAAAGGAAAAAATTAGAAGAGCTGGGCATACTTAGCGGTTTAAAATTGGGAATAAAAATCAATAAGTGGCCTGAAGGCGGGCCAGACACAGAAGAAACAAAATCAGGCCAGTTTTATGAACTCTCACGCAGTGCCTGAGAACCACATTGCTTTATTGGACAAATCAGATGTTAACTAAATCAGTGATCTGAGTTTGTCAGGAAAGACAGAACTAGTTGAACTCTGATCTATTAACTTGCAAAAGCTACAAAAACAATGAGAATGGATTGGTGAGCTTGGAGGTGTAGGTTCTTGTCCCTTCCCTTCTTTGCCAACTCACTTGCCATATCTCTTAACCTCTCTGAGCCTGTTTCCTTATCTGCAAAGTGAGAGATATAATTAGATGAGCTTAATGGTTGTGTCTTATATTTGTTGATACTTTGAATTTGAATCTGTAAATCAAAGAGATTTATCAAACAGATCCAGAATATGATATTGGTTCTCAGGCCAATGACCTTGACATTATTTTCAAGGCCAGAGAATAATGCAAATATATTTACACCACTGGTTTGGTACTAGGTAAAATAGATTGCAAGGAAAAATGTCTTTAATCTCTCCAATAGGGAGGAATACTTACCACCTAGGAAAGATAGGCTCGCTGGAGAGGTTCTAATGTGTCTGTTTAGAGCGAGTAATAGGCCACCCTTTGTAGCATCTCCAAAGTGGTATAAATTCAATAGCATCATGTACACTGTCCTACAGGTCCACCTATCAAAGAAACTAGGTAGGCATGAGCTCTTGCCTTTAAGGTGCTTAGTATCCAGCTGGAGCAGAAGGATTCTGAGATACTGGTCCAGGCTGTCACAGTGCCTGTACTTCCCATCTGTGCCTTGCTCTGATCTTCAGGGTTATCTTAGAAATAGTGGAACTGATTCTGCATCACCTTTGAGCAATTCTTACAGTGATAGTCGATAACGAATAAATATTTTGCTGCCCCACATCCACGACCCCTTTTTCTGGCCACAGTTCCTCCAGCTCATGCCGCTTGGAAACTGTCAGACAAGGTGCCCTGCCATCCCCTGGCCCAGGAGGGAGCACAGAACCTAAGCTCAATCAATCAGATGCTTCTCTCCCAAGCAATTGCAACCTTTTCTATCCTGAGGAAGATAGAAAACAGTGAGAGCTGATTCACTACAATGGTGACACCTTGAAAAGACCATTCATGAATTATCTAGACCCCTGGAGTTTATCTGGTTTCTGTCTTCTGCAAAATCTGACTGTCCCTCTTTGTCTTCATTTGTTTGTCACTTTCTTTTTCCTTCTCTTCCTCAAAAAAAATACCTCCCTCAGCTCTTCATTGATCCTGAAATCCTTTTAATATGTTTTTCATTTACAATGAGAAAGTAGGTAAGACAGCTAACAATGATTTAGATTTATCCCTTTTTTTTTTTAAGTAATCTTAATGCCCAGCATGGAGCTCCAACTCACAACCCCAAGATTAGGAGTCACATGCCCTACTGAATGAGCCAGCCAGATGTCCCTAAATTTATCCTGAAGTGTAAATGACCAGCATAATTTTCTAAGGGCTGCAGGGCTTTTTTAGAGAGGCAGGAAGTGGATGAGGTGAGACTAGGGATAGAGTCAGAGAGGAAAGGGGTATTAGGTACCTCGAATGAAAGGACAAAAGATAATGACATAATAATGAATTAGATATTGCAGTGTCTAAAATAAGTAACAGTGAGGAACGGGGGTGGTGGTGGTAAGGGTTTGATCAAGATCGGTTCTTGTTGAACTGTGTGACCCAGTGTAATGATTAATTTTATGTGTCAGTTTGGCTGGGTCACAGTGCCCAGATCCTTGGTCAAACATTATGCTGGATGTTCCCATGTGGATATTTTTAGACGAGATTTACATTTAAATCCATGGATTTTGAGTACAGTAGGTACTCTCCATAACGTGGGTGGGCATCATCTAATCAGTTGAAGGCCTGCATTGAATAAAAGGCTAATCTCCTGGGAGCAACAGGAAATTTTCCAGCAGACTGCCTTCTGACTTCATCTGCAACATTACATCTTCCTGCTTTCCTAGCACAATGCCTTTGGACTGGAACTGCAAATCTTCCCTGAATCTTCAGTTTGCCAGCCTGCCTCATCAAATTTTTGGACTCCCCAAGCCTCCACAATTTCATGAGCCAATTTCTTAAATAAAATTTTCATTTTATACAAATATTCATACAATACACCCTATTGATTCTGTTTCTCTGGAGAACCCTGACTTATACACTAAATTTCCTGTCAGTGACAACAAAGTGATTCCAGGCTTCTACATAGTGAAACTTAATATCACCTGATCCTCCCTGATGGGTAACCAACATTTATATGTGGAGGCCTGATTCGAAGACTAAAGACTGCATGGATATAATTCTGTGTTCAAATTATGGCCAATTCAGCATCACTTAGTAAGAGCTCCACTGGAATGGGGTTGAGTGACTTTCCGGTTACAGAGGCATTTTGGTTCTAACAGTTGCGGTAGGAATTTAACTGGGGGAAAATTTCTTCTGTGTGTTGAAGAGTGAAGGTAATAGTAACCTACATAGGAGTGAACTGAATCAGTGTTGTCTAGTTTATTTAACAAAGCAATGCAGCTTTTTGGTGCTTGCCATGTTACCCAGAAGAAAACTACCTTTTGTCCGTGGAAACTCTAGGGTTAAACAAATGGTGCTGGGAACAGAGAGGTGTTTTAGTGGCTTCACCGTGTGGGTTTCAAACATCTTCCAGCAAGACTGCATGCAGGTGTTTCAGGGAACAGTGCTATGCAGTGAATTCACCACTGCATTGTAAATGTCGGAGAACATCCTCCAGTGGCCTTGTGTATGAGTGACAAGGACCTGTACCGCCCCTCTTGTAGAAGATGTCATTGTGAAGCAGATAAAAGTGGTCCCCAGAGCCCCTTTTACACCCTTCCCCCTGCACCGCCTCCTCTCTTTCCCAAGTTCTTTGAGCATTAGCAACCTCATATATTACTTTTCCCAGAAGTATATGCAATTTAAGAGAATATTGCTGGGGAGAGCAATGCCTAACCTAAAAAAACAAATTGCTACTGGTGGAATTTCAGAGATTGTGACATCTCTCTAGGGAGCTTTATGTCGATAATGATCCATACTCTTGCCCCTCCAATCATAACCCACAGGTCAGCCACCCATGACCTAAGCCCAGGCTTAAGGGAAAACTTCATTTTACAGCCCCGTGGTAGCCAGTTTTAGGAAAATAGAGTTGCCATCTGTTTGTTTTCTGTTGGAGAAACCTATTTCCCAAAACGATGGCTAAGGCTAGGGAAGGGAGCAAAATGGAGAAAGGGTATGGAATTTTTAAAGAAAGGAAGACGGGCTGATGCAATGCAGCATTTTAGCTGCAGTCAGGTTTTTTATTGTTGGTGTTATTTGTTTTGATGAATAGGTCTTTTCTCTTTGGAAGATCAAGGACAAACACCTATAGTCACAAAAAACAATTCATTCTGAAAAGTCTGAGTGGGCAGGAGAGATGATAGAACCCTCCGTGGAAAGGAATGAATGTTGCTATGGAAACCAGATGATCCTTTAGTGTGAGCCCCAAAGCTTGCTTGCTAGGCTGCCTAACCCTGCATATTAACATTGTGGGTCTGGAGAGCTGCTTGCAGTTCTTTGGAAAGGAATTATTCAGATATTGGTCTGATGAGCTTTTATGCATCTTGTAAAAAGGAAGTCAGTCTCCCGGAAGGGACTGAGTTGCCTGAAATCTTAAGACACTAGAGGCCCACAAACCACAGCTCACTGGTCATTACAATACTGGCTATCTGTGATGGCTCTCAGGAGGGCTTCTGAGAAAAAGTGAAGATGTGTCTATGGTTTCTGGAGGGCTGTTTCTAGGGCAAGGAACATGAAAAGCAGGGCTTTCCAAGAGAAGGAGGAGACATCTCTTGAGCAGAAGTGTGACCAGAATAGAGGTATAAAGGGGTGTCTGGCTGGCTCAGTCAGTAAGGCATGCAATTCTTGATCTTGGGGTCATGAGTTCGAGCCCTATGTTGGACACAGAGATTACTTAAGTTAAAAGAAAAAAAGAATAAAGGAATATGTTTAGTGATACTTGGGGGAGGGTGGTGTGGGTATACTGTGTGACATTTAGACACTCTAAACTGAAATGGTTTCATGGAGAATTAAATGAGATAATTATCATACAGTACCTAACACATTCATACCTGGTGCAGTAGTTACACAGATACTAACTACCACTACCAAGAGTACTATACACTAGTACGCTATTAGCTGATTTTAAAGTCTAACTCAGAGAAGGAAAGCTATCTCCAGTTGAGATGTTTCTCAGGGTGAAATGATCTGTTTCTCCCCAGAGCACTTTCTACTTGCCATGCTGTACAAATAACATTACATTGACAAGAAATGTTTGCTTTTTTCAAAGATTTATTTATTTGAGAGAGAGAAAGCACGTACGTGCTGGGGGGGGGTGGGGGAGAGGGAGAGGGAGAGGGAGAGAGAGAATCCCCAGAAGACTCCCTGCTGAGTAAGGAACCTGAGACACAGGGTTCCATCCCATGACCCTGAGATCATGACCTGAGCTGAAACCAAGAGTTGAACCCCTAACCGACAGCCACTCAGGCGCCCCAAGAGATGTTTTCTATTAAGGAAAAAACCCTACTCAATCAACATCACTGTAAACAATTCATTTATTGAGTCACCACAATTGAGCTTAATAAACTTTCCCTGAACAGTTACCATGATTTCAATTATAAAGTCTTAATTGTGGGTTTTATATTAAAAAAAAAAAGTTGAGTTTTGCATTATGAAATTAGTTTTTTCTCTCAATCACTTAAAGAAAAAAATCACAACCCTGTCTCCTGAATACAATCTTTAGTAAGTTAGACCTGTTTTCTTCTAGCCCCTCTCCCATACATTCCCCATGCATATTATTATAAAAATATATGATGGGTGCCTGGCTGGCTCAGTTGGAAGAGCATGTGACTCTTGATCTTGGGGTTGTGAGTTTGAGCCCTGTGTTGGGTGTAGAGATTACTTTAAAAAATAACATCTTAAAAAACATATACATATGAAACATATGTATGTGTAAAACATACATAAACATAAAACATAAATGCATGCGTGAGTATATATGTATATAAACATGTCTCTGTGTGAATATATGTACCTACATGTGGTTGTAATCCTGTAACAATTGAGTGCCTTGTGGGCAGGGACTTTGTTTTATTCATAGGCATCATGATGCAGATCTTGGGAAAATAATGCATATTCTCAGGTCATTGAGGTGGAGGAATAAAGCCCCATGATTATCAGCTCCAACATTCCTTCTGTAGGGTACAAACGATGGTAGGAAAGATCTTTTCTTTGCTATTTCAACTTTTTTTCGGGTTATGATGAATCCATTTAAACAGGCTTCATAATTGCTGGCAAAACAGTTTTGCATCTTTGACTTGGAAGTCAGCAGAAGGACGTGAATAGTTCATTTTCAGTAGATGAAATAAAAATGCTAGTAAACATTTGGAGAAAAACAAGTAATCAGAGAAATGAAAATGAAACCAACATGAGATACTTTTCTTTTTTTTTTTAAGATTTTATTTATTTATGTGACAGAGAGACAGCCAGCCAGAGAGGGAACACATCAGGGGAGTGGGAGAGGAAGAAGCAGGCTCCCAGCGGAGGAGCCCGATGTGGGACTCAATCCCCGAAACGCCGGGATCACGCCCTGAGCCGAAGGCAGACGCTTAACGACTGCGCTACCCAGGCGCCCCAGAGATACTTTTTTTTTCTTTTGGTTATCAAATTAGAGAACAAAACACATTAAGAAGAGCTTACGAAATGATGAAGTAAGCACTGTTTTCACCTGGCAACGGGAAATGTACAAATGTACATTGTCAAGTGAATAGGAAAATGTACGTTTTGGTTTGGGAATGTACATTTGCATAGTCTACTCAGAACATAATTCGGCAGTGTAATATATTATCAAGAACCTAAACATCTTCATGTTTTAACCCAGTGATACCACTTTTGGGGTTTTTCCTGAGGAAAAACAATAGCCAGGAATTCTGGGGGGAAAAATTTCAACATTATTCATATAGAAAAGCTTAAAAACAATCTAAATGTTGAACTCCATGAAAATGATTAAATAAATCAGAGTATATCCTTATGACGGAATATCACACATTTCAGAAATGTTTAAATGTTAAGTTAATGTGGAAAATGCTCAAATTAAAATGTTAACTGGAAAAAAACCCCAAAATTTTATGTATTCTAATCTGAACTATGTAAAAAAAATTGCATAGAAAAATAACTGGAAAGAAATAATCCAAAATGTAACAGTGATTGCCTCTAGATGATAGAAGGGTTATTTTTTTTTCTTCCCCCTCCTCCTTTTCGTCCACTTTCTGGTGAGGAATGTCATTTTTCATGTATTTTAAAAAGTGACTTTGTAGGGGCGCCTGGGTGGCTCAGTCCGTTGGGTGTCTGCCTTCAGCTCAGGTTATGATTGTGGGGTCCTGGGATCGAGTCCCACGTCTGGCTCCCTGCTTACTGGGGAGCCAATGCTTCTCCCTTTCCCTCTGCAGTTCCCCCTGCTTGTTCTCTTTCTCTCTCTCTCTCTCTCAAATAAATAAATAAATAAATAAATAAATAAATAAATAAATAAAATCTTTTTTAAAAGTTACTTTGTATAATTTTTTTCGTCAGAAAATTTTTTTAAGGAGTCACGTAGAAAAACCTCTTCTATATTTACTGTCATATATACAATCACTGCGACCGGGACAGAAAGTATGTAGTAAAGAGATTAAGACCTAAGCTTTTATCTCTGTTCAGCTACTTAATTTTCCTCTTTGTAAAGTGGAAATAGGTAGTTTCTAACTCAGAAGGCACTATGATTATACAGGTAAAGTCCTTCACATAGTTCATGCCACGTGGTATGTGTTCAATAGGTGTTCATTTTTCTGATTATCTCAGGTACCATTTACAGGAGTTGGTTACCTTTTTGGCTAACCAAATTGACGTTTAAGGGGTCTGAGTTATCGAGAGGTCTGCGATAGAGGTCTGCGATACTGTGACATCTGAGAGGTGCAGGTGACTAGTATTTTATCCAACTGTTGAAAATCTGTTCAGAGGCAGGGCTGCAGTCTAGCTTTAGACTGAGTAGGAAACTTTCCTTAAGCCTAACTTCTGTGTCAATGTCTGGGCATTTCCCAGATGGGACACCGCCCCAAACTAGTTTCTACTTTTAGCTCAACCGCGGCAAATTTCCTTAAATATCACTAGGAACTCGGCCCCGCCCACATGCCCCCACACGGTTGGCTCGAATGCTCCCGGGGTTAGTTCAATCCTAGGGATTTTTCCGAGTCTATTGGCGGAGCAAATCGGAAATCCTTTTACCTTTCTGATTGGTCGCGCGAGGCATTGGGGCGGGGCTTGTGGGAGTGTCTTGCCGGGACGCCGGGAGCTGTCATTGGAAGATGAACCCGGCATTTTCAGAGCTTCGTGCCGTCGCCTAGGTGCCGAGGGGCGGGCCTCCTCGCGACTAGGCTCTTATTGTCCTTTGCATTGGCCAGACATGTCGTCACTCACAGAACTTCGAGCTCATTGGTACGAAAGCTCCAAGAGGCGGTGGATGATTGGTTGGTTGCGGTTCCCTCCCCTGCGCCGGTCGCCATTTTGCAGAGGGAGCCGAAATCCGAAAGGCAGTGGTGTGGGTAACCGTGCTGAGTGTGGTGGCAGGTGAGTAGCGGGCTGGGGAGAAGGGGCGGCAGCAGTTAAATCCAGGCCTGGCTGGATTTCCGCAC
Organism: Ursus maritimus; assembly: GCF_017311325.1. Taxonomy (NCBI): domain Eukaryota; kingdom Metazoa; phylum Chordata; class Mammalia; order Carnivora; family Ursidae; genus Ursus; species Ursus maritimus. The sequence continues at coordinate 17,006,765 of NW_024424897.1, read as the reverse complement.
CATCAGCGGGCGGGAAACCAGAGAGCAGCAGTTGGCCTGCGGAAAGGGGTTGGGATCCCTGCCCCTTCTACACCCTCTGTAGGGCCGGCGCTGCGGGGACCCGAGGGAAGCTTGGCGCGTCCACCCGTGGTCCTCCTCTCTCCCGAGGGCCGGCACCTCGAGAGGGAGCGTCTTGGCGGGCTGGCAGAAAAGGCATTCGGTGCTCTTCCCGAGGACCCGGCGCGCGTGCCCGCCCGCCCGCCGCGCACGCCCCCTTGGACACCCGCTCCCGTGAGTGCCCTCGGGGGCCTCACCGCCGTACATCCCTGATGGATAGTTGGTGCTCGTGGCAGGGAAGGGTGAGCGGGCCGAAGAGGCCCTGGGGTCGGGGACGTTTTTCCCCAGAGGTCTCCAGAGACTCGGCGGGATTTGGGCGCCTCTAGCAGATGAGTGGGAAGAAGAGGAATAGAGAAGCGGGAGGGAAAACCTAGGTAGTGTACTGTGTGTAGTTAGGAGGGGGAATCGAGTACGAGTATTTGCCCCAAAGGACATTTAAGTGGGAAGGACCTTCCTCCTCCACCCCTAGCACGTTCCTTACAGTTTTTCTCATTTATGCGATTTGTCTTTTTTCGGAAACAAAGACAAGGCGTCTTTAGTTTTGTCGCCCAACAAGATTTTGACCGCTGCAGTGCTCTGGACGTTTATATACTTTACATACAGACCTACTATGAATGATTAAAGCATTCATCATTCTTCGTTTGTAGCAGTTCACTTTTACTTCATTTATGTACGGGATAAATGCTCTTCTTTTCTCTGGTTGTAGAATGGAACGGTGTATGCTTGGACATCATCCATGTTAAGCTACTGTGGGAAACCGTTGAATTTCAGACGTTGGGCCTTTGGAATCTGGACCTCCCCTTTGAGGTCACTAGGGTCCAGATGAATGGGAAGTTGGCTGTCCTTGTTGCATTTTCCCTCTGCTCTGCCCTGGAATAAAGTTTTTATTTGGTTAGCAGTTTTATTTATTTATTTAGTTTTGTTTATTTGTTTTTTTGAGGAGGGGAAGAGGGAGAGAGAAAATCTTAAGCAGGCTCCACGCCCAGCAGAATCCGATGACAGGCTGGATCTCACCACCCTGAGATCATACCTGAGCGGAAATTAAGAGTCTGGTGCCTAACCCACTGAGCCACCCAGGCACCGCTGGTTAGCAGTTTAAAAGGAAAATCATAGTGTTTGGAGCAAGGACTTTTTTTTATTTTTGAAGAATCTTTGTAGACTTTCAGGAGCTTGGTTAGAGGTGCAGACACAGGACTACTTTTAAGTCTTCAGAATGTCAGGCTTACACTTCAAATAGGCTGATGTGTTAAAAGACCATAAAATAAAGTTCTGCAAAGCTAGTCTGTCTTTACTATTGCCTTTCTTTATAGAATCTATCATGCACGCTTCTAAAAAAATAAAATATTGAAGACTTACGCTGTTAGAAGTTAATATAGTGATTACCTTTTGGGAGGTAATGATTGGGACGGTAGACAAAGAGATCTGGGTCGCTGGTAATCATATTTTGATTAGTTCATGACATTTCATTGAACTGGTTATTGTGTGTGTTTTTATCTGTATGTAAATTACATTTCAATAAAATGTTAAAAGAAATTGGTTGAGAGGTAGGTGATGGTCAACACTGGATGCTATGGGATCTGCTCAACTCTTTTCGTAGTCAGTTTCTCTGTTAGCAGTGTGGTGTCTTAATGCTGTATTTCCTCCCCTCTGAAATTGTTTTAGGTTCTTTTCTGGGTGTTGATACTGTTTGCTAGCCAAAGGACACTACTAAATTTCTAAGAGATACTGATATTTAACCTGCCTTAAGGACTTTGCTTCACATCCCGTAAAATAAACTGGTTTCCTGCTTCATTAGTTCTCATTTCAAGAGCGTTTAGATGTATTTGTTTTGGTATTGCTTCCATGCGTAGGCTGACCAAAGCCTGCTGCCATAGTGGTTAGGCCATTGAGACTATGTTTCCACTTACCCCACTTGGATGTTGCAGGGGAAAAGAAGAGTTTTCTGACAAGGCATCAAAAGGCTTAGTTGAATTTCCCTTTGAAAACGACACACTACTCCTTCTTGGCCAAATTATACTTAAGATTGTTTAATTTTTTTTACTAGGAGTCACCTTTAATAGAGCCCTGTGTTTTATGTATGGTGTTTCTCTATCTCTGCAAAGAACAGTTGCTTGACTTGCCTTTCTTTTCATTCAGGTAACAGAATTCAGTCACAATGGGGAACGTTTTTGAAAAACTGTTTAAAAGTCTATTTGGGAAAAAAGAGATGCGGATTCTTATGGTGGGTTTGGATGCAGCCGGAAAAACCACCATCTTGTATAAATTGAAACTGGGAGAGATTGTGACTACCATCCCTACAATAGGTATGTTCACGACCTGTGACAAGACCAGTTTACAAGTTAGTATGTTACACATTTACATGCCTTTTATATTACTGAATACTTCTTTTAAAATCTCGTCTGCCCCAAGAGCATAAACTTTTTGAGGCCCAAAGTAGGTAGTATAGAATTTCCTAATTGCTCCCTGGCATCTCTAGGACCATTGCTAGGTTTATGGGGCAATCAAAGGGACACATTTAGGATAAGCACAATTAACCTTATCTGCTTGGCAAAAAAGAAAAAGATAATGATTAAAACAGAGAGGACAAGGGTCCCTGGCTGGCCTAGTCGGTAGAGCTTGTGACTCTTTTTTTTTTTTTAAAGATTAATTTTAGGGAGAGAATGAGAGCAAGCTTTGTGGGGGAGGAGCAGAGGGAAAGGGAGAGAAACCCAAGCAGACTTCACACTGAGCACGGAGCCCAACGCGGGGCCTCTCAGGACCCCAAGATCATGACCTGAGCTGAAACCAAGATTCTGATGCTTAACTGATTGAGCCACCCAGGTGCCCCAGAGCTTGTGACTCTTGATCTGGGGATTTTGAGTTCGAGCCCCACGTTGGGAGTAGAGATTACTTAAAAATAAAATCTTAAACAGGGAGGGCAGTTATGCCTAGGCCTGAGATGGGAGCTGAGAATCTGCTATTGCCTCTTCAGCCTGTCTTCCTTCCAGCTGGCCTTTCTAAGTGGAAGCATGTCCACAGGAAGTATGTTCCTAGGGTTTAAACATGCAGTGTGATTTCCTTCACTTTGGCTCAAGCCAGTTCCTTGAGCTGGTGTCCAGCTGAGGAATCTGATTTGTTCCAGTGCTGGAGAACCTGGCAGTGGAGTTATTCCCGCAAACCAGCACTGTGTTTGGGGGCCATTTAAGGATTTCGCAAAGGCGGTTTTGATAGGACTTAGTCTTGGCCTTCTGAACTGCCTCTAGATCCAAACGCCTGAGTGAGAATAGGCCCCCCTGGGATGACATGTGAAGTCAGTAGTGTTCTGAATGTTGGATTAGTCACAGGAACCAAATGATCAACTTCCAACTTGGGCAGTAGTTTCAGAGATTGCAGCATTTGGAGAAGGAGAAAACATTCACATCCACAATTTAGAAGAATGTTATTAGTCCAAAATGAGAATAGCATAATTGCTTGGTTTTCTCCAATTATAAAAATAATTCATGCTTCCATAATGCTAGACATATAGCAAAACATAAACAAGTGTTAAAAAACACTCTACTGTTAAGATTTTGGCCAACATCTTTGTAAAATCATATGCATGCTGTTTTCAAACTTACTTTGCATTAAACAGTATGTTCGGATCTCTTTCTATATTATTTCCTCCCTTTGGAATGCTTTCCTGTCTTTTTCCTTAGCCTCCTCCCCCTTTCTGTAGCTAATGCCAGCTCATTCTTTTGGTCTTAGTTTAACCATTATTTCTCAGGGACACCCTTCCTGATAGCCTAGACTGGTTTTCCCCTGTTAAAAGTTACCGTAGTAACCGAAACTTCTTAGTAATTCTCAACCCATTTGCCATTGCTTGCCCGCTTCTCTTCCTTCCAGCAGCGTGTAGATAAGGGCAGGAACCAAGTCTGTCGTTTTCACCATTGTTCCCAAGCCCCTGGCAAAATGCCTGGCACATAGTAGCTGTCCAGTAAATATTTGGTGAATGAATGGGATACCAGTCTTGTAGATTGTGAAATTAATGGCCCCCAGTGAATCATCCCTCTCAGTATTCACTGCCATGGGCAGTCCCCTTCTATAGTGATGCTGAGCTTGGCCACATGGCTTGCTCTGGCCGAGGGAACATCAGCAAGTGTCATTCAAACAAAGATTGAATAAGTGTTTGTACCTTGAGGCTTGTACTTCTGGAATACTGCCACCACCATAACAGGATGCTAAGTGTTCCTTGAGAATGAAAAGACAACCTGGAGAGAGAGGGGCCCAGTCCACCCCTCAAGGGACTCCATAGCTGAAGCCCAGGCAACTCACAGAATTATTGGGGGTGGAGGCAGAATCATTATTCTAAGTCACTAAGTTTTGGGGCTTAAATAACAACTGATACAGATTAACATCAGATTTTAGTAACTGGATAATATTCCATTATGTGGCTATATTTTTAATGAATATCCATTGATGGTTGATTCAGTTATTTGCAGTGGTTCTTTGTAAATGATGCTGAAGTAAGCATCTTTAACATTTTTGCAAACATGTACTTTACTTCTGGCAGTAATTGCTGGAGAAGGATTGCTATGTTAAAACTAATGTACATTTAGGGGCACCTGGCTGGCACAGTCCATAGAGCATGTGACTCTTGATCTCGGGGTTGTGAGGTTAAGCTGCACATTGGCACAGAGTTTACTTAAAAAAAAAAAAAAACTAAACGAAAAAAACCCAAAACCAGCAAACTTATGTACATTTAAAATGTGGGTACACATTGCCAAACTTCTCTCCAAAAAGGTTGTGTCACCAGCTGTTAAAAAGTGTTCATTTCTCCAGGGAATTTGCCAATCTGTTGGAGGAAAAAACCACTGATTTTTATTGGGATCTCTTTTATTGTAAGTGAATATAGTCAAATATCCATTGGCTGTTTATGTTTGTTCTATGACTCAATTTTATTTAGTTAGGTTTTTTAAGCTTTTATTTGAGAGAGTGAGAGAGAGCATGTGTGCGTGTGCCAGGGGAGCGAGAGGGGGCGAGAGAATCTCAAGCAGACTCCCCGCTGAGCACAGAGCCCGTTGTGAGACTCAGTCCCACAATCCTGAGATCATGACCTGAGCCAAAATCAAGAGTCGGACGCTTAACTGACTGAGCCACCTGGGTGCCCCTTATTTATTTATTTTTTAAGTAGTCTCCATGTCCAACGTGGGGCTTGAACTCAGCCAGGCACTCCAATCCATGTCTTGATTTTAATTTGGTTCTATTGTTTTTTCTTTTTGTTGGCATGTTTATAGGTCTCTTAACAATTTGAAGAAGTACATCATGGGTCAGGAACAACTCTTGTCATCTGTTAACTTTCTAGTCAGTTGTATTTCAACCTCATTTTTTTCTGTGTTTTGCCATATAGAATTTTAGGCAGTCAAATTTACCAAAAATTTTTTAAAAGATTTTATTTATTTATTTATTTATTTATTTGAGAGAAAGAGAGAGAGAGTGTATGAGTGGGAGGAGGAGGAGTAGAGGGACAAGCAGTCTCCCTGATGAGTGTGGAGCCTCATGTGGGGCTCCGTCCCACAACCCTGAGATCACAACCTGAGCCAAAGGCAGACACTTAACTGACTGAGGCACTCAGGCACCCACCAATTTTTTTCTTTTTTTTAGCTTTGGTATCATTTTTAGAAAGGTCTTCCTTACTCCAAGGTCATAAAAGTATTCACTGGTATTTTCTGCTGCTAATTTTCTGTGTTATTTTTATTTTATTTTAAAAAACATTGAAATATTTTATTTATTTGAAGTTTATTTTTCTGTTATGAGTAAGGTAGGGATTTAGTTATATTTTTCAAATGGTAGGCCAGTGTTGTCCAATAGAACATTCTACAGTGATGGAAGTGTTCTGTGTCCATGCTGTCCAGGTGGTAGCTGTAGCCACCAGTGGCTCTTGAACACTTGAAATGTGGCTGGTATGATTGAGGACCTTACTTTTTTTTTTTTTTTT
>NW_024424897.1:16977344-17000706 GCF_017311325.1 Ursus maritimus | reverse complement strand
TTTTTTTTTTTTTTTTCTGTTCTCAGGTAAACTCTTTTTTTTTTTTTTTTTTAAATGACTTTTTATTATATTATGTTAGTCACCATACAGTACATCCCCGGTTTCCGATGTAAGGCTCGATGATTCATTAGTTGTGTATAACACCCAGTGCACCATGCAATACGTGCCCTCCTTACTACCCATCACCGGTCTATCCCATTCCCCCACCCCCCTCCCCTCTGAAGTCCTCAGTTTGTTTCTCATAGTCCATAGTCTCTCATGTTTCATTCCCCCTTCTGATTACCCCCCCTTTCTTTATCCCTTTCTTCCCCTACCGATCATCCTAGTTCTTATGTTCCATAGATGAGAGAAATCATATGATAGTTGTCTTTCTCTGCTTGACTTATTTCACTAAGCATTATCTCCTCCAGTGCTGTCCATGTTGTAGCAAATGTTGAGAACTCGTTCTTTCTGATAGCTGAGTAATATTCCATTGTATATATGGACCACAACTTCTTAATCCAGTCATCTGTTGAAGGGCATCTCGGCTCCTTCCACAATTTAGCTATTGTGGACATTGCTGCTATGAACATTGGGGTGCATATGGCCCTTCTCTTCACTACGTCTGTATCTTTGGGGTAAATACCCAGTAGTGCAATGGCTGGATCATAGGGTAGCTCAATTTTTAACTTTTTAAGGGACCTCCACACTGTTTTCCAGAGTGGCTGTACCAACTTGCATTCCCACCAACAATGTAGGAGGGATCCCCTTTCTCCACATCCTCTCCAACAATTGTTGTTTCTTGCCTTGTGAGGACCTTACTTTTTAATTTTACTTAATTTAATTTTATTAAAAAAATTTTTTTTTCTGTTTTTTGTTTTTGTTTTGTTTTGTTTTTTTGGTGCTGAAACCCAGGAGTGAATAAAATTTTTTAGGGGCGCCTGGGTGGCACAGCGGTTAAGCGTCTGCCTTCGGCTCAGGGCGTGATCTCGGCGTTGTGGGATCGAGCCCCACATCAGACTCCTCCGCTATGAGTCTGCTTCTTCCTCTCCCACTCCCCCTGCTTGTGTTACCTCTCTCGCTGGCTGTCTCTATCTCTGTTGAATAAATAAATAAAATCTTTAAAAAAAAATTTTTTTTTTTAAAGTTTTTTATTTAAGTAATCTTTACACCCAACATGGGGTTTGAACTCACGACCCTGTGGTAGAGAGTCACATGCTCTTCTGACTGAGCCAGTCAGGCCCCCCCAATTGTACTTAATTTTAATTAAATCCAAATAGCCACATATGTATTGGACCTGTGCAGGGGTAGACCGTTGTCCACACCCATTTATTGGATAGTTTTTCCGTGTTGATTTTGTTTATTATTTTATGTTAATTTCTTTTTAGATTTTATTTATTTACTTATTAGAGAGAGAGAGCCAGAGGAGGAGAAGAGGGAAAGCAGACTCTGTGCTAAGCATGGAGCCCGACACGGGGCTTGATCTCATGACCCTGATCTCATGACCCAAGCCAAAATCAAGAGTCAGACGCTTAACTGACTGAGCCACCCGGGTGCCCCATCCTTGCTGATTTTAAATGCCTTCTTTTTCATATACTAAGTTTTCATAAGTATGTGTGTCTTTTTCTAGACATCTCCCTGTTGTAGTCATTTGAACTTAATCATTTCATGTATTACTAAGGTTTGGTAATATCTTTACAAATTTGTTATCTGTTTTCAGAGAGTTCCTGGTTACGTTTACTTGCTTATTTTTCCAGATTCCATTTAAAATCATTTTCCTAAGTTTCCTGCCCCACCTCCCTTCCCTCATCACTTGAGGATTAGAATGGCACTGAATTTATACATTTATTTAGCAAGAATTGAGATTGTTGCAATGTAGTGAGTGCCCCTTGCTAAAACAAGACATGACTCAAAGGAAGCCGAGGAGAGATTATTTTCCCCCCTTATTTTAAGTATTTAAGTGAAGCATCAATGTGTAGGTAAGTGATATAACCACATTGTGTGTTTTGAGAGTTTTGATTAGAAAATGGTGAATGGATGGAGAGAGGAAGATTAGCTGCAGATAGATTAGTTAGATCGCTTCAATAATTGAGGCTAGAAATGACTATCTCTTGGGTTAGGGTGACTTTTAGATATTGAGGAGGTTGAATTGGTAAGATTTGATAATAAGATTTTTAGGGGTGAAAGAGTTCCTCCCAAATTTCCAGCTTGTGGGATGAAGTCAGTGCAGGGGTAACTAGGAGAGGAACAACTTAGAGGGCCAGGGATCTTTTTTTTTAAGTAGGCTCCATGCCCCACATGGAGTGAAATGTGGGGCTCGAACTCATGACCCTGAGATCAAGACCTAAGCTGAGATTGAGTCGGACGCTCAACCAGTGGAGCCACCCAGGCACCTCTAGAGAGGTGGGGATCTTATTTTCAGTTTTGACATAATACCTTATTGCAGCCTTTGAGATATCTAATCAAAGACGTTGGATAGAAGGTTGGATTATGAGCCTGAAGCTCAGGAGATCTGGGATGGGATAATGTAAATTTGAGAGTTGTTAGCACAGAGGTGGTAATGAAGCCCCACGAGTGAATGAGATTACTTCCTGGGGCTGTGGAAAGAGGAGCTTGGATGGCGTAGGACAGAATCACAGGAGCTCCATCATTTAAGGATCGATTAAATGTGGTTGAGCTCACTAAGTAGACCAAGGTTCAGCCATGGAAGTACAAGGAAACGGGAAACCAGGGAAGAGTTTCAAGGAGGGAGTGAGCAGTAGTGTCAGAAAATCAAATTGTGCAAGAACTGGAGAGCATCTGTTGGATATATTGACATGGTGATCATTGCTCACCTTGGCCAGGCCAGCTGTGTAATATGGTGAAGCAGAAGGTGCTCTTGGGTGAGAAGTGACACGGTGGGTGCAGTGAATGTAGCTAAGCTTCTTAGAGAAGTTTGGCTTTGATAGGGAAAATAGAGGGTGATAGCAGGTGAAGATGTGGAGTCAAGGAAGGGCTTTTTTGAAAGATGTAAAGACTTAAGCATGCTGAGAAGAACAGATTGGAGACTTCGGAGAGGTCCAGACTGTATGGGTGGATGGAATCGGCATTGGATAGTTGCCCCCTTCTCTTCTAAGAGGGAGAGAAAAAAGTATGGGTACAGATGTAGGTAGGTTTCTATGCTGTGTGGTGGGAGGTGGAAGTCAGTCTCATTAATGGCTTCTGTTTGCTCTGAAGTATGCTGGAAGATCTGCTGAGAGAAAGAGGGCACGTGTGAGGTTGGAGAGAGTAGAGGAGGTTTGAGACACCCGTCATGATGAATGGAAGAGCAAAGCTGACTAACATACTGTGTTTTGTAAGCAAGAGAGATTTTCCTTTTAAAGTAAGCTCAACGTAGGCCTTGAAGTCAAGACCCCAAGATCAAGAGTTGCATGCTGTACCGGCTGAGCCAGCCAGGTGCCCCCTGTAAGCTAAAGATCTTTGACTAGAGAGTTGCTTTGTAAATTAAAAGTACTGTTCAAATGTTAGCTGAAATTCATTTGAATTGTTCAACAGAAGTCTTCATTAAAAATTTTCTCTATCTTTGCAATTTAGGTTTCAATGTGGAAACGGTAGAATATAAAAATATCAGCTTCACGGTCTGGGATGTTGGTGGCCAGGACAAAATCAGACCTTTGTGGCGACATTATTTCCAGAACACCCAAGGTAAAGATTGTCCAGTCTATGGCCTTGGATGCATTTGTATTAAATGTGTCTAAAGATGGATGCATGAAGCAAAACCTTGTACTCTGCTGTCCTTGGACTGCCCGTCATTCCTTCTCTTCCGATGACCCGCTTACACTTACCGGGGAGGTTTCTTTTTGGAAAATGGTCCCTGCCTTAGGAAAAGTACTTGGGCATTAATGCGCTACACAGAAGACTGCTCTTAATGCAGACTAGTTAAAAATGGCTATCCTGATGAATTTTGTCTTTTGGTTAATGGAGAGCTGTATGTGCCTCAGATGAAGTACCAGGTTTGGGAGAATTTGAGTTCATAAACTCTTTTAAACTTGTTGAGAATATCTAAAAATCATGCCACTGGTGAGAAAGAGAGGAACAGGCATGGCTGGAACCTCAAATGCCAGCATCTTGTGTGGCCATGGTCCCTCCCTGCTGCCCTGCTATTCTAGAAGTGCATGAATCGACACGTGTATCCCAGATCATTACCTTATTTCCTTATCACTGGTTTCTGGGGTTTTTTGTTTTGTTTTGTTTTGTTTTTTTAATTTTTTTTTTAAGAGTTTATTTGTCAGAGAGAGAGAGTGAGCACAAGCAGGGGGATCAGCAGGCAGAGGGAGAAGCAGGGTCCCCACAGAGCAAGGAGCCCGATGCAGGACTCGATCCCAGGTCCCTGAACTAAAGGCAGACGCTTAACCGACTGAGCCACCCAGGCGTCCCCTTATCACTGGTTTCTTAAAAGTTGGCGTTTTAATGGGTCCACTCCCCTATCAATCCACTTGAGGTTTTTGCCCGTGGATTTTGTGTTGGATCAATGCTACCGTACAGAATATTGCCTCTCAAAGTATCCATAAACTTCTAGTTTTTACACCCTGATTCTCCTGTAGAATCATAACCAGATGGCATCTCCACGCTTCCTTTAGAACTTATTTGGAGTCTTAATTTTGAACATTCTACAACGGGTGGTGGTAGCATGGCATGCATTTCATGGTAAAGACTTGTGTTCGTCGGTCTCGTCAGAGCCAGGGCTCACACCAGCTGGCCCTTTAGATTTTAGATCATTGTTGCAGCACTTTGCTTGGTTTGTGGTTTTTGTCTCTGGATTGGATTGTTTTTCCTCAAAGTAGTGCATTTATCTTTTTTTTTAACTTTTCGTTATTGGAAAAATCAAATCAAATACAAGGACGGAGAGGCTACATAATGAAGCCCCTGTGCTCGTTGCCCAGCTTCCACAGTTACCAGTGTTTTGCCCAGAGTATGTTCTAGCAAATCCCAGACAGGCTATACGAGACCTTCTGCTCACATATCCTTCAGTTTTCATTTCAAACTGATAAAGCCTTTTTTTCTGAACATAATCTCCATGTCATAAACACGCCCCCAAATTTAATATTAATTCTTTCATGCCAAATACCCAGTCCTTAATCGAGTTTCTCCAGTTGTATCAAATATGTCCTTTCCGTATTAGATTTGTCTGCGTCAGAAACCAGAGGTCACACACCGCATTTCATTGTTCTGTCCCTTTCGTCTCTTATTCTACAACAGTTCCTCTCCAGAAACACTTTGTTTCTGTGCCACTGTTTTTGTTAGATATTTATCCCATATTCTGGATTTGGCTGATTGTTGTGATGTTACTTGTTTGTCTTTGGATATCTTGTAAAGTGGGGGTTCTAGAGGCTTAATTAAGTTCTGGTTCATTTTGGCGACAAGAACACCTCACAAGTGCTGCTGTGGATTCCTCTTGTGTCACATCCTAACACAGAAGTTTGGCCGTCACACTTTTCGGGATGCTGAGTGAGTTCAGATGGTATCAGCCTAATTCTCCCAAAATAAAGTTCCCTTTCACCTACTGATTTGAGCATTCATGGAAGACTATGACCTAGGTCTGTTATTTCATTAGAGTTACAGAACGGTGGTTTTTCTAGATCTTGTCATTTCATCTGTATTTTTTAGCTGAAATCCTTCTAAACAAAGAATTCCTTCATCAGATACTTGTTTCTTTGAAATATAGTGTATATAACAAAGGCAGAAAAAGTGCTTAATTCTTTCCCTTTATTAATCTTCCGACAAACAGCTTGATACCCTAGCAACTTCCATGATGACTCTTAGATTTTTGTGTCTTTGTGTTTCAGTCCACTGCAGACCGTACTTTTGATACCTGGAGTGTTTGTCTGTCTTGGCTTGGCACTTGCCATTTTGGCCAGACTACTGCAGTTCCTTGTTAGTTAATAAAACGAGAAAGCATCGGTTTGAACCACAGCTCTGCTGTGAAACCTTGGGAAAGTTATTCTTTCTGTCTCCGTTTCCTTATCTATAAAACAGAGGCAGTACCTGCTGTGTTGGATGATTTGGCTTAAATGAGATGGCTTTTGTAAAATGTTTAGTTCTGTGGTTGGAAGATAGTAGGCACTCAGGTGGGAGCCTCTATTAGTCTGGTTTCTCCAGAGAAAACAGAACCAACGATGGATGGAGATCTAGACACATATATGTATCAGATTTATTGTAAGGAATTGGCTCACATGGTTACGGAGGCTGAGCAGTCCCAGGATCTCCATTTGGCAGGCAGGGGAGCCGGCAGAGCCGAAGGTGGACGGTCCAGTCCGAGGGCAGAGACTTCTCTCTGCTCATCTTGTGCTCTCTTCAGGCCTTCCGTGGATTGGAGAGGCCCCTGGCACGCTGGGAAGGGCGGTCTGCTTTACTCAGTCTACTGATGCAAACTCTTAACCTCAGCCGGAAGCACCCTCACAGACACACCCAGAGTAATGTTTTACGGAATGTCTGGGCACCCCGTGGCCCAGTCAAGCAGACGCATAAAATTAACCATCACCGAGCCCAAATTGTGAGAGGTTTTACTTCCTCATTCTCTGGCAGGAGTCCTTTTGCCTGCTCGATGTAATGTCACCTTCATCACCAAGTTGAAATGCCTTTTTGTTTTCAATCTTCTATTCATAACAAGCCCAGTTTTGTGGGACTTCAGTAATTTGCTGTGATGGTGGCCGCCTGGCTATGATCTAGGACCCTGTTGGGGGGGGAGGCAGTTAACTCTTCGTGAAGCTAGCAAATGGGGACTGCTGGGAGAGTGGATATGCTGTCTGCGGTGGGTCCAGACATCGCAGCCAGGAGTAGGCTTGGATGCTGCCCCTATTTCTCCTGCCAGCTTCTCAAAGGTCAAGCTGTCTTTTTTAATTTAAAATTTTTTCATCAGTACATTGAGTATGACAGACTTAATGATAGCTTTTAGCTGTCCATGAAGACACTTAACTGTGGGTTCACTTAGGCTTCACTTGTATAGATTGAAATTTGAGCTTGTTTATATGGGATTTCTTAGTTGATTATATTATATAGAGTGCATAAAATGGTCCATTAGTTCTCATGTGGAAAGATTTTTTAAATCTGATGTGATACAACAGACGTGACTTTGACGCGCATGCAGTCCCCAAACACTCAGTAGCCGTGGGAGCTCGTGTCCGCCGCGGTTGGCTGCTGCAGAGCTGGTCGGGCAGCTGGTGGGCGGGCCGAGGAGGCGGGAGGGAAGGTGGGGAGGGCTGGCATCGATGTTTCCCTCCCAGACATAGCTGTGAAATCCCAGTGTCCCAAGGAGCCAAGAGGACGTCTTGCCTACATCTTGGCTACTACATTTCTCCTACCAGGACGGTCCCTTCGGCAGTGTCCCCACAAGTGGTGGCTGAAGCTGGGCACACGTGTCTCCAGTGACGGAGTCGCGTCCTGAGGCAGCCCATTGCATCTTCAGTTCTGTTGACTCTATCTGTCGACTTCCTGTTGTTTGTACCCACTGATTTCCAACGTACAACCAGAGCTATCTAAGACAAGTGCGACCTCTCTTTATGGCATAGCTCTTTAGATATATAAGGACAGCTGTCAATCCCTCCAATGAGTCTTTGTCTCGATAAAATACCCCCAGCATATCAGTTCTTTTTCGTCTGGCATGGTATCTCATTCCTTTACCATCCTAGTCATTCTTCGAATCCTTCCAGGTTGCCTGTGTTTCAGAGTGTGGGGCCCAGCAGCGACCACGTAATATTCACAGGATGTTCTGACTGCCGGGCGACGGAGAAGGCTTTTTCTCGCCCATATCCTAGAAACTGAGCTGCCATCACTGCTCTTGATACAGCCTAGGAGTTCTGGCAGCCGCTTCACATTTTTGTCGCACAGAGGGCTTACTGTCAGCTAACCACCAAGTTCTTACTATCATTATTGCCGCAGGGACTACTGCTGAGAGGGTCTTCCCCAGTCTGTATTTGGGTGTATGTTGGATTTCCCCCTGGGGAGTCCTCTGGTGATCGTCCTGGCCCAGCCAGTGTAGCAGCAACCCCGCCTGTGCAGGGTTCAACCAGCTTGGCTTAGACTCAGTGTGGTGCTATCTTTCTTCGACCTGTCTCTTGCTTCCTGAGGATTCTCTGATGTCTAGTATGGGATCCTGCAAAGATTTCCCGACAGCAACGTCCTGGTGTTGGGCCAGACATCACAGGTGAGGGGCACAAGACTCCCTTCAGACACCTGCTGTAAATGTGAGGGTCCCCAGAACATTGTCCTTTCCGTGTGGCGTCAGGATGCACCACCTCCAGCACCCTGATGCGTGACGACTACAGAGTATTGCCAACCGGGACGCTTACCTGAACTTCGATGTCCCTGGTTTTTACTGGGACTTCATTATGTAAACAGGATGTAGAAGTGAAGTGATTAAGCAGGAGCCTAACCTTTTCTCTATATTCTTTCTTCTGTTAAGCTGGGGAAGGCCTGGATGCTTCCGAAAAGATAGGCCAGTGCAGTGTGCGCGGTAGGCTCCCTAATTCTGGAGAGTAGACGTTCTTCCTTAACTGACTGCTTTCAGTGAAACTATACACAGAGGTAGGGAGAAGCTGTAAGGGCGTATAAACACTTGCCCTTTCCAGGTTCAGATCACCAACACACTTGTGATTTCTTTCCAGGTCTGATTTTTGTGGTCGACAGTAATGACAGAGAGCGAGTCAATGAGGCCCGAGAAGAACTAACCAGAATGTTAGCAGAAGATGAGCTCAGAGATGCAGTCTTATTGGTGTTTGTAAATAAACAGGTATATTGTTGGCTTTCTGAATACTGGGACCGAAATTGCTGCCAGGTGTTCACTTAAAAATATAGATATTTAAATCAGATGTCTGCCTCCCTCTCTCCAGTCCCTACCATAACCTTTCCCTCCACCTCCCTTTTTTTTTTTTTAAAGTAAGTTCTAGGCCCAACATGGGGCTTGAACTCACGACCCCGAGATCAAGAGCCACATGTTCTACCGACTAAGCCAGCCAAGCGCCGCCCCCCCCACCTCCTTTTGAGCTTATGTCTTCTGTTCATTCACTCAACGAATAGAATTGAGCATCTGCTAAGATTCAGGCATTGTTTTAGGTATTGGTGACGTAGCAGTGAGCAGCAAGACAGACAAAAAATCCCTGTGCTCATGGAGTTTACATTCTAGTGGCAGGAGAGTCAGTCAGTACATGACAAGATGACATCTGAGCAGACCTGAAGGCCAGCAGGAAGGGAGCCGAGTGGGGCTAGAAATAGCAAGGCAGCCAGTGCAGCTGGAACAGAGGGGGCGGGGGTGGTGAGGGAGGCGATGGTTGCATCATATGGGGTCTTCTGTCAAGGAGGAGAAGGGGCTTCTACATAAATGTAGTGGAAAGCAGTAAAGGAAGGGGGGGAGGGAGTGTAGAGCTGTCCCGCCTTGGGATTCAAAGCGGAATGAAGCTTGGAAAAGAAGGGAGCGTCGTGGAATGTACCAGCCTGAGATGACCTCAGTCGGGTTGTGATGTGTTTGCTTCCGCTTTCTCCTTCATCCGTTATGTGACTGAGCTCCTGCTCTTCTGACGGGCCTGCATCCTGTTTGTCACTTCAGATTTAGCGAAGGCATTTTCTCTTGCCCTCCAGCTCTTTGTAAACATGATTTTATTTTGTTTTATGTTACGTTATTTTATATTTTATTTTATTAGGATATTTTTTAAGTAGGCTCCACACCCAGCACGGAGACCCAACGCAGGGCTTGAACTCATGACCCTGAGATCCAGACCTGAGCTGAGATTGAGTCGGCTGCTTAACCGACTGAGCCGCCCCGGTGCCCCTGTAAACATGATTTTAAATGGAGGCTGGACCATCATTCGCTCAGTCTTTACCCTACTGTTAGGTTCGATGCCAGTCCAGAATTTCACTTGTGAACATAATGGGCTTTCAAAAAGAAAATGACACTTGGTCTGTTAATGATAAAAGCAGAACATGCCTGTGGTGTAAATGTGCCAGCAGTTCAGAATACCAAGTGAAATACTCAGCCTCACTCTTCAGGGTAAAATAATATTGTTAAATTTCTTCCGCCTGTTTTCAGAGCTACAACTTTCTACGCCTGTGTAAGCTGTTATATGATTGTATTCATATGTACGTTCTGGAGATGCACCTGCTTTTTCACTTAGCATATTTTGATGTCATTCTCTAGCAGTATCTCTGGAGCTACCTTACTACGTGCCAGGCACAGTTCTAGGAACTTGGAATATATCAGACGACAAGATAGAAATTCTGTCCTTGTAAAGTTTGCGTTCTAGTTAGAGACAGATAATAAGTTATCAACATACCAAATAAGTCCATTTTATAATAGTCATATGTGGTGAGTGCTGCATTTGAAAAGATGAAGCAGGACAATTAGGGAGGGGTCCTGGGGCTCGGGGCCGACGGCCTTGCAGACCACCGTGAGGACGCCGGCTCTTCCCTTGAGAGAGAGGGATCTGCTGCAGGGCTTTGAAAGAATGACTTGCTCTGACTTTCACTGACCACTGGCTTGAGAATAGACTCGAGGGGCACGAGCACAGGAGCAAGGAGATCAGCTCGGAAGTTATGTCAGTTCCCCAAGTTAGAAATGGTGGTGGTGGGAGCGGGTGGGTGGCTGTGGAGGTGGTGAGAAGTGGTCAGATCCTGCATTGCTTTGATGGCAGAGCCAGTGGGTTTCCTGATGTGAAGTAGAGAGGTCAGAGAGAGAGAGAGAAATTGAGGATCCGCTAAGACTATGACTTAGGTTTTAGAAGAACATAATATTTCATTACATAAATGCATCATAAACGGACTTTTGAATTTTCTTTTCCAAGGATCTTCCCAATGCGATGAATGCAGCAGAAATAACAGACAAGCTCGGCTTACATTCCCTCCGCCAGAGAAACTGGTACATTCAGGCCACTTGTGCCACCAGCGGAGATGGGCTTTACGAAGGCCTGGACTGGCTCTCCAACCAGCTCAAAACGCAGAAGTGATCGGAAGCGCTCCGTTCCCCGTGCATTGTGGCAGAGTCAGCTGGCCTCTTCTGTGTGCGTGTGTGCGTGTGCGGAGCCGAGGGTGGGTGTGCGGCTGGGAGTGGGAGCAGCTTTCTCACGCTGTGCCTTAGACGCGCTACAAGAAAACCAGGCTTACATTTGAAGAAGAACCAGTGTCACATTGTCAGTGCCACCTTCCATTTCGGGAGTTCTGAGGGTCAGCTTAGCCGGTGATGGAGGGGTCCAGAGGGCTTTCCTGGTGCTCGAGACCCCGAGAGGCCCAGTGGGCGGGAGGAGGAGAGCTGGGGTGGGGCCCAAGTGCAGTCCTACCATCCTGGGTCTGGCGGCTCCGCCTGCCTGAGTCCTGTTAGATTTCGGTGGCCTTTTGTCAAAGAGGAAGGACCCATCATTCTTCCCCATCACTGCTGGAGCTAGCAACTCACTGTTCAGTGCTTTAAAGCAAAAGGTCCTCAAGAGAAAAGGCACCCGCTTGCCGCAGGGCTGAATTCGATTTGAACTTCTCCCTTAAGTTATGTTCTTTCTGGTTTAATGTGCTTTATTTAAAGGAACTCGAGATCTTTTTCATTAGACTGTCGAGATTCCGTAGCACTAGAAAATCATCCAGTCCTTTCCTCATGCTAGTTCCTTTCCCTGTTTGCCTCTTATTTCTCAAATGGAGACCGTTTGGGGTAAGTAACCCCGCGTGAGGCCAAGGCTCTTCACTGGGGCCACGTAGTCAAGCGCAGGGCCGGGTTACGGAAGCGAGGTGAGGGTCGTGTGTGTGTCCTCGTATCACCATCTCGGGTTTCAGGCTCCTGAGACTGCTGCTCCCACTTCTCTGCTCTGTGCTGAATGTTCTGTGCTCGAGGCAGGAGGTTTACTCCTGGGATGGAATCGTCACCAAGTTCAGTTGTCTCCGTTCAGCTTGGGGTTTCGATTAGTTTATGTTCCCAGAGCCACACACCTGTGAGTTCTGAGAGAGAGAGAGGATCGGGAGGTTCATTTTGGAGACGAAATTCCCAGCAACCCCTGTTACTGCCCCTGAGTTGGTGCTAAATTTTGCTATGAAAAGTATCTAATCCTGACCGCTCTCCACGGCGCTGACTCCCTCTTCTGGATGGCAATAATGTCCTACGTGGAGACGTGCTTTATGTTGTCTTCAAAATATTCATAGGAACGCCTGGGGATGAGCTTGGTTTCACACGGTAGTCAGTCTAGAGCTCGTTTGTGCCGACAGCTGTTGGCCAGATGTGTACCTACGTGCTTCCCCTACTTTACCTTTGAAAATTCCTTTTTCAAGAAAAATGCTTATTCAAATTACAGAGGAGGGGAATGTAAGGTGAATTTTAACAAAAGTAAACCTTGTTTATTGATAACAATGAAGTTGATATTACTAGGAAGAAGTTTCATACCATGTTAAATGTGGGGTGTAATGTTTTTCTTTAAAATATTGACTTGAAAGAATGTTCATTGCAATGCTGGCATCCAAGTCCAGATTCGATTTTTAACCACGGAGTAATTCCTGAGAAATATTTATGTTGTACGCCTCAAACTGGCAGGGACTGTGTCTTACCCTTTTGTATTTATGCTTAGTACAATGTACCTAGTACAGTGCTAGGCCTCATTAAACAATTGTTGATTGGTTGGACAATAAAGAACTTGCTTTGGAAGGAGGAGAGGACAGCCTTGTGCTTCTGAATGTCTTGAACGACTTTAGAATCCCTTTTCGCCTCCATCTTGGCAGACTGACTTTATGCCTTTAGCAGTACTCCTCACAGACAGTTTTCCTGGAGCTTTCAACTGTGGTCTTCTGTGATTTGGAGCTGCTGAGTTGGGGGTGAGTGGGGCCACCTCAGTATAGTAACTTTGAACGAAGACTTGGGTCCCTGAATGCCATGTTGGCTTCCCAGCTATGTCCCTTACTAGCTGCTGGCCTCAGACCATTTACCCTTAGCCTTTGTATCTCTGAGCCTCTGTTTGCTTCACTGTTAAATGGGGATAATAATACCTGCCTCATAGGGTTATGCGGATTCAGTGTCTCAGACCTTTGCACACCTTGCTCTGGGGTTTCCCTGGGAACAGCAGTGCTGGCTGCAAACTGATGAACATTATTTATAGGAGAAGGGAAGTTGGGTGGTTGGGGGGGGGGTTAACTAATCTCTCTCTTGCTCTATTCACCTTCTAATCCTGCTGAGTGCTCTGCCCTTTTCTGACCGGGGAGAATGCTAATGAGACCAGCCGGGATTCTTGTTCGGCAAGCACACTGCTGTGTCCTACCCTCACCTGTTCGTCTTCCTTTTTTAAATTTTTATTTATTTTTGTTCTGTGGTTTTTAGTATATGCAACCACAACTACTAATTTTCAACAACCCCGAAAGAATCTCTGGATCCGTCCGTTCTCCATTCCTCCTTTCCCCCAGGCCTCCGGCAACCGCTAATCTACTTTCTGGTTTTTTGGATTTGCCTATTCTGGGCTGGTGAGGGGCCTGGGGAGCTAGTGGGAACTCTAGGAAGTGCTGAGGTGCTGTTGGCCTGACCACAGCTGGGTCCCGAGGCATCAGTCTGAGGTACAGGTGAAGAAGAATCCCAGGGGAAAGACTGCCCCCTAGGGACCACGGCATTTATTATCCTGAGAGGGAATGGGGTGCCACCAATAATTACGTGGGACACGGCAGGAAGTGGGTTGTGTGGTCACCCTATAGAATGGCAAGAGTTCTGAACCTGGAGTCCAAAAGTCCGAAACTGAAATTTAAGCTTTGCCCACTCATTAGTTGGATTCGGTTGGGCTACTCAACCTCTGACCTTCCATTTCCTCTCCTGGAAGTTCCCAGGCTGACCTGGGCTACAACAGCTCTGTGTGAATACCAACAAGATGGGGTAAGGGGGGGGGGTGTCTGTGAGTTAGTTCTATATACTGTGGGTCCTGTAGTTTGATCTATTTTAAATAATGTCTTCCAGAGCTGGGAATATTTCCGTGTGAGTTACTAGGCATGGGAGGGTTGAAGTAGTTTGAAGTGAAGTGAGGTAGGACACCTAGAAGTGACCCGAGACCTTCGCCCACAGGTCTGTTGGAGGCTGTCACACAGTACACAGGAAATCGACGCGTTGTGGAGATGAAATTTTTTTCCCTTTGAGGATTTTGATATTCACCTCACCTTTTTTGGTAGCAGCTTTACTGAGATATAATTCACGTACTGTACAGGGCACCCATTTAAAGGTTACAGCCAGTGGTTTAAGTACACTCAGATCTGTGCGACCGTTACCGCAATTTTAGAACATCTTTGTTATCCTGAAAAGAAACCCTGTACCATTTAGCATTCACGCGCCATCTCTCTCAGACCTCCCCGGTCCTAGGCAGCCACTCATCACCGGTCCAGACTCGGCAGAAATGCTTTTTAAACTGCTTTGTTACACCCTGTGGTCTCTAGGAGTATCGCGTGAAGAACTTCTGTTTTGATTTTCATTTTTTTCATCTTTCTGTTCTAACGCATGGCATGGGAAGGAGGGTGCCGTGCACACACAAGCCTCACACACGAGCGCTGGATGGACCACTGAACTTCACGGCTCGGAAGTGTGCAGTCAGACCAGCTACTAATTTGGGCAATAAATGACTTGCTGCTGCTCATCGCCACTAGGTGGTGCTGCTGCTTCGTCCCACTGACCTACCAGCAGCCCTGGCAGGGGCGGGCCGTGGGGATGCCTAGTGCTGCAGAATCCATCTTCTTCTTCTTCTTCTCCTTCTTCTTCTCCTTCTTCTTCTTCTTCTTCTTCTTCTTCTTCTTCTTCTTCTTCTTCTTCTTCTTCTTCTTCTTCTTCTTTCTTCTTCTTCTTTCTTCTTCTTCTTCTTCTTTCTTCTTCTTCTTCTTCTTTCTTCTTCTTCTTCTTCTTTCTTCTTCTTTTTTTTTTAATGATTTTTTATTATATTATGTTAGTCACCATACAGTACATCCCCGGTTTCCGATGTAAGGCTCGATGATTCATTAGTTGCGTATAACACCCAGTGCACCATGCGATACGTGCCCTCCTTACTACCCATCACCGGTCTTGCCTGGACACCAGGACACTAAAAGACAGGGACTGCAGCCAGGGATATGCCTGGAAGAGAAAGGCAAATGGGGACCCAGAGCAGAGGACTCGTGAGTGCCAATAATAATAAAGGTGGCAGGAGTATCACAGTGGTGATCATAATCGTAAAGCAGTGGTCACTGCTATCTACTGAGCATACTGGATACCGTTCTAGGCATTTTACATACCTCACCGCCCCACCCCCACCCCACACCCAAGCAAGGCACATGTATTGCATCTACTTTGCAAAGGGAAAAACCAAGTTTCCAGAAGATAAAGTGACATTCTGGAGGCCACATGGCCATGATTCAAACGTCGATCTGGGGCACCGGGACCCATATCCTTCCAGAACACACTGCCACCTCAACCTCTGTGCTGAAGACCACACACTGGCCTCCAGAGCTTGGCACACGGGGAGAGAAGGAAGCAAAAGTGCACCGTGGAGACAACTGGGGAGGTCCCAGAGCCGGGGAACGCAGCAGCAGGTGCAGAACCGTGTCGGCTGGCAGGAAAGGAACGAGTGGTGGATGGTGGGGAAGAGCCGGGGCATGCGGGTATGAGATGCATTATTAGGCCAGTGGAAACTGCAGCCAGGGAGACCTGGACCTGCCTTGGACGCTTGTAATACTTGGGAAGCAAAAACTACAATTAACGTTCTAAAACTGGATTGTGTTGATGGCTGCACAACTGTATGCATTTACTAAGAACCTTCAAATCGCTTTCTTATAATGGATGAATTGTACGTTAGGTAAATTACACATCAAGAAAGCGGTGTGAAATTTATAATCATGAAAGCAATATCAACGAGGGTGTCGAGTTAGTAGGTCTCAGCAGTGCTGTAGGCATTTTGAGAAGAGGGGGAGAGTATCATCTCGGAATAGAAAACCTGGCTCATGGCTGTCCAGCCTCTGCTGGAATGCTTTCAGTGCCAGGGAGCTCAGTACTTCATAAAGCAGCCCATCCTAGTTTGGGATAACTCTCTAATCCTCAGAAAGTTGAAATCTATCACTTGCCCTTATCCTTCTTTTAAAAAAAGATTTTATTTATTCGAGAGAGAGCACAAGCAGGGGGGTGGGAGGGGCAGAGGAAGAGGGAGAAGCAGGCTCCCCACTGATCAGGGAACCCGGGGCTTGATCCCAGGACTCTGGCATCATGACCTGAGCCAAAGACAGACACTTAATCATTGCAAACATTTGGGAAACATCTAAATGTCCAATATTTAAAGAATGGTTATAGCATAAAAATGTGATAGAAAGCAGACATCAAAGATTCTGCAAACAAAACAAATACGAGGGGAAGGAATCTGTTTATTAAGGAATGAACCATGAGAGACTATGGACTCTGGGAAACAAACTGAGGGCTTCAGAGGGGAGGGGGGTGGAGGAATGGGATAGGCTGGTGATGGGTATTAAGGAGGGCATGTATTGCATGGTGCACTGGCTGTTATATGCAAGTAATGAATCATGGAACTTTACATCAAAAACTAGGGATGTACTGTATGGTGACTAACATAATATAATAAAAAATATTATTAAATTAAAAAAAAAAAACAAAGACAGACACTTAACCCACTGAGCCACCCAGGCACCCCTCTTGCCCTTATCCTTCTGTGTAGAATAAACCTCTTTGCTTTGTCATGTAACATTTCTTTGAGTGCTTGAGGGCAGTCATGGCATTCCCCCCAAGTCATTTTTATCCCATACAGAGACCCCCAGGATTTTTCATATGTAAGATTTCTAGCGTCTCCCACTCTTCTGGTAGCTCTCTGCCACACTTGCTTTGATCTGTCAGCATCCTTCTTAAAATGTGGTGACCAGTGGTGAGCCCGACAATCTGTAGATGCCAGCCCAGTGGTGTGGCTAACAGTTTGAGTCCCGGAGTTAAGCTCTCTTGAGTTCAAATCCTCGCTTCACTAAAGGTCAGCTGTGTGACAATGGATTAAAAATACCAACCTCTCTGAGCCTTGTATTTTAAATCTAGACTTATTTCTTCATCTTGCTCACCAGGATTCCTCAAAGATTCTGTCAGGTGCTTTGCCAAAATAGTAAGTACACAGTATGCATATAGTGTCTCCATGTACCAATCTAACAACACGGGAAATGAGGTTAATTTGACCAGTGAGTTGCTTTGGCCATTAGTAACACCTGCCATCTTTTTTTTTTTTTTAAAGATTTTATTTATTTATTTGACAGAGAGAGACAGCCAGCGAGAGAGGGAACACAAGCAGGGAGAGTGGGAGAGGAAGAAACAGGCTCATAGCGGAAGAGCCTGACGTGGGGCTCGATCCCATAACGCCGGGACCACGCCCTGAGCCGAAGGCAGACGCTTAACCGCTGTGCCACCCAGGCGCCCCAACACCTGCCATCTTGTATAAGGGCTCAAAACCTAGCTGACTACAGGTCAGCATCAGATGTGCCAATCTGTAGTTTCTGGAATCTACTTTCTTTCCCAAATGTGGACAATATTTCCCTAGCTCCAATTGCCCCCCACCTCCTCGTAGCTTCCTGATTTCTCCATATTTACCAGTAGGGGTTCTGCGGTCACACCAGAAAGTTCTCGCATATATTTAGTTGGACTCCGGAGAGCCGAGCCCACGGACAGCAGCAGGGCTCTCCTTGAGCACTGCATCATCTATCTTGGGTCCCAATTGCCCCATAATCATGTTTGTTCACCTTTCCAGCTTGAAGATTATTCTCTTTAACACAGGAAATGGAAAGAAATAGGGAGAAAGGAGGCTTTAGCTTTTTCTCAGTCTTTTATAATATCTTTTATTAATATCATGTCATCTGCCTTGAACGTCTCTTCCCTGTTATTTTTGCTTGGAAAAAAAATTTAGCTTCTAAAGGCTGCCTTTGTTACACGTACATTTTTATCACAAGCCCTCATCATTCTGGTATTCAATAATAATAACACAACCTAATGTTTCTTAGAGACTTACCATGGTCTAGTCGCCGTGCTGTCTTACACATATTTGTTTCATTAGTGGACATTTCCAAAACCATCCATCCTTATCATTTGTGCTTCAGTTTTTCTCATTCATGTCCTCTTAAAATCTGAGTTTAGCCCTGAGCTCCCAGGGCAGCCCCTCGGCTTTCTTTAAAAGGGGCTGCTCTTCCTTTCCTCCTGATTGGGTGGGTCCTGCCTCTGAGGAGTCCCGCCTTCCAAGACCCGCAGGAGGGGCGGGGTCCCTGGGGCTGAATGGATGATGCAAGGTCGTGACTCAGTGGTAACTGATGGGTGCTCAACAAAGGGGAGACGCTCACATTTAACTAGGGGAGGATGCAGAAGGTGGAGAGGTGGGCTTGGCCTAGGAGGGCAGTGGGAAGGATTCCAAAGGTTAAAGTCTAGGCAGCTTGGGCATGGCAGGAAGTGGAGAGAAGAAAGTCAATCCAGAGGGAGGCTTCAGTGTGACCCCGTCTGGGAGGGCTCATTGTATGTGTCGACTTAACTGGGTTAAGGGATGCCCAGATAGCTGCAAAAACAGTCTTTCTGGGTCACCTTTGAGGGTATTTCCCTAAGAGGTTAGCATTTGACTCAGTAGACTGAGTAAAAGTTCTTCCTCACCAATGTGGGGGGCATCATCCAATCCATCGAGGGCCAGAATAGAACAAAAAAGTGGAGGAAGGGCAAATTCTCTTTTCCTTGTTTGTTTTTCTTCTTCTAATTATTCTTTTTGGTTGTTTTTTTTTTTTAAGATTTCATTTATTTATTTGTCAGAGAGAGAGGGAGGGAGAGAGAGCACAAGCAGGGGGAGCAGCAGGGAGCCGGATGCAGGGCTCCATCCCAGGACCCCAGGACCACGACCTGAGCCGAAGGCAGATGCTTAACCAACTGAGCCACCCAGGCGCCCCTCTCTTCTTGTTGAGCTTCAACACCCATCAGTCCTGTCCTTGGATCCTGGAATCAGAGCTCCTGATTCTTGGTTCTTGGACACTGGGACTTACATAGGGCTGACCTTCTTTGGCTTCAGACTGAACGATGCCTCCAGCTTTCCTGTTCTCCATCTTACAACAGCATCTAATAGCATATCTCAGCCTCTCTGTAAGCCAATCCCCATAATAAATCTCCCCTTAATGTATTACTATCTGTCCTATTGATAGGTTCTATTTCTCCAGAGAACCCCAATACACCATCATTTCTCTCTCTCTTTTTTAAAGATTTTATTTATTTTTGAGAGCGAGAGCGCGCAGATGCATGAGCAGGGGGTAGGAGCAGAGGGAGAGGGACAAGCAGACTCCATGCTGAGAGAGGAGCCTGACACAGGGCTTGATCTCACGACCCTGAGATCAATGACCTGAGCCAAAACCAAGAGTCGGGTGCTGAGCCACCCAGGTTCACCCGTCATGTCTCTTTTTAACCATGAGGGTCAGAAATGAGTCCAGAGGAGTGGCTGTCTCCCCCACTTCCTTGACTTGCGGAGGACAAAGCCTGGCAACAAGCAGGGAGGGCGAAATTTCCTCACCTCTCCTGGATTTTGCCTCTGTTCCGTTCTGTGATTTGCATTAAAAAAGAAAAAAACAAAGAAACAAGATATAGCCTTCCCACCGTGCTGTCAACTTTGAGATAAAGGACTGAATTTTTGCAAAATCTTCCTAGGGCCTAGCCCTGGGTGGGTGCTCCACAGCTGGTGAGTTAATGAATGAAATCAAAGTGCTGTCCTTATGCTCTTCCGGCTGGGCAGCGTAGAGAAGAATCTCAGAACACCGTCATTTGCGTTTCTTTTTCCCTTAACTGCCCCTAGAAAGTCTCCATCACGCATCCATTCTCAGATGCGTGGATTTTCACGCAAGCGTTTTGCACACAAAGATTGTACAATATATATTACTTGTTCATCTGACTAAAGACCCCAGAAGAGACTAGCACCCCAAAGGAGTAAATATTTCTCTTTTAAGGCCCCCCAACCCAAAGCAAACATCTTAGGGATAAGCATGTAGTAGGCAGTTAATAAACACTTGGTTACAATTGGGGAGCATCGATATGCAAAAGTGGTCAATTGAAAAGAGCTGTGTTGGGGCGCCTGGGTGGCACAGCGGTTGAGCGTCTGCCTTCGGCTCAGGGCGTGATCCCGGCGTTGTGGGATCGAACCCCACATCAAGCTCCTCCGCTGGGAGCCTGTTTCTTCCTCTCCCACTCCCCCTGCCTGTGTTCCCTCTCTCGCTGGCTGTCTCTATCTCTGTCAAATAAATAAATAAAATCTTAAAAAAAAAAAAAGAGCTGTGTCATAGATAGTCAAATAACAAGTTACCTAGAATAGCCGAACCTACTGTGCTTGGCATATAGGCAGAGGAAGAATCCCCGCTAGAAGGATCTCCCTTCTAATCAGGCTTCCATCAGGATAATATTGCATGTGGCACTTATCTGCTACTCTCGGAACAAACTCGTGGGAGATTTAAGTTGGGCGGAAGAAGGCTGTCCCAGGAATAAATAAACACACTGTGAACCACTCCTGAGTGAATCCTCCACACACAGCTAACGAAACGTTCACCATCAATGAAAACCTTGCTGCGTTTTTGCCTCAATGACACTGAAACACAAGCTCAAGAATTTAGATGGCCAGGCGCGTCTCTGCTTGCTAGATGGGGTGTTTCCCAATTTGCAAAGAATTAAATAAAGCTAATTAGATTAAAAAAAAAGAATTTAGGTGGCCAATTAACAAGACAGCGCTCAGGAAACTATAGGTTTCAAATTTCAGAGAAAGTGGTGAATTTAGACAACTTGAGTATCTTCTCCTCATTAGGGCAGACCCCAGCCTCCAAGCCCTGGCTGACAAGGCTTGCTGTCGAGATGGGCACTGAAAGGAGTAAAAGAGAATGTACTCCGTTATCTTGCCAGTTACTGAGACGTGTAACAAATCCGCTTCACCCCCTCGACAATCCCCTTTGATGAAACAGCTCAGTTCTCTGTGTCTGGGGTGCTTGCTCTCCCCCGGCTGGGTTGGGTAGGGGTTGGTTGGCAGAGGGTCCTCTCCAAGGGCTGGTGAGGCAGAACCAAGTCACAAATCCGGCTTCTCTGACCCCTCCAGTCGGCAGATTTTGTTTTATCTTCCACCTCCCCGACCCCCTCCCCGACCCCCGACCCGTGCTGCTTCTCTTCTGAGACAGAAGGGACAGCTGCGGAGCCCAGAGATTTTTGTCAAAGGGCCTGAGCTGGAATCCTGCCTGGCTCCACTGCCAACGGGTTAGGTGATGCTAGCTTTCCGAGGCTCAGCTTCTCCATCTATAAAATGGGTACGATAGTATCCGCCAGAATCATTCAGAAGGTTGCTGGAAGGGGGTAGTGCCTCTATGGCTCCCCTAAGCTTTAAAGAACCGTATGTACCGGCGCTGGCTTTGTCCCCCGCCATTACCGGAACGCGGATGATCAGCAGCTCTCGGGACCAGCCCCCGCAGCCTCCGCATTGACGCAGGGCTGCCCTGCAGATGGCGCTGTGGCCCGGAGAATGCTCCCGCAAGGACCCTGGCGGGGGGGAGGGGTGTGCGTGGCTACACCTGAGAGGGTAGGGTGTGGGGAAGAGGGTTCCAGCCTGGGTTTCTACATCCCGTAAGTCCTGGGTGTGTGCCCCAACAACGGGTACCCCAGGGTCTCGTTTGGCTTCTAGTAGGGTCAGTTCCCTGGTTAACCAGTGATGATCCTCTATTTCTCCTTTTCTGCCCTCCCCCGCGGATGGAGATTCTTGCCTGCTTGGTCCTGCCCTTTGACTCCTGAGGCCCCCTGCAGCAGGTGGTGTGTCTGCAGCCCCTTCAATCTCTTCGGGGGGTCTTAACACTCAGGAGGACTCCCCCAGGCTCCATCTACCTTGTGACGGTGGCCACCAGCTCTGCTTTTGCAAACAGCCTTGTTCTGACTTTGTTTCCCATAGGAGCTGAAGAGAGGCAATCTGACAAAGGATCTAAGCCAGTGAAAGAGAGAAGGTGCCAGGACCCCCAAGTGGTGCTCGGAGGACAAAGGGCCAGGCTAAAGGGTGGGCCTGGCTCCTGCTAGATGGGATTCTCCTCTCACCACCCAGTGTTTCTGTGACCAGGGGCTCATTATGGGCGGAATGCCCAGAGCCTTCTTCCGGGCCTGCACAGAGATGATACCTGCCCTCTAGGACGCAATAGCAAACACTAAGTGAGATGAGTCATGCCATAGGCTTGGCACAGTGCCTGGCACGTGGTGAGATTCAAATGATGGTGATTAGTATTCAGTGAGGAGCAGAGGTGATGAGGTGGGGGGTATCAGACCAGAGAGAGGACACAGACAGCTAGTGAGGGAGGCCCGACTGTGGGAGGAAAGTGACGGTGGAGAGGAAGGTTTCTTGGTGACCCTGGAAAGCTATGGTGGGGACCCAACCTCACTCAGCTGACCCCTGGGGCAGCCATGCCCACAGGGAGCTGGGCACTGGCAAAGAGAACCAACCATCTGGACAGCTGTTTTTGCAATGAAAATAGATGGTGGCTGGGGCTTGGAGAGCTGGACTCCTTTGACCACAACTGGCTGTGGATGGAGGCCAAGGCCTCCTGGAGAGCGCCCAGCCCTGATTGGCAATGTTCAGGCCCGCATATTGCAGTGGCCGGTGAGTGTGGGATCTTCCCTCCATGAAGCCAGCACAGAGGCCAGAGGGCCAGAGCGTGCACTGAGCCAATCGCACATCATGAGAGGACTGAGACGGTCCCTCTCTCCTCTGTGTCCCATGAAGACGCCTCCCTACCATGACTGCAATATTTATTACACTGCAGTTAGAAGTGCGGGATCTGAGGCCAGACTGCCTGGGTCCACACCCTGCTCCCACACGTGTGAGCTGTGTGACCTCGGCAAGTTGCTTAGCCCCGCTGTGCCTCAGTTTCCTCAACTGCAAAATGGGTCGAGAGGGTTCATCGAGTTAACGCATGTCAGGTTGCAGCAGGGCCCGGGAATGGGGCATGCGCCCACAGGTGTGAGCTGCGCGGCTGTGTCTGGAGCCCTAGGCACCCCGACACCTCATCCCTGTCTCTCCTTTTACACCCCATATATCTCCCTGCCTCTCCGCCTCTGTCTCTCCCTTTGCTCTTCCCTTGTTCAACTCCTGAGCAGACATGGCATGCTGCGGGGAGGGCAGGTGTGGGGCGCACACTGATGGAATACGGAGTGAGCCCCGCACAGGACTCTCCCAGCCCCCACTTTGTCACGGCCGCCACCTGCCCACGCTGTGATGTCTTTACCATCCGGTCTCCCAGGCCCTGAAGACTGAGCCAGCCCAGCTCCCACAGACGACAGGGCTGCCACTGCCCTCGGCCTCCAGAGAGAGCTGGTGACCCTGGGAAGGGGATCTTCCTTCCTGAGGCAGGGCGGCGGGGGGGGGGGGGGGGGGGGGGGGGGGGGGGGGGG
>NW_024424897.1:16969518-16977334 GCF_017311325.1 Ursus maritimus | reverse complement strand
GTGCGGCGGGCAGCAGAGCTAAGAGTCAGGCTGGGAGTGAGTGGGGCTGCTGGGTGACAGCACGGCTGTCAAATCCAGGAGTTCCTCATCTGAGGACAGTGTGCTTCTGCCCTGCTAATGACAGAGCCATCACTCAGAGGACACATGGCGTCGTTCAGGACCAGACACTGCTGTCTCTCCCCAGACAGGGTGACAGGTGTCATGGGGGCCTGGGGGGTTCTGAGGGAAGAGTTGGGATCTCCCCTCCCTCCCCAGTCACGTCACGTCTCCCAGAGTCACCCAGAAATGTTCTTAACACACCTCAGTGCCTTTGCAAGGGCCATCCTCTCTGCCCAACCTGCGCTCCCCTACCTCAGGCCTCCTCCATCGGACAATGTCACACATATTCTCCAAGGCTCAGCTCCTGGGGCACGTCCTCTGGGACCACTCCTTCAGTACGCCGGGACAGAGGAGCCCCGTCCTTCTCCGTGCTGCCCTCATGTCTTGCCTCATACTTTTCCTACCACAGCGGTCATGGAAAATGATGGCTATTTGTTCAGGGGCTCCTGCCCCCTGCCACAGACAGTAAGCTCTTGAGATGGGAGGCCAGGCTGCAACTCTCTCTGCATCCTGGGGCTGAGCACATAGTTGGCACCTAATGAATATGTGCTGAGGAGTGGATCGTCATTGCTGTCACCGTCCACCTCCACACACAAGTCTCCGTGCCGAGCAGGATCCAATCCCTGCTTGACGTCTGGCCTGCAGCAACATTCGGCTTTAGTGAGAGGTTTAGAGAGCCAGCTGGATAGAAGGATCTAGAATGAGGAGGTCTTTTCCTGTTGAGGACCAAACCTAAACTCTTTTTTCCTAACGAACAAGGAGATACCAGCTTGGAATTGTCTTTAAAAGTACATGAGGAGTTTGAGCTCAGAGCAGTTGAGCCTCTTAGTCCCGTCTGAGGTGACCCACAAACCGGGAACGGCACCCACTGGAGGCAGAAGGGAGGCAGAAGTGAGGCAGGACTCCCCGGGGAGGCATCCAGGCAGATGCCTCACGGACCACAGGGGGGAAAAACAAAAGAGCAGTTTCATTTCGATTTTGTAATGCAGAAACATAAAGTGTTCCGCATGTTTGCTTTTAAAACTGAGAAGAGAGAAGGTAAAACGACTTTAACAAATAAGGGAAGTAATTAGAAAACGAACTTCCCTGCATCCTGTGTGATGGCCGGTTGAGGAAGAGAGACAGCAGGGCGGAGAGAAGAGGAAGGGGAAGAGAAAGGAAGGTGGGGGGATGTGGAACCAGTAACCTGGGAGTGAAGAGCCAAGAGAGAGGAACAGAGAGAGAGAGAGAGAGAGGAAGGTTGAGAAAGCCCGGAGAGATGGTGGAAACACACACACACGCGCGCGCGCGCGTGCTCCTCCGAGTCTTGCTTTTTAATTGTTTTTGTGTTTTTTTAATTGTTTTTACCAGTTTAAGGGGGCAATTTTGAACACATTTCTCTTGTGACTTCCAGAATGCTCGTTTCTTTGATGTTTTCAAGCTCTTCCCTTTGGTTGTTGGTCAGCTGGTCTCAGTTTCTGCCTTTCGTGTTGGAGACTTTCTTCAAGTCCTTGGTTACCCTTTGCCATCCACCAATATTCAAGAGTAAGACATGACACCGCCATCTGGACACTCTGTGCTTAGGTGTCATCTGTCCATTGATGAGCTTCATGCTAGGGGTTACGCGAGGGCCATTTCTTTGAGATTCCCCAAATGTCAGTAGCGGTGAGTCTTTTTTAGGGGCCATTCAATGTCTCCAGAAAAGAACCTACCAACCACTCTGGGGTTGAGGCGGATGAGTGGGGTGAGTTAGTGTTGATCTGGTTGCCAATATCCTTGGAGACGCATGGCGCAGGGGGCTGGGGGTACAACCATTTGCAGATCGGCTTTCACGTTATCCTTTTGTTTTCTCTCTGGCACCTCTCTCTTCTACTGTTACTGCCGATCAATCATCCATCGGGGCTTAGACCCTGGATTTCTCCTCCTGCTGGGGGAGGAGGAAGGTGGTCACTTGGCTGTACTGAGTGGGGGCAGGAAGTTGGGGTGTCTTTCTACCGACCCCTCAATCTCCAGTTGGGCAGAACCTGCCAAGTCTCCAGTTCTGCAGCTCCTCCTTGTCTTTCACAGTCCCTGATGCCTGCCATACCTGTGTCTTGCCAAGAATCCGCAGCTTGAATTGGCTCTGTTTTCGTTAGCCTCCCCCTGTGTAGACACACGGTATTCGGATTTCTCAGCTCTGATCATTCTTCCACCTGCTTTCCATCTTCCAAAAATCTGTTGACATCTTTTGTCTTCTGCTGGGTTTTTCCCCTCTCTCATTCTTCTCTTTCTTGTGGGCGCAAAGATTTTTTAATTCCTTAACTCACATCTTAGTGGCATTTCAGAAAGAAACAATGATAAATCCACGTGCTTAATTCGTCAGGCTTTACCTAAGATGGGGGATTAAAGGCCTTTCAAGCTTTGTTTTTTTAGATGTTTTCGCAACCGTAGACATCAGGAGAAACAAGAGGAGGTCTCCTGGATTCTATACTAAATATGTTATGGAGTCTCTTCTTATCAGAGCGATCTTTCTAATCTGGGTCACTGGTTCTTTGAAAAAAAAGAAAAGACGGAAAACGGAAGGAAATCTTGAGAAAGGATGACCAAAGGGACGGACCTCGGGTCCAGGGAAAGTTTGAAGGTGTTGGTGTCGTTTAACTGGGCAGAGAGGCTGAAGGATGGTTTAGTTATTCAATAGAATTCATTTTCCTTAAAAGTGAGTTTTGCCCTGATACCTCTTGCTGCACCGTGCTAGTTTGTGTTGGTATGAACTTGCATAGAAGAGTCATCCTAAAATTTGAGAGGGAGGAGGAGTGAGGGAGAGACGAAGCCTGTATTAATCAGGGTAGGCTAGGCAATTGCTGCCGTGAGAGATAAACAGTGAAATGTCTTAGCACAGTAAAGATTCATTCCTCTGTCACTTCGCCACCTTATCGCTGTTTGATAGCTCCCTCCAAGGGGTGGCCGAAGGACCCACACTACGTCTGTCTGTTTGCTCTACTGTCTGGAACACATGGCCCTCCAAGGTTCTGTAGAAGGCGACAGAGAATTGGAAGATCATGCTTTTAAGGGCCAAGACCAGAAGTGATTTCTATCTTCTGCCCACATCCATTGGCCAGAGCTCTATCCTGTGGTCCCCAATTACCCACAAGGTAGTATGGGAAACATGGTCTTCCTGTGCGCTCTCAAAGTAATGGTGTTGCATTGTCTCTGCCTTCTGAGGTGGGTGGCCACTATTCTTAGAGGAAGGGGAGATATGGTCTCCATGTCCAGAATGCCAGACCCAGAGATAATAATGTGTAATTAAAGTGAGACAGCCGTCAGACATAAAGAGTAATTTCTTGACTTTAAGGTGGGCTAGTGAGAGATGGCATCTGTCCTTACAGATCCTCAAGAAAATGTTCCTGGGAATTGATGGATCTGCCTGCTTAAGAGATGAACTGGATAATCTTTTGAGATCCCACCTAAATCTGGGATTCTGTTCTCAAATATGCAAGCCTGAGTGTTTGCAAAGCAGGACCGCCAGGACCAGGGGTGGGTCCGGGTTTTATGAAGTCTAAAGCTTACACTAATTTGGATACAGTCTATAAGAAAAATAGATACCTTCTGTAAATCAAAATTAGGTACAGAGGTTGGAAGGGGACCTCACAGGTGGAAGGCCTCAAGTGTCAACTTATTAGTTTCCCAATAAACCCCCCTCCAGCCAGGACAAACCCATTGCTCCTTTGGAACTAATAGATCCCAAAGCATCTTCCCCAACAGATTTACTCTTCTAGATTCTGGATCACCCTCATGATTTTCTCCAACTTTTTAACTCAGCAAAAATTGTTGTATGCCCACCACGTGCCAGGCACTGGGCTGGGCCCTTCATCACCCACCTCTGTTGTAGGGCTGAGCTGGGGACCAGCCCAGGGGACATCGGTCCTGACCCCAGGAGCTCTTGAGTCCAGGCAGGCAGCGTCAGGGCAAAGGAGGAGAAGGAGAACGGCCACAGAAAGCCAGATGGGAGAGCAGGGCCACGTGTGACCTGAGGACACAGGGAGTTGTCTGTGGGCGTCAGGAGAAATCCATGCTGCTCTCTGTCTTGCTTTGAAAAGGAAATGTTCCT
Organism: Ursus maritimus; assembly: GCF_017311325.1. Classification (NCBI taxonomy): domain Eukaryota; kingdom Metazoa; phylum Chordata; class Mammalia; order Carnivora; family Ursidae; genus Ursus; species Ursus maritimus. The sequence continues at coordinate 16,973,169 of NW_024424897.1, read as the reverse complement.
ACAGAAACTGCAGAGACCTCAGACCTGCTGTGGAACAGAAGGCTCAGCTGTGTCCCTTGGCCCCTCCAGCAGACACATCACTCTTCTCGAGGGGCTGGAGCCTGGAGTCCAGTGTCACTGCGAAGAGTCAGCAGTCTGGGCTATGATACTTGGTCCGGAGCCCAGCTGTCAGCCCTGTCCCCACAATTGTCCCTGGCACCGTCTGATCAAACTGTTGTGTCTGGAAAACTCCAGACCAGCGCTAGGTTCCTGCATACAACCTCTCTCGTCTTAAGAATTTGCAAACGGCAGAAAATCAAACTAACAGTGAGTTCTGAAGCCCTCTCAGGAGACGAGGCCACAGATGCTCTGGGTGACCCTTGCAGGACACGTTCCTCTCCCTGGGCCTCTTTTTCCTCTTCTGTAAACTGAGAAAATAACCTCTGGGCAGGACAGTTTTTGTCACCGTGGTCAAGGTCAGCAAGGATCTGGGTGGGGGGCGGGGTAGAGGCACATTGACATCTCAGAGTCTGTCCTCTGGTCCAGCTGCACAGGGGCTAGACAGGGGTCCCAGCCAGTCAGGTGGCACGGAGATAATCTCGCAGGTCCAGGGGCTTGGAAGCCCCAAATCTGCTTTATGGTTTATGATGTTCTTCTATGGTTTGCATGGAGATCTGGCGAGCCTAGAGGGAAGGAATAAAATCAACCAACCTGCTTAAAGTGCTTACAGTGATTTGTCTGAAAATTTTTACATCAAGACGCACTGTACCGAAAACAGCATTTTAAAAGGCTTTCTAATGAAACAGATGCAAAACAACTCACGTTAGAGAAAGCTCCATCCCAGCGCGCCGTTGGGAGAACACAGGGTTTCTCAGCCAGAGAAACTGGGCCCAAGAAGAGGTGGGGAGGCAGCAGGGTGAAGAAGGTCTGGGAGGACTGGCTGCGGCCCCTCCCCGGGGTTCCCTGTGATCCCGATTTGTATCTGGGAACTCAGGGGCCATGCTCTCTGCTGCGAACACTCGTTCCTTCCCAAACTCGGGTGGTCTTCTAACTTGGGGTCTAAATGCCTACAGGGGCTTTCTAGGTGGACTGCGGGAGGTGCCAAACCCACAGATCTGGAAAATTTCATGTGGGTGGAAGAATTTCATGTGGCTGGGCTTGGAATTTTTTTTCTGGGAAGAGGAACCTGAGCTATCATCGAATGTCCAGTGGGTTCAGGACCCAGAATAGAAACCTTCACTCTAGACTAGGTAAAGGAAGGATCGCTGGCAGAGTGGGGAATGTAGGCCACTCCCAACTTTAGAGTTGAGAGCTAGCGACCCACAGGATGACAGAGCCTGGAACCTCAGGATGCATTTTCCCTGAGGAGGTCTGCCCTGTGGAAGTCATGCCCCCTGCAAGTAACCAGAGTTTTCTTCGAATGGAGCCATTCAAAGGCCCTGTTTTGTACCCAAGGTGAGTGTCGGGTGCTGGGGATGTGAGGAAGATTACACATGGTTTGGTTTTTTTTTTTTTTTTAAGATTTAGTTATTTATTTATTTGAGAGAGAGAGAGAGCAGGGAGAGGGGCAGAAGGAGAGGGAGAGAGAGAATCTCAAGCAGTCTCCCCACTGAGCAGGGAGCCCTACTTGGGGCTCGATCCCGGGACCCTGAGATCATGACCTGAGCCAAAATCAAGAGTCAGACACTTAAGCGACTGAGCCACCCAGGTGCCCCTAGACACAGTTCTTGTCTGTCCGTGTCAGATTCCCAGGCCAGGGGACGAGGTGCCCAGAGAAATGACAATATGAGGCGCGCCCGGCAGGCTTAGCCAGTGGAAGATGTGACTCTTGATCTTGGGGTTGTGAGTTTGAGCCCGACATTGGGTGTAGAGATTACTTAAAAATAAAATCTTAAAGAGAGAAAGAAAGAAAGGAAGAAAGAAATGACTGTACCAGGCAGTTTGTGCTATAGGAAAGGTAGAGGGAAGGTCTGGGCCACACTGAGGGAGGAAAGGTGAGCTTAGTCTGGAAGCTGGAAAGCCACCCAGAAGGTGTGTGGTGTGAGCCAGAGGGTCAGATACACGGGGGGGGGGGGTGTGTGTGTGTGTGTGTGTGTGTGTCCAGGCCATGCGACCTCCGAGAACCTCCCTTTCCCTTTTAAAATACAATGAGACGCATTCACAGAATTGTTGAGAGCCCAATGAAATCGTGTTCACACAGCACGTCCATGGGTTGGACCTTAAAGTGGGATTTGGCTTCTGGAAAGAACCAGGGGCAGCAAGAGCGGCAGGGGTGGGGGCGTGGCTCAGGAGGGTACTTTGCGCGGCCTCAGCGGTGCTTCTGTGCTAAGACTTGGAGACCCTCACTTTGGTGGTCCAGCAGCGTGGGATCAATGACTCAGCAGTTTTGATTCAACGATACCAAGTGAGAGGACTGTTTATAAACTGGGGCTGTGGACATCACGGTAACAATTGTTGCCAATAACGACCCAGAGCTTCCGATGGGCCGGGCCCCCCTGGTGTTTGTGGATTAACTTGCTGGATCATCTGACCTTGCTAATGGAGGAGACCTCACAACCCCCTCCCCGTGGGGCAGCTGTCACCTTCAGTCCCAGTTCTTTCCTGCCCTACCCCCCTTCTCACTCAAACCTTCCACCCTTACCCCCCATAAGCCATGACTCTGTCCTCAACAGCCTAGGTCAGAGCCAGGAGGGACCTTGGAGACCCCCTCCCAGTTCAGCTCCTCATTTTACAGAGGAGGAAAGAAGCCCTTAAAACAAGGGACTTGCTTTTCTAGACCATAGAAAAGTCTCCCATGTACCCCCATAGGTGGCGGATGAAGCCAGTCAGGAGGCCTGGCTTAGCCACCATGTATTGCGCTCATGATCTCGGATGGGGGTCCTCTGGGTAAGGGTCAGATCGGTGATAAGCTGGGTGTGTCCACATGCTCCCCAGGATTCACACCCAGGCCATTCTCCTCTGGACGGTCATTTTCCTCAGTGACCCAGGCCGCCTGGTTTTCCCTCAGGTCAAACTCCTGAGGTGGCAGGCCGCTCCAGGGCTCTAGTTCAGGGCCTGGGAGGTGCGGGAGACCCGGTCAGGGTGCCATATTGACTTAGAAGTGTCACTGCAGCACGGTGAAGAACCAAGCTCTCACCCAGCTGCGGCCCGCCTCGCTTCCTTTGGGGGCACCCCTGGTTGTGGAACTGCTAGGTCAAAGGGTAACTCTACGTTCAGCTACCTGAGTGGTTGCCGAACTGTTTTCCACAGAGGCTGCACCATTTTACACCCCTTCCCCCACAGCACAAGGGTTCTGTTTTCTCCACATCCCGGCCAACATTTGTTCTCTGGAAACGAGATTCTTTTTCCTCTCTGACAGCAGTTCCCCCCGGGGGCCACCCCCAGCTGTTCTCTTTAGATTCTGATCTCAAACGCCTCATTCATGCTCCCCTCTCCCTCGCCTCAGCCCAAGGGCTGCTGCAGGAACCTGGGCACAGGTGCTCGGACAGGGGTTCTCCAGCCGGGGTTCTCCAGCCGGAGTGCAAGGCCAGGAGCCCCCGGGGGGGGGCGGTAAAACACAGCTCACTGGGCCCCACCCCCAGAGTCTCTGACTCACTGGGTCTGGGGTGGGGCTCTGGAATTTGCATTTCTTTCTTTTTTTTTTTTTTTTAATATTTTATTTATTTATTTGAC
>NW_024424897.1:16744074-16969513 GCF_017311325.1 Ursus maritimus | reverse complement strand
TAGAGACAGCCAGCGAGAGAGGGAACACAAGCAGGGGGAGTGGGAGAGGAAGAAGCAGGCTCATGGCGGAGGAGCCTGCTGTGGGGCTCGATCCCATAACGCCGGGATCACGCCCAGAGCCAAAAGCAGACGCTTAACTGCTGTGCCACCCAGGCGCCCCGGAATTTGCATTTCTAGTAGATTCCCAGCTGGTGCTGATGCTACCTTTTCAGAACCACTGTGAGAACCACAGCTTGAAGGTAACACTTCATACATTTTGTCCACAGAGGTCCCTGCTTTGTTCCTTCCCTTCCTCATTTGCAATAGCTCCCCTCCCCTCACTTATGCTTCAAACTTCCCTTCCCTCAGATCTTAGACTGGGCTGGGGATGGGCGGGGGCAGGAGGGAAATGAATGTCCTACTTCCTCAGTTCTTAGACCCTCGGCCCCTCTGTCCAGCTCCATCTGAAGTATGAACGTCACCTGTTCTGATTCTGGAAACAAGATGGTCTTTCGTTGGGTCCCAGAGCACTACAAGAATGGTGGCCCCAGGGTAGCTTTGGGTCAGCTTCGATCAACTTCCCACTTTGAAGCTCTTCTCGGTGAGGGATTGATATTTTATTCAGTGCATTCAATGCCTGACAAGGGTTGAGAGTGGTGAAGGATTGCTATGGGAATACGTCCCCAAGGCCTAGTGTGGGGGACAAAGAATGCAAGCCTGGGGTGGAGGGCTTCTCAACCGAGCCCCAGAATCTTCCCCTGAAGCTCTGTCCAAGGTAACCAGCCACTTGCATAGTCCTCCTGGCTCCCTGCACCTCCTCCTCCCCTCCCCTGCTCTCCTCTCCCCAGGCTCTACCACGGAGAGCTTGGCCAACCCTCAAGGCCTCTGGACCTAGGGAACGGTTTCTAGCATCTTGGCCCCATCATGGCTGCCCCTTTTGCATGACGAATCACTTCCTTTTTGGGGGCCTCAATTTCCCCCATTGGTGAAATTAAAGACTTGACTATAGCAATGGTTTTCAAACTGTGCTCCGCAGGGCTCTGCTGAGGTCAAGCTATACTCCAAGTCTACCGCCTCTGCTTCATTCCAGTGGTTTCTCCTGTCCTTACTTTGTATCTTGATATTCGATGTAAACAACTCATTGGGAAGACAAAAGTCCCGCTGCTAAAAATCACTGGCCTCGGTGATCCTGAAGATTTTTCCTGCCCTGGTTTTATGGTCGAGATTCTGTGGTTCTTCGACCTCTACGTCTTTTTTAAGTCCCAGCCCGTGTGTGACCTGAGCCTTGAGTTTTTCCTCGAGGTTCTTGAACTCAGGGCTCAGGAACATGTGTTTCTTCCAGGGCAGAGCTGGGGGGTGGCAGGCCAGGCATGTGGGCCACTGTTCCAGTCACTGACCTGTCCTGGAGGGTGTCTCTGGGCCAAGCGGATAGGGCTGGTTGGGGTGGGAAAAGGAGGTTTGAGTGGATACCAAGAGCCTTTCCGGGGTGTGTGTGTGTGTGTGTGTGTGTGTGTGTGTTTTCCACTAAGAAAAAGCCATCTATGAGGAAGTAGGAACGAATTTCACCGTCCCTGTGATAGGTCTGTGGGAAACTCCAGCATAGTCGCAGGCCCAGGGGAGGGGTGAGACAGAGATCCAGTGGGAGCACCCCTCCCGCCGTCCGCCCTGAGGGTCTTTTCTGGATATCAAGTTGATCTCCCATGACTGAAGTTGGTATGGGACAACCAGTGGGCATAACCAGCGTGGCATACCGGATCATCGGGACAGAAAAGGGACATGCTTCTGGCCTGCTTCTCTGAGAGCCAGAAAGGAGGTAGTTAAGACAGTACGATTTGCTGAATTGGAGGCGCTGAGGCTGTTTCTCTTGGGGAGAAGGAGGCAGGGGATTCGGGTGGGTAGGTGGGAGCTGTTACCAGGCTTAGGTACGCATATCCTTGTTCCAGGAAATGTGAAGCACAGGCTTTTAGATTTACAGTGAGAGAGAGGTAGTTCTCTAAATCCTTTTACAGACCCCGAAGCCATGCCTGGGTTTGAGGCTGGAATATATTGGGGGGGGGGATCACCTCCTGTGATGTACCATTAACTGTGGAACCGTGGCCACTCCAGAGGCCCTGGAAATACTCGAAGGGAAGGAGGAAGGGAGCGGTGTGGCAGGACTGGTACGTGAAGGGAATGCCCAGGCTGGGGCGGGGGGGTGGTGGACACAGGCAGCCCGCAGTGAGGAAAAACTCCCACCCAGGAGTCTCAGGGTCTAGCCCTGCTCTGGCCCTTCTTAGTTGTATATATTTGCTCGAGGGCCCTTACGATGTACTAGAAAGGACTCTGCAGCCAGACAGAGCTGGGGTTGAATCGCAGCTCTACCAATTCTTAGTTGGATGACCTTGGCAACTTATTTGAATTCCCAAGCCTCAGTTTCATAATCTGTAAAGTAGGATAACAACTGTGGATCTTGTTGCCCATCTAAAAGCTCATCTGTCCTTTCTCTTTCAATTTTGTTTAGATGACACATGCTCAGAGAAGGGCCCTTCTAGCAACCTCATTGGGTAAACTACAGTTGGTCTAATCTAAGCGTGGTCGTGTCATTTTCTTTTTGTTATTGCTTGGTTTAGGAGTGGACCTATGGCCCAATTTTAACCAATGCGATGTAAGAGGAAGGCTATTGGACTTCTGGGAAGGATTTTTTTCCCCTTCATATGCCAAGAAGTCCTGTTGTCATCTTCCTGCCATGGATGAGGTTGGGTGAGGATGTGATGCTCGGAACTACGGCAGCCATCCTGCAACCATAAGGTGTTAAGCCTGAGAAAGCAAGGCTAACATATCAAGGATGGTGGAGGAGAAAAATAGAAAGAGTACTGGATCCAAGAGGACTTTACTGAGCTGCTACACCAACCTGGGTTGCCTATCCCTCCAGACTTCTTACCTGAGATTGTGACAGATCTTTATTCCACAAGACATTAGCAAGTACGCTGTTACCTGCCCCTGAAATATTCCTCTCTATAACACAGCAGCCTCACAGGGTTGTTGTAAGGATCAGCAAGATATTACTATATGGGAAATTCCAAGCCCAGGACTTGGCTCAGAGTAGGTGTTCAATACACACTAGTTTCCTCCCTCTTCCCTATTTTTGTCTCTTAATTTTAGATTTTTCCCACTCTACCAACCTCACAGGATTGTGGTAAAAAAGCAAATGAGATAATTGTTATTTATTGCCACAATAATGCTCTAGTAACAACCACAAAACCTCAGCAGCGTATCACAATAAACATTTCTTTAGCTCACAGATTTGGTTCTCTGTGTTGTGGGCTGGCTTCTCCACGGGGCTGGCGGCCGACGATGGGGCAGCAGCGCCACGGACTTCATTCTCCGCGGGGCAGACTGGGTATGTTCTCAGGAGCAGGAGAGGAAGCAGAAACACACAGCGTTTGCTCCTGACTCTGCTTCCTTCCTGTTGGCTGGCATCCCATTGGTTGAAGCCAGCAGCATGGCCGAGGCCAGCGTCAAGGGGTAGGGGAGGGTGAGACACCATGCCCAAGTGGGCGGACACCACCAAGTTGCATAACAAAGGGAGTAAGGAAGAATTGGGCCAGGGATTTTATTTTTTAATTGTTTTTGCCATCCATCTATCACGATAATATATAGGAAAGAATTTAGAATCTGTAAAAGTTCTACAGATAATAGTGATGTTGTAGATAATGGCCCATGAAGGAGGAAGGTTACATACAAAGTCCAGAACGAGCAAATCTATAAAGACAGAAAGTAGATTAGTAGAAGCCCAAGGCTGCGGGGGTTGGGGAGTTTGGGGGGTTGACAACTAAGAGGTATAGGGTTTCTTTGGGGGTAATAAAAATGTTCTAGGGGCGCCTGGGTGGCTCAGCGGTTAAGCGTCTGCCTTCGGCTCAGGGCGTGATCCTGGCATTATGGGATCGAGCCCCACATCAGGCTCCTCCTCCATGAGCCTGCTTCTTCCTCTCCCACTCCCCCTGCTTGTGTTCCCTCTCTCACTGGCTGTCTCTATCACTGTTGAATAAATAAATAAAATCTTTAAAAAAATAAAAAATAAAAAATAAAAAATAAAAAAAAATAAAAATGTTCTAAAATCAATTGCGATGATGGGTACACAACTCTGTGAATATACTAAAAGCCATTGAATTATATAGTTCAAATAGGTGAGTTGTATGGTATGCAAATCATATCATAATAAAGTTGTTTTTAGAAGGGCGGAAAAGGAGGAATGATTCTGAATTAAGGAGGGGAGAGGTGAATCACCAGGTGGTGGCCATATCCCTCCTTTCCCACAAAGCTGCCAAGACGCCACCACGAGTGACCATTAAAAAACCAACTTGTTAAGGTTTTCTCTGCCACCCTTGGAAAAAAAATCTCTGATTTTATCATGGATTCCGTGGGGCGGGGGGAATCACACTGTGTTTACAGCCATTTGCTGCATGGCCAACTTTGCAGGAGAGCAAGCCCTACAAGCCTGGAGAGGAGCTGGGGCCTCAGCACACGCGGGGAAGTGGTGGCTTTTCACAGGCACCACACGAAGCACAAGAACATTAGCCCCCATTGGCCCCCTTCGGCGTGTGGAGGGGAGGAAACGTCTTCCTTGACGCTCTTAGGGTCCCTGGCTGGGTCTGCCAATGCAACTGACAGGAAAACAGAAAACCTTACAAATTAATTTAACCTACGTTTTACATGACACTGGAGCCATCAGGAAATGAAGACATGAGGGAACGTTCCACCTGACTGTTTTCATGCTAAGTCTGATGAAGAGTGGACAGTGTGTGGAAACGGAATAGGTCAAAGAGCGTGAGCAAGGGTAGTAAACTGGGAGAAACATAGCAAGTTCTCTTGGTTCAGTTCCTTCTTTATCTTCCTCCTTCTGGAGGCTAGTATGCTCCTTTCCTCTGGGTATAGGGAGGGCACCTGTCGTGAGAAGGTCTTATGGCCTGCTTCAGGGGAGAAGTGGGGGGGGGGGAGTTCAGCTTCCTGCTCACGCTGTTTTCTCAGACTTTCTCAAACTCCTTCAGCTTAAAATATTCACCATGCCAAGATGCCATGATTTGGGGGTAGCGTGTTCAGAGCCCTGCCACCTGCCTCTGGGCTGGGAGGGGCATTTGCAGGGGCAGGCATGTAGAAAGGGAAAGGTTAGAGGGTGAGAGTGATGACAGGGCTGGTATATGGGGCCTATGAGAATGAGGGAAGGAGGTGGGTTATGAGCTGGAGAAGATGAGCTCAAAGGTCAATGTGATAACCGTCTTTGGGAACCAGATGGGTTGTTAACTGCAAGGGGACCGTGTTAACAGGCTCTTCTGCTGACTCTGTGAACTTGAGTCGTTAGGAAGCGAAGTTGCTTTCAAGGAAACTGGCAACTGCCCCCAGCATCCCAGCAAGTGCGTGGAAACCTGGTCCAGGCTGATAGGAGCTTTCCCTTTCCCTAGAACATCTCCTTCCACCCCTTTTGGCTCCCCAACTCCTACCTGTCCTATATGACTCAACGAAGACATCTCCTTCTCCAGAAAGCCTCTCCTGATCCTCTGGGGGCCCCTTTGTGATCAACGCCATTCTCTGGCTAAAGGCTTATCATGCTGAATTGAGTTGTTTTCAGCTTAGACTGTAAGCTCCCTATCCTAATAATGCCAGAGAACTCATGTTGACATAACCTCTGGCTGGGCAAGGAAAGAGGGAAAGAAGGAAGAAGGGGAGGAAGGGAGGGAGAGAGGGTTCCATTGAACCGTACTGAGCGGCTGGTAGGTCTGGCCTAGGATGGCCATTACTGGGGCAGGTCATGGCCATCCTGAGCTCTGACCAAATATTGGCATTGCCTTGGTCCGCACTGCTCCAGCACCGTGGTCTGCAGACCTCCTGGGCCTCCTGGAGCGACTCAGGGAAACTGGAAACAATGGCCAAGTCTGGACCCAGGGCTTGTAGCACTGGTTGCATGGGTCCAAAATAATGAATCATGTTCCATAGGCTGGGTTCCCTGGAAGCGGAGGCTGAGACAGTTTACTGGGGATCAACACATGTGAAAGGAAGGGAGAAAAAACAGAATTGGGAAGAGGGGGAAGTGGAACTGTGAGGCCCAACAAAGGCTCAGCCAGCTCCAGGGAAGCTCTGGAGCAAGACTTGCCTGTCAACGTGCCCTGTATCCAGGCAAGATGCCGGGACCTTTGTGGCCCTTTTTCCTCAGTCATGGGGGGGGGGGGGAGGCTGCCCTGGGGCAAAGAGGCTCTCTGCAGCTGAGAGACCCTAAAGGGGCTGAAGACTAGAGACTGTGTGCTGAGCCTTCACCCCCTCTCCCCAGCCCCCCACAGCTGGACAGTGAGTCCTTTCTGGAAGGGGATCTGGGCAGCACGTCTCTGTGCCCACCATAGTTTGACGGGCACTGAATCTACAAGTTTTTGAGCTCTTATGCCAAGATGTACGATTAGCATCCTTCATAAGTGAGGAAACTGAGGCTCAGAGAGGTAAAGTAACTTGCCCGAGGTCACACAGCTGGACCAGGAAGCAGGGGACCTAGACAACCAGAGGGGCTAACTCTGGAATACTCACCTTTTTAAAAAAAGATTTTATTTATTTATTTTGGAGAGAGAGAGAGAGAAAGAGTGCATGCATGCAGGAGCATGGGGGGTGAGTGGGGGAGGGGTGGGAGAGGGGTATAGGAAGAAGCAGGCTCGCCGCTGAGTAAGGAGCCCCACGTGGGACTCGATCCCAGGACCCTGGGATCATGACCTGAGCCGAGGGCAGACTCTTAACCGACTGAGCCACCCAGGTGCCCTAGAACACCCACTTTTAACCACTGATTCTAAGTGCTAAGGGGAAGGGGCATAATTATATAGGGACCAAAGAGATATTTTTCAAAGGGAAAAGCCTGGGACACCCGGGTGGCTCAGTCAGTTAAGTGTCTGCCTTCGACTCAGGTCATGATGCCAGGGTCCTGGGATCGAGTCCCACATCAGGCTCCCTGCTCAGCGGGGAGCCTGCTTCTCCCTCTGTTTGTGCGTCCCCCTGCTTGTGAGTGTGCTGTCTCTGTCTCTCTCTGATAAATACATAAAATCTTTAACCAAAAACTAAATGGAAAAACTTGTGATATATATTTGTTGTGGGGGTGGTGATCACAAGTGAGCCCTTCGCCCTTTTGCCTGGCCTCCTGCTTCTCACTGTCTCTAGTGGGGGTGGAAGAAACTTGGTTGGTCCCCCTCCCTCACCATCAACTGATCCTGCTAAGGGAAGGGGTGACCCATGGGCACAGCCCCCCCTCCAAACCCCCGTGCCCACTGCGCTGGGACTCAGGGAGCCCCCTGCTCCCCTGCAGTGAGTTCCAAAGATATGAAAGGGGCTAGGGGAAATCATCCTGCTGAGACAATTGCTCACATTTTCCTGCTTTTGCAGGAAGGGCTGCTGGAGGGGAGGGATGCTGGGGGCTGGAGGAGAGCCTGGAGGCTGAAGCGCCTTTCTCGGTCCTGCCTTGGGAGTGAGGCAGTATCCCTTCGACTCGGCCTTCTGGGCTGTGCTTCCATTTGCTCTGAGGTGGAGGAATGATTAGGATGGTTCTTTCTAGGGGCTCAGAGATCTTTTCCCAGGTGCTGGCTCTTCAGCTTTTGTGGATGGACCCTAACCTGCCCATGCCTGACCTTCTCCAACACGATAAAGGGGCAGAAGGGCCCCTGTCTCCTGGCTCTTCTGTGGCTCCCCCTGGGATTGGGGTGTCATGGGGGTGGTACGTGGGAGCACACTGTGTGATTTGTCTCCAGGGCTACAAACCCAGCCCGGGGTGCCACTCATTTTCTGAGCTTCGAGGTTTGTCCTCCCCCACGGACCCCCTCCGAGGCTAGTGTCCGCTCCATCCTCAGTCCCCCTCGGGGTGGAGAGGCTGCAGAATCCATCTGGATAAAGAGCGTGGGATTGATGTGCTGTTTTTAGTTCCGTGGGAGAAGTCACAACAAGGGGTTGTAATTTCTCTGCAATTTATCTCCTCAATGAGGCATCTGTTGGCATGCTGCGAGGAGATTCTCATCTGAGCACACGGCCTGGATCTGGATCCAGCCTCGTGGGTGTGGCCAGGCCTCATGGCCCCTTCTGTCTCCCGGAGACACTTGACTTTGCTCTGAAAGGGGCGCAGTTTAGGGACCTGTCATCATTTCCTTCCCTGCTCCGGCTGACTCACACATGGGCTCAGCTCGCTGCCTGGAATGGCACCTGCTACGCCTCGGTTACCTCTTGTTTTGTGCTCCGTTTGAGCCACTGCTCCCCTCGATGCCACCCCTGACCCCCAGCACATCCGGTCAGCTCAGTCACCACTCTGACCATGTACTATGTGCCGGAGATCTACAGATGAACAGGGACACCCTGTCCTCGGGAAGCTGGCTGCGTGGGTGGGAAGGGATTCTTGTGCTAGGGCAGAATGTGCACGGGGCCTTGGAGCTCACAGAGGGAAACTCATCTTCTGGAGGGGAGTGATTGCAGAGCTGGAACTCGGACCACCAGGGTTTTGCTCCAGACCAGCCAAATACAGAGGGTACGACGTTTGGGGGAAAATGATTTTAGATTTTGCAACAGAACGTGTCGCTACATTTACCTGATGATAGGACATTCCTCCTACACGGCAAGACATGTGGTAGGAAGAACGATTATTTAAAATAGGAAGTTCCAGGTGCCTATTTAACAACAGCCTGCTCCCCACCTCCCCAGCCATATCAGGCACAACCAAGCCAATCTTTGTCTTGCCCGGGGCATCAGGGTTGCTAGTGACAGTCCTGGTGACTAAGAGTGAACCCAGAAGCAGGTGTGCTTGAACTGAGTCTTGATGGGTGGGCAGGACCTTGCCAGGTGGCGGGGCGGGGGAGGTGGAGGGAGTCCCAGGAGAGAAAGTTGTGAAGGTACACACCATTTCCAGGAGAATAAACATGGCTTGGTTGGGCAAAGCCTTAAGGAAGGAAGAACAAGAGGTGGTCCTCAAATGGTAGGTGGGGCAAAATCCTGAGGGCTTTGATGCCACACCAAGGAGGTCACGGCTTCCCACCTTCAGGCCCGTGCTCATCGTAGACTACGAGTCCCTCAGAAGCAAGGCTAGGACTGGGGGGAAAATGTGCCAAAGGGGCAAAATGGAAGGAGGCACTTACTCTCAGAATCGTGCCAGTGCAGGGCTGGTCCCCTGAGAGTAAGGGCCCTTTGTGCCCACTAGGAGCCTTCCTTCCCTCACCCTAGATCCGGTCCTGCTCAGGAGAGAGGTCACATTTTGTAAGTTTTTGTATTCTGAGGGCCTAAAACAGTGCCCGACCCTAGTAGCAGACCAATAGATGCTTGTGGAATGAATGAATGAATGAATGAATGAATGAATGAGTGGGTGTTTGTTTTCTGTCTGGAATGTGTTTACCCTCCTCATGGCCAGTCAAGGTGCGTCATTTCTTTCTTTTTTAAAAATTTTAATTTATTTATTTGAGAGAGAGAGCAAGAACGCATGAATGGAGGAGGGGCGGAGGGAGAGGGAGAGGGAGAAGAAGACTCCCCAGTGAGCAAGGAGCCCGAGGCAGGACTTGATCCCAGGACCTTGGGATTATGACCCGAGCTGATGCTTAACCAACTGAACCACCCAGGCGCCCCGAGGTGTGTCATTTCTTTTCGGGCTTACTTCTTCCCTGCAGTCCCTCCAGATTACCCTCCCCTGAGTCCTTAGCTCTTATGTTGTATGCACATCTCATCTCCCGACCAGACTGCGCTGTTCTGTCTTGGAGACAGATGTAGACAGTAGGTGCTTACATTGGAGGCATAATCAAATTTCAGAACCCTCCCTGGGCAGGCTCAGTAGTTCTAGAATATCCTGGCCCCTTGGATGGGAAGGACCAGCGACCACCACCACTGCGGCTATGCAGCTCTTTGGGGTCTCCCTCCTTTCCCTCTTCTTCCCTACTCTTTATGGGGCCAAGACTCAGAAAAGGGCTCTGGAGGGGGTGTCTCCAAACTGCTCCTTCACAGTCCTCCCCACTTACCCAGCCTGCTTCCTTTGCTCAGCCTCTTTGGACCACAGCCAGCTGGCCACTGCTCATGTAGAAGACTCCAGAAGTCTTCTCAGAACACCCCCCACCCCCACCCTTCTGACTGATGGCACTCCTCACCAGGTGTGGAAACCATTGACTCTTGGCTAAGAAATGAGGTTAAACAGGAAGCCTGCTGGGATGTGGAAGCTGAGGAATGATGAATGATCTACTCAGGAAGGGTCAAGACCTTCGGATTTCTGGCCAGTGGAGGGTCTGTTTCAATCAGGAAGCCACTCTTGCTGCCCAAGGAAGCAGAATAGTCCCCTCCCACAGTCACTTACTGTGGAAGGGAGGATGGCCACGCAGCATCGTGTGGGCCGTGCAATCACAGGGCGCCCAGGTGGGAGAGCTGCACCCGTGCACCCAGAAGGGGCCTCTGCCCCCCGTCCGGCCGAGCTGGCGTTCTGCAGACTGTATCCCAGAGTGCACCGACCTCTCAGCAACACTCTTGAGAAAGAATTGGTGCTCAGGTGAACTTTGAGCAGCTACAGAGGATGGGACAATCTGCAAATAGCAACAAAGAACTGGAGACAATGCCAAATCTCTTGTACAGTGAAAACAGCATGGGGCCCCCAGAGAAGGTCCAAAGTCTGCAAAACACAGAACGGATTCTACTTCAACCAGGGAAAGAACCAGAGTGTCTTCTTAGCCAGTCCTGACCATGTATTTCTCACCAGCTGCTATGGTTGTTAATTACACTCGCGAGGCGAGTAGAGTACTGGCGATGAGCTCCGCCATATTCTAGCTGTGCACCCTCAGGCGAGATTCTTAACCTTGCTGGAATTATAAAATTATAAAATGGAGAGAATAATCGTTTCTACCTCATAAAATTGTAATGATTCAATAAGCCCGTAGAAGAGGGCCTGGCACAGAGTTGATGCTATGTAAGTATTGACCAATAATGATAATCAAAATGTTTTCTGCATAATTAATTGTATTGACCTCTCATTCAAAGCCTGGAAGAGTTCCATCATTTAAAACATCAATTCTTTTCATGAAGTCCAATTCAAGAACATTTCTAGATGTTATGGATATCTGGGCCAGATGGGCCTTACCTGGCTTAGAAAGCCAAGAGTCTGGAGCCCAGAAAGGCAAGCCAGGTAAGCAGCACCCCTCCTTCCTAGATCCCATCCTTTTAAGGTCCATCCCTGTGTGCTTGGGTTCAAATCAACCAGACACAGCTCACCCTGGCCTTTTGGACCAGTCTGAAGGCAGCCCTGTACTCTGTTTCACGTTTTGAGTGTCTGCTTCTCTTAGCAACGGTGGAGAACTTTATCTCCCCTACTGGGAGGCACTGGCAAAGTAGAAAGAAGAAAGTTTCAATATTTGGCTGGGATATGTCTTTTCCCCCATTCCCTTGTGCAGGAATGGCAAGAGCAGGTCCAGAATGGATTTTCTGTCATCACTGCAGCGTCCAGGAGCTGGAGCAGTATGGCATCCCTGCCTGGCCGGCAGCTGAAGGTGAGAATATAATAAACAGGGGAGGTGGGAGAGGAGGCAAGTGGGGATGGGGTGCTTTGAGCCTGTGCTGGGGCCTGCTGACCCTGTCCTGGGCAGCAGCTCTGGGGGAGCAATGTGTGAGTCCTTGCACACCCCCGCAGAGCCCCCCTCCTGGGTACCTTGTGTTACCATCCTATTTGCTGTATTGTAACTGTTGATGGAGAGGTATGCCAGATTGTGGGGGCTGCTGATTGGGTCTAGCCCCAAAGCCTTCCCACTCCTTTTTTTATTGATCAGACTTTGCTCTCCTGGCACAGTAGCAAGATGCCCTTTTGTCTCCCACCTCATCCCCTTGGACCACTTCCAATTCAGACATAGTGGTGTTGGACAGTTCCGTCCACCTCAAGCAGCTGCCTCCTGGCCTTGAAGTCCTGGAAGCTGGCTCAGCCCTTGCACTGGGACAGCCTGGAAGGGCAGGGGAGGGACAATCCTTAACTACCGGGGGACAGGGATAGGGTGAGAAGTGCTTCCGCCTCCAGACCTTCAGGGGTCAATCCTGCGGCGTACTCCACACGGCCTCTGGTGCTAACCAGCTCAGTAACTCACCTTTCCCTGGTTTTCCCACCACCCGAGTTTACTCTCCTCATGCCTGCTTCCTGCAATCACCTCCCGAATGAGAATTACCTGCATTGAAGTTGTCGCTGGTTCTGCTTTCTGCGGTAGGCAAGCGCAGATAGCACGTGACTACCTGACTTGGCAAAGGTGATTGGTCCACAAGACAGGCGTGTCACCCAAGCAGGCCAATCAAAATCCTTCCGTGGGAGAAAGGGAAGCTCTCTTTTGTGCGAGCTGCAAGGTTGCCAGGTTCAAGTGCTTGGGCCGTGGAGAAGCGTATGGGCGTGGGGCGGGGCGGGGGGCGGGGGGGAGAAAGAGAAAAGCAGGGACAAGAGAGGGCTGGGGAGGGTCTTGGCATTTTGAGCCCCTAGTGTGAGCTCCAGAACTTCCAGTTTCTGTTGCTTTTCCCCAGCGCTGGGAGCCCGGAGCTTTTCCAGCAAAAGAGACAGTCAATGTCGCAAAGCTGGTGTGAACTGGGGTTCTGTTACTTGCAACTGGGAGAGGCGTGGCTAGTAGAATCCTTCTGTGTCCCCCATGGGAACGAGAGCTCCTTGAGCATCTGGTCTCCACCTTCCCTTAGATCCTAGGACAGTGCAAGAAGGCATCAGGTGCTCAGGAAACGGGGCTGAACAGGTGAATGAATGGAGGTGAGTAGACCATCAGGTACTCCTTTGCTGTTTTTTTTCCCTGCTGTCAGTTGTCCTATCAGCCTGTTTTCCTAGGAAATGGGACAAGATAATTAGGCTTTAGATTGTGTAGAAATTAAAAATGAAAAATTGAGTAGATGATTCAGATCCCTGGTATGAGGAAAAAAGGAGCAATGGAAGGGAACTAAATGTACTTAGTATTTACTACAAGCCCAACTAGATATATTATTTCATAAAATTTTGACAATAACCCCACAGGGTGGGTATTATGTCTATCTTAAAACTGTGAAAACTAAAGCATGGGGTGGTCAAACACTTTGCCAGAGCTTTTACAAACAGTAATCATTACACCTAGGGTTTGATTAAAGCCATCCTAATCGACATCTGGTGGTATCTTTCGGTGGTTTTAATTTGCTTTTCCTAATGTCTCGTAACTTCTCATGTGCTGATTTGCCATTTATATTTCTTCTTTGGTGAATGTTTGTTCAATTTTTTTAATCCAGTTTAAAAAATGGGCTGTTTATTGGTTGGTTTTTATTGGCTTGTTATTGAGTTTTGAGAATTCTTTTTATATTCTTAATACCAGTCCTTTATTAGATACAATATATGCTTTGCTGATATTTTCTCAGAGTCTGTTGCTTGTCTCTTCATTTTCACAGTAGTATCTCTCTCTTTCTCTCTCTCTCTTTTTAAAGATTTATTTATTTATTTGAGAGAGAACTTGAGTGGAGGGAGGGGCAGAGGGAGAGGAAGAGACAGAATCCCAAGCAGGCTCCACACCCAATGCGGACCCAATGAGGGGCTCGATCTCACGACCCTGAGATCATGACCTGTGCTGAAATCAAGAGTTGGATGCTTAAACGACTGAGCCTCCCAGGCACTCCCCACAGTAGTATCTCTTGAATAGCAGAAGAGGTTTACTTTGATATGGTTCGACATCAATTTTTTCTTTTATGTTTGGTCTTTTCTGTGCCCTGGACCCAGAATTTGAACCCAGATCTGTTGGCCTCAAAGTCCTTCCTTGCATTACATTTAGCGCCGTGTTTTCTCAACATCTATCGTCAGACCAATGTCAGGTGGGCAGTACCAGAATCACCCAAGGAGCTTGCTAAAGATACAGAATCCTGGGTCCTCACCCTGGGGAATCTGCTTCTGTGGCCCCAGGTTGACCTGGAAACTGTGTATTTAACAATTTCCTGTGTGGGTGATCAGCTAGGTGTGGAATGGTTTAATGCAGGCTCTTGGCATCCCTGAGTCTTTAAACCTGGTTATTTCTTGGCTTCTAGCTGGGTCCTACAAAGTGCTGCTGATGGTGGCATTGCTTGGTCTGTGTCTTACTGTGTCTCCTCCCCTGCCTGCCTCCCCAGGTCCTTGACACAGTAGTCAACATTCAGCAGATGATCAAGACATGCTTTTGAAGTAACCGACTTACCCTCCACCAGTAGGGGGGAGAGGCAGCCTGACTCCACAGCTGGCACTAAGTGGAACCAAGTAGAAACTGTAATTACTGACCTTGGTATGAAGTGCTTGTGTGCAACCCCCCTGAGCTGTGGGCGGCCACTTAAGCTGGTTTCCTCAAGCTCTAACCCAGCCAGAGGGTTCCCCACCTGGAGTGACTGTTATTTTAAAGTACCTCCAAGATTGGCTCATTGGAGTTGAGAAGGACACTCCTGCAAGTGAACAGCTGTGCTGGTCTCCAAATAAAAGAAAACTGTATTCATTTGCAGTGGGAGGTGGGGATGGGGAAATGGAGTGTGCTTTGGTTTAAGAGCAAAACAAGTATCTAGAGCTTTTAGCAACTTTCTCTGGCATGTCAGATTGTGACCTGCTTTCCCCGAGTAGATGGAGTTCTTAGGGGGCAGAAATGAAGTTCACCTTCAAACCAAGGGCACCAACGAAGGTAGCAGGTCAGGAAACTAAGCTGCGTTGAACCCCTACTCTCTGCTCTGAGCCAGGTCTTTTCATTTAATCCTTTCAATAACTCATAGGGTCGATATTATTTTTCATATTTTACAGATGGGGAAACTGAGGCTCAGAGAGGTTCTAGAACAGCCAGGAAGTGCTAGAGCCAGCATACAGAATGTAAGTGGAGCCGAGCTACTGTAATAAAGAGGCTTCAACACACAGTAGCTTAAAGAATGTTGATGTTTATTTCTTTCTCATCTAACAGTCCCAAGTCAGTAGGAAAGCTCTGCTCCAGGCAGTCACTCAGGGACCCAGGATCCCACCATCTGTCACTTTGCAAGTTTCTATAACGGGTTGGCAATTTTTTCTGTAAAGAACCAGATAGTGAACATTTTATGCTGTGCCAGACATATGGTCTCTGTCCTTGCTATGCAACTCTGTTGTATCATGAAAGCTGCCATAGGCAATATGTAAACGAATGAGTGTAGCTGTGTTTCAATAAAACTTTATTTACAAAAACAGTCCACAGACTGGATTTGGCCCAAAGACCATAGTTTGCTGATGATTACCCTAGAACAGTGGTTCTCAAGTGTAGTCCTAGGGAACCAGCAGCAATAGCAGCATCTGGAAACTCGTTAGAAATGCAACTTCTTAAGCCAGTCCCCAGACCTATTGAATTAGAAACTTTGGGGGTGGAGCCCAGAAATCCATCTTTTAACGAGCCCTCCAGGTGTTCCTTATGCATGTTGAAGTTTAAGAACCCCTGTTCTAGAGCCCTGCCTCTCAGCCCTGACTTCAAAACTCTCAGTGCCCAGGCAATTACCTTAGAGCCTCTGGGATGGGATGCAGGCATCAGCATTTTTAATGCCCCCCAGCTGATTCTCAGGTACAGCCAGCGTTGAGAAGCACCGCCCTAGAGGACCCTTACCATCCGCGTGGTCAGAGTCAGTCTGCAACCTGACCTACCACACAGCTGCCTCTCTGAGGGGATACCCTGCACTCCCCAATGTCTAGGGTTTGGTTTCCCCCTTTGTCTTACCTTGCAACCCCTCAACACCCTGGCCCCTTCCTGGGGACCCTGTATGGGGCTTCATGATAGGGAGGATCTTGTTTCCAGTTTGTCAGGCTAACCCATCTCTGGCAGGAGGAGGAGATGACTTGTGATGGGTTAGAGGGTGTGGAATGGAAAGAAATCAGAAGGAAGAGAAACAGGAGAGGAAGGGGTAAGTGACAGACCAGGAGGAGAACTTAGATATGGAGGCCACTAGCACAGCGGCCTGTCACTGGGGCTCAATGAGGCCAGTTCCCTTCCCTGCCCATGCTATAGGGTGACAAAAAGCAGTCTCCAGGTATCCCCAAGTCTTCCTTTATAAGACAAACACTTATATGGCACTGACTGTTTGCCTGGAAGTACTCTAAGTGCTTTCCATCATTAACTTATTGTATCCTCACAACAACCCTCTGAGGTATGGATTATCATTACTCCCATTTTCTAGATGGAGAGACTGAGGCTTTAAGAGGTTGAGGTAATTTACACAGGGTTACATAGGTAGTATGTAGTAGAGGTAGGCTTCAGCTCAGGAACTCTGGCTCCAAGGCTGAGCTGTTGGCCACCATGCTCTGCTACCTCCCTTCCTAACAGCCACAGTTATTATTATTCCCATTTCACAGATGAAAACTCTCCCATGTAACTTGCTCAAGATCACAGAGCCAGGAGGTAGTGGAGGTAGGATTTGAACCCGAGTCTCTCTACCACCAAAGCTCTTGGATTTGCCAGTTTGCCCCACAGCCTGGTTTTGGTCCCCCCTCCCAACTCCCTTCCATCTGTCCGTCGGGCGTATTCTGGGTTTGCACGTGTGTGGCTGACTCACAGGGGAGCAGGAGAGCCCATCCTCTGGAGTGGGAAGGCAGACTTTATTTCTGTTCAGAGCCATCTTGGGTTGATTCTGGGAGAGCTGCCAAACCCAGCTGACACATTTTCCCCTGCCAAAAATGCTGAGTGGGTGGGCCCCCGGGGGGCCCCAGGGGGGCCCCATGACACCAACTCCCCAGATGAGTCTCAGCACCCAAGGGAAAGACGGGCAAGCCTGCTTCATCTGCCTTAACTACAATCTCTTTCCCTGAGGGGATTTACTGGTTCCAGTTGCTAAAATCTCTTTCTCACTTCCTCTCTGCTCTGGTCCAGAGCCAGAAGAAACCCCAAGAAGCCATTTGTTCCAGGCTTGCCTTTAGGCAACTGAGGTAATCCTTGTTATTCCCATTTTACAGATTCGGTAATTGAAGCTAGCTACGGCTCCTAATTGGATTGTCCTCTTTCCATCAGTCCTATAATTTCCCAAATGTCCCTGATGAGAAGAGTCACCTAGGGCACGTGTCAACTATCTAGATCACTAGTCCTCTGCTCTGAAAATTCCAACACAGTAGGTTAGAGCTGGAGCCCAGGAATCTGCCCATTACCAGAGTGCTTCTCGTCATCAGCGACCCCTGTCAGGCATGGGGATTCTCCCCCATTTCAGGTGCAAGACCTTGGCTGGCCCTGTCCCAGCTATCCCCCAAATTGTAAAAAGTGCCCCTGAAACTTGGATGGTCTTGTGGGTTTAGCTGCTCACTTAGCAACATTTCCCTCTTAACCCAACTTCAGGAAATCAGGAAGGGGCTGGTAGGATGGTGTGTGTTCTCTCTGTTCTCTTCCTCTGTTCTCTCTGGCCAGTTCTGCTGTGTCCTCCAGAGGATGTTTGCATCCTCAGATGCTTGCCAGTGTCCTCAGATATATGGATATCTCCTCTCTACTTCAGCTAAATCTTCCAGATGCCGAGGGGCTCCCTACTTGCTAGAGGTCCCTAGCCCACTTGTTTCTGCTCTGTGCAGGAAAAACCAAAAGGCATTGGAAGCAGGAGTTTGTTTCAAGGTGTGATGGTTTTAAACTGTGGAAATTCTTCAATACTCCATCCTGTAGAGGTGGAGTCTGGTTCCCCTCCCCTTAAGTGTGAATGGACTTAGTGACTTCTTTCTAATGCACAGAATAAAGTGGAAAAGGCAATATTTGACTTCTCAGCCTAGATCACAAAAGGCACTGCAGCTGCCTTCTCTTTCTTGGATTACTGATGCTGAGGAAAGCCAGCTGCCAGGTTGTGAGGACACTCAGGCAGCCCAATGGAGAGATGCTCAGAAACTCTCGCATGGTGAGAGACTGAGGCCTCCTGCCGATAGCTAGTAAAAAATCAAGGCCTTTGGCCAATAGCCATGTGGATAAGCCATCTTGGAAACAGGTCCACCAGCCCCAGTCAAGCCTTCAGGTGACTGCAGCCCAGGCCAATGCTTTGTCAGCAACCTCATTAAAGACCCTGGACCAGAATCCCCAGCCAAGCTGCTTCTGAGTTTCTGGTTCACAGAAGCTGTGAGATAATAAATGTTTGTTGTTGTGGAATAATAGAACACACACACACACACACACACACACACACACACGTGTAGAATATGTCTATATACCTCCATTTCCTGGCACAGAGTTCCTAAAACCCTTGCAATTATTTAAGTAATAAACCTTGACACCATCCCACCGCCTGGAGCCTCAGGTGGGAGGCTCTCACCATTTGCAGGGCCATGATGGGGGATGCATTGGCCAAGGGGTGAACCCAGCTGTCGGGGGGCAGGGTTGCTTTCTTGGATGGTCAGGTCAGGCGTACAGGGCTGGGAACAGGGTCTGGGGGCAGGCTACGGAGGTTGGCTGCTTAGCAGTTGCCAGAAGTTCCTTCCATCTCCCGGGGCCTTGGGTATTACTCTTGGCACCTGAACTCTTTCTTCTGTATCTCCTTCTGCAGGTGCACAGCTTCCATCCCAGCCATGACCCCAGCGCCCACCTCGGTGCCCTCCCCGCAGCCCACACACTCACCACCTCGGGGCCAGCCAGCCTCGCTCTGTCCCTGGAGCTTCCTGCAGCCCCCACCCTCTTCCTGAAGAACCCCGTGGGCTCCTTGGTGCTTGTGAGGAGCCTGGCCTCTTCCTACCGTCCAAATTCTCCTGCATCCTCCTCCTCAGCTTCTGTCCAAGTGGTTTGAGTCAGAGCTCCCCAGGGCTCGTTGGGATGAAACCCCCTCGGTAGACCCCCTCACTCCCCTGCACCCACCTCCCACAGTGGGAGTCCAGGAGAGGCAGATGGATGGGGTGTCTGCACAGCTTGCAGGGCAAGGTGTGGGGACAGGCAGATAGGGCAGGCCCCAGGATGGACAGATGGACAAGGCATCCAGCTCTCCCCTTTCCTGAATGGCCACAGGAGGAATGAGGTCGCCGCCCCATGCCTCTCGCAGAGATGCTGAGAGCGTGAACGAGGACAGCTTGTGAGGGGCTCTGACGAAGCGGCCTGCTGAGGAGACCTTTTGTAACCTTCCGGACCTGGCATTGAACCAGAAGACAAATCACATGACCCGAGGTACTATGCCCTTTTAGCTTTCCTGGCTCACATCCCAAATGTTCTTACACTCTGCAGGGGCTCTTTAATCTGGTGAGGGGACGTGGATGTGTCGGGGGAGGGCATGAGGGTTCTGAGCTGCTTGTGTATATGACATCTTATGGGGAGGCACACGTACATTTTGCCCTAAAATGTCTACAGTTTCTTGAAGGGGTCTGTGACTCATAAAAGGGTCTAACTTGGTACTGGGCTATCCAGACACATGGACATTTACTCCCAGCAAATTTGGTTCTAAGTTTAAGGACTGTCAGCATTTACCCTGAAGCAGTGCTCACCTCTTCACTTGGAAACCCTAATACTGAACCTGTTTTGGGAAGCTTGAGATCAAACTTGACCGACAGGTGCACGCTCTATCCTTCTCTTCCTCCCAGGCTGACCTCGGTTTCCCTAGACCAGCCTTATGTCACAGTCACACCCCACACTTTGGGAAACATTCCCAGCAACAGGGAAATCATCTGCCCCATGGCTGAATCCTGCATCTCAGGAGCCCCTTCTCCAAGATTTTCTTTACGTTTTAATTTAACTGCATGGACTTTTGTTTGTATAGGAGTTTCCATGTGTTTCCTGGACCCACACACGGTTTCCTAATGTGACGTACAAACAGGGTCATTCCTGTGGTAATGGCAGTGATTCTAGCCAAATGGCTTCTGTCTTGGTCTTGTCTACCTTCCTCTCAACCCTCCTAATCCTGAAAGCTGACCTCAGGACGCTCATGACGACCGAGCATAGCAAAGAGAGAGAGAGGTTTCCTTGAGGGTTGCCCTGTCCCAGAAGAACTTTACCTTGTTTTTTCACATGTAATAAGTTTCTGAGAGCGTCCGTAAATACCAAATGTTCCAAAGTTGGGTGATGGCCTTCTGCTACAGGAGAGGTGGCATGTTCTACTGGTTAAGAACGTGGCCACAGGGGCGCCTGGGTGGCACAGCGGTTAAGCGTCTGCCTTCGGCTCAGGGCATGATCCCGGCGTTATGGGATCGAGCCCCACATCAGGCTCTTCTGCTGTGGGCCTGCTTCTTCCTCTCCCACTCCCCCTGCTTGTGTTCCCTCTCTCGCTGGCTGTCTCTATCTCTGTCGAATAAATAAATAAAATCTTAAAAAAAAAAAAAAAAGAACATGGCCACAGATCTTGGTGGCATGGGCGAACATTTGCCACTTGCCTGGTGTGTGGCCGAGAGAACACTCTGTGCCTAAGTTTTCTGAAAACAGGAATGTTTATAGTAACTACCTTGCAGGGTTCTTGTGCAAATTAAGTGATTTAATATATTGAAAGCACTGAAACAGGGTCTTACCCATTGTATGTGTTAGCAATTATTGTTGTATGTTTTAAGGTGGGTTCTATACTCCGCTGAAAAAAAGATTGACTCCCTAACTATATTTTGCCTTTAAGACACAATCTCTGACTATTCTAAAGCTTTGTTTTCTCTCCCTTACGAGTGAATCCAGTCAACCAGCTCAAGACCAGTGAACATTCAGTTGAAGCCAAAGGTTTGCTACTTTCCGTCAGCTGATGACTTTCATCTTAGTTCCAATTGTATTAAGTTTGTGAAATTCCGTTTCTTATTACTAGTGCTTGCACTTTTATTCTCCTGTTTTTGCTCATTTTTTGCACCAACAAACACAACAACGTATTCAAACAATTATACCAACATGGTACAGAGCCCAGGCCAAGTGGAATGGTAGTGCTTAAAAATGGTAGTACTTCAAAAATGGAACTGTTGGCCATGGTTTGTGCCACCTCATGACATCTCAGCATGTTTGCTGATGGATGTGCAAAAGTTGGCATTTGGTGAAGGAAAACCAATTTAGGAATGCCAAAGCCCAGACTGTGATGGCGGCGATGGTTCAGAAGACAAAGAGCATTGAGGTCAGGACATAGGCCTGGATTCAGGTTGTGATCTGTGTGTCAAAGGGACAATTTGTGACTAGGAAGCTGGAGATAGTCAGCCTTCACCTTCATAACAGACCCATTCCAAGAGAGCTGCCTATAAAGCAACCATTCATAATGTGAATCATGTAGGTTTTTTTTTTTTAATTCCATTATAAAGTTAAGCTGGTCTTCTATAGGAAAATGGGTGGTCTTGACAAATTTGGTGACAGGCATGTCTATGTCTTCTTGGGATTGTGGTGAGAGTGATTTGAGAACACTTTTAATAATTATCTGTTCCTTCCTGTAGCACAAGCTTAATAGGGGGGAGATTCTTATACAGAATTGAGAGTTCTGCTGTGTACTGTGCTTAAGAAGTTCTGGGGAGCAGGGAACACTCAAGGCTGCCTCCTCAGTGTGGTCAGGATCCCTCTCCCTTTTTATTCTCCGGGAGAATGTCTTACATTATAGCTGATAACTCACTAACATCTCCATTCTTTTTTTTTTTAAGATTTTATTTATTTATTTGACAGAGATAGAGACAGCCAGCAAGAGAGGGAACACAAGCAGGGGGAGTGGGAGAAGAAGAAGCAGGCTCATAGTGGAGGAGCCTGATGTGGGGCTCGATCCCAGAATGCTGGGATCACGCCCTGAGCCGAAGGCAGACGCTTAACGACTGCGCCACCCAGGCGCCCCAACATCTCCATTCTTTACCCCACATTTCTTTGTTCAGTTTTGTGATTGGGTGAGTGAGACAGTGTTGGAATTCTTCACTCTCCTTACAATTAGGGTTTATGTAGTCTTGGTATTCTCCAAAACTACCAAGTCCAACATGGGTCCTGCACTCGTGACCCTGAGGTAAAGACCTGAGCTGAGATCAAGAATTGGATGCTTAGGGACGCCTCGGTGGCTCAGTCGGTCGAGTGTCCGACTCTTGGTTTTGGTTCAGGTCATGATCTAGGGGTTGTGGGATCAAGCCCACATCGGGCTCCACGCTCAGCGGGGAGTCTGCTGGAGATTCTCTCCCTCTCCTTCTCCTTCTGCCCCTCCCCCCACTCATACACACTCTCTCTCTCTCACTCTCTCTCAAAATAAATAAATAAATCTTTAAAAAAAAAGAGTTGGACACTTAACCAAGTGAGCCACCCAGGCACCCTGATATTCCCCTTACTTTAATGGTTAGATCCTGGATGTTGGAGAGCACACATATGACTCTGAGCAAGTGTGTCTGGGGATAGAACATCAAGGGAGGCCTGGTGCCCATGGAGGATTTCACCGGTCGATAGGATGGCCCTGTGTACAGAAGCAACCGAGAACCCCAGTCAGGGGATGCCATCACCAGATAGCCTTCACAGGAACGAAACACTGAATTCCTTGCCCTCTCGCGGTAAGGCCCTGGACTTTTTAATTCTGGGATGAAAGTTGTAGTGATGTGGACCTGCTAAATGGACAAGGGATGGCGGCTATTATAATGTCAAGTAGCGTTTGGATCATATAAACATTTGGGAATGTTTGTTCTGTTTCCATCTCGTATTCCTGTCATGCCAGTTGGCACGTGAGCTCAACAATGCCTTCCAAGCTTCTATAGGTCAGTATGGCTGCCACTGTCCTATGTGATTCTGGGGACACCAAGAGGTTTCAGACTGGGGAGAGCCCGGTCTTGTGGTCCTGGCCAGGTCAGGATTTCACCATTGACCTGTCAACGTTATGATTCCTCAGTCTATTCGGGCTTCTCCTGCCCCAGAGGACCTCGGGGTCTCATCGAGTCTTCAGGTTAGGTGGTTTCGGGAGCTCACGCCTGCCTCCTCTCTCCCGGATGCCGGTACATTGGTCATAGTTGACAGAGCGGGATGCCATGTCATATTCTACTGGCGGGGCACACGATATGTGCAGTGCTTCCCTTTGAAAGCACCTTACTCCAGAGTTCTAGAAAATAAACCATTACCTACCGTTATCAATCCTGAAGCTCATATTTTCGTCAAGTTAATTTACTTCAAAGAAGGTGTGATAAAATTGTTCAGACCCACTCGGAAATCCATTATAAGGGGCTCTGGCACCTAAAATTTTTTACTATTTTCCTGATCATTAGAGTCTTACATGCTCGTTACAAAGAATTAAGAAAATACAGAAAGATATGTAGAAAAAAATAAAATCTCCCAGAAGCTTATTTCTCAGAAATAACTACTATTATCATTTAATGGGCCACCTTTTTTTTCTGTGCGCAGCTATTTGCAAAATTCGACGGTACTTCCTATACAGTTTTGTATTTTGCTTTTTTTCCCCCCTTTGTACAACCAGAGCATGTCCCCATGTCATGATCTATTCTTCAAAAACACCATTTTAATGACTACATACTATTTCGTTGTCTGGTTAGAGCAGGATTTAGTTAACCAGTTCTCTATTTGTCGGCACCTAGGCTGTTTCCTATTTTTTATGGTTATAAATGGTGCTGTGGTGAACATTCTTGTCCAGGAAATCTTTATCTGGGTTTCTGATAATGTCCTTGGAAGAAATTCCCTGAAGGGAAATTACAGAGCCTCAGCTCTGCTGTGCGGTACCTCTCTCCTCACTTCAAGATGCTTGGGGAGGAGAGTGGCTCCTGTCACCCCCAGTGGGCGGACTTTGCTGCCTTGGAGGCCTGGACTGGAGGATCTTCATGCCCGGCTAGGGGCGGGGGTGGGATGCAAAAGGGGCCCCGCAGCCTCCCCAGGCTATTTGAACCCACTCGGCGCAGAGCAGAACTTCCCCCTGCAGGAATCACTTCATAATTAACTTAGAGACTAAAGCATATTTAATTAACCATGGAAACCCTCCCAGCCATCTGCCTCTGTTTTTATTTTGAGGAAGATGGCAGATCTTTTTCCTTTCGTTCCCTCTTTTTGGGGATGGAGCTCATTTCCAGTATCTCTGTTCTTGTATGGAGCCGGGGCCCGCTCTGCTGGTGGTGGCTTCCGAGTGGCAGGGCCCCGGGTGTAGTTTGAGACAGCGGGCTGGGTCAGAGGTCAGGCAGGCCCCTGCCTGGGGGCAAGGCCAAGGCAGCACCTGCTCTCACACAGAACTGGCCGTCTGAGGGTCCCGGTCTCTGCCTCTTGGCTGTCGGCCTAAAATCACAAGCATTCAGACAGGAAGGTGCCTTAGAAGAAGAGGCCAAAGCCCTTCTCTCTCGGGTGAGGAAGTGAGGAGCCGGGCAGCTCCGGGAGAGCTGGAGGATGTGGAGTCTCTGGCCCTACCTCTTTGCTTTGGGACGGGGTATGGCTTTGATTTCAGCTGCGCTCTGCGGTCAGAGCTTCCCAATGGGGTCCTAAGGGTTATAACGGCCCCCAGTGTCCAAGTGGTTTAAAATGTGCAAAATGCATTCCCACCACACATCTTGCTGGACACTCCTCAGCCCCTGGGGGCACTCACCCAGCCCTGGGGGCAAGGGAGACTGGAGAGGTCTTGTGACTTGCCTGCAGTCATGTCGCTGGGAGCCAGTGTTGAGGCTGAAATGAGAACACTAAGGGCTTTGATCTGAATTGCTAATATATCCAAAGGCCTTTTATTTCCATGGCATTCCTCAGAGGGCCCTGACTGGTTGCTCACTGAGGAAGGGTCTGACGGAACATGCGTCCACTTGTTTCTCATGACATCACCTCCTCCAGGAGACCTTCCTGGGCCCTTCCCCCCAACCCAGGGTGAGTTGGGAGGGAGGACTGGTTCTCTGCCCCTTTGTCACCCCACACATACCTCCATATTATACCCTAAGGCTCTAAACTTCATGCTGTACCCCCAGCTCTAGCAAAGGGCCTGGCTGACACTCGGTGGTCAGTAAATGATATTAAATTTAGTGAGACTGAATGTAAACACAGGTGTGAGGGCTTTAGGGGCTTCCCATTCTCCTTCCCTTTCACTTTGGCAGGGGTCATCTGCGATCCCTCCAGGGGTGAGTATTATGCGTGCCTTGGGATGGTCCCTGGGGGCCGCCATATGGACCCGCTTGTGCTGCCAAGATGGCCGTGTGCCCCAGATCCTGAGCTGTCAGTGGGGACGGGGACCCAGCCCCCAGTCCCCAGCCAGGCAAAACTACCTTTAGTAGATGTGCAGACAGGCCCGGAGGGGAAACATGGGCCACTAGGTGGCCTTGTGCTTTTCCAGCAAATCGACTCCCCCCTCTGATACTCAACTCCTCTAGCAATTAGGCAATTTGCCTGTATCCTTCCATCCCTGATGTTGCACAACCCGTGACTCTGTACTGACCCCCGTCAGAAGCCAGGAGTGGCAGGATGAGGGTCAAGGCAAAAAGATAGAGAGTCAACTCCAGCAAGAGGTCAGGACACTAGACCTGGTAAGCAAGCTGAAATGCTTCCTGCATACCAAAAGCTCCAGTAAAATAGAAAAGCGCAAAGCTCCCCGGACCTCCTCGAATGTCCCTGCCAGGCTGACAATCTCTCTCCTTTTAAGATGTAAAAGATGTGTCTGAGTCTGAGACAGACTCACTCGTCTTCAATCATTTCCCACCGTCTCCAGCCACAAGCAGCATCAAAGGTGATGAATTAGGACTCTATGGACACGTTTTCCTCCAGAGCCGCGTGTTAAACCCTAAGAAGCTTCTGGCTCTGCTGAAATCAGACGAACCGAGAAAAGCCCTCCCTGGCAGAGCCCTGGGGTCTCCCCCCAGCTCCACCTGGGCGGCTCTTCTCCGAAACACAGTCAAATGAGGGTGGAGAACTCATTGTTTTCTATCAAGGGCACGACCCACAGGATGGAAAAATAAATCAATGGGGAAAGATGAAAATAAAATGCAGCTTCATGCAGGGAGCCTTGGGGAGAGAGAAAGAGAAAAGATTACAGGCATTTGCTTTTACAAATCAAGAATGGGGAGCATGGAACTCTCTCTGGCAAACACAACCCATAATAAACCCCCCCTCAGTTATATACTGTGGCCAGTTACTGAGAGGCTGAAGGGGAGGGGGACAGAGGGGGTTAAAGGACTAGAGGAGGGGGAGAGAAGCAGAGTCAGAAACAGGTGCCTAGAAATAAGGAAAAAATTCAAAATCAGGGAGGGAGAAAAAAAATCAGGGAGAAAGAGACAGAGAGAGAGAACGCGAGCAACAGACCCACATTCAAAGAAACAAAAATGCAGACAAAAAAGGAAAGTCATGCACACAGCACGGAGGCAGATACTTGATGTGACGAGCGGAGATGGAGACGCCCAGGCCCAGAGCAAGGGACACAAGGGGGGGGGGTGTGAGAGGGAGGCCAAGATTGAGCTCATCCCGGAAAATAGCTATTTAAAATAAACAAGGCTGTCAAGGATCGTTTTTTTTTCCCCCTAAAGAGACAAATTTTACCAGAATTACTTCTTTTTTTCAGAATTACTTTGGAATGTGTTTCCATGCCGATCTAAACTTTAAGAGGCACAGACATTCTTCAAAATCCATTTTCCTCATTTGCCAGGGCAGACACCCCTCGTTTATGGCTCTGGGAAGGAAGATCTTGCGCCTCAAGTGGTAGCCTTTTACGGGGACGCCACTGAAACCGTGGAAGTACCTTGTGTTTTCACAGCTGCAGGCCTCGGGGTCCCAGTCGTCGGGTGCAGCCAAATGGCCACATTCAGCTCCACCCTGTCCCATCCTTGAAGTAAAACCTCATTTGTTCAGAGACTGCTGATTTGGAATCAGGGGGGTGGTTCAACCAGGGCCAGGCTGACCACTGCAATCTGCTTGGTGACAGAGCGTGCAAATGAGTAATGAAAGTAAGACAGCCGCCAACGCGTTGAATGAATGGAAAGACCAAGCGCCGGGTGCTCTGGCCATGTCAGACCCAGCGGTCGCTTCCCCAACCTGCCAAACACTCTCACTTTTCGCTGCCAAGGACGCCACTTCTTTCCTCCTCTGCTTCCGTCTGCTAAAACCCTTTCGGTCCATTGTCCATCAATCGATTCATCTGGATTAAGCAAGCACTTCCTCTGTGAATCCTTTTCCAACAACTTCTTACTCCCATGTGGGTTAATCATTCCTTCCTTTGGGTCTTAGCATTCTCCTTTAGAGCAGGCTTTCTCAACCTGGACACTCTTCTTGGGGGGCTGGGTACTGCTTTGCTGTGGGGCGCTGTCCTGGGTGCTATAGGACAGTTAGTGGCATCCCTTGTCCACCCTCTGGAATACAGGAGCCATATCACCCCAGTTAAAACAAATGAAAACAACTCCAGTCACTGCCGAATGTCCCCCCGGGGGGGGGGTGTAAAATGGAACACAAAGACACTGCTTTAGAACGAGCTGTGTCTGGGCGTGTCAGCCCCCAGAGAGGGTACATACTCTGGACCCTAAGTAGAGGAACGGTGTCTGGCATAGAGAAGACACCTGGATCTTGTAGAGGAAGAATCCAGACAGTCGGACTGTGCCCATTGAATTGGCCAGGACAGAATATGCCATGTTGATCACTGAAACTGGAGCGCGTTGGCACGTGAGGTCTGTAACCAAATCCGTAGGTCTCTATTGAAGGCAGACCTACTGTGAGCTGTGGGGGACACGCATGAGGAATATAAAAGAAAGTGCAGGGGCGCCTGGGTGGCACAGCGGTTAAGCGTCTGCCTTCGGCTCAGGGCGTGATCCCGGCGTTGTGGGATCGAGCCCCACATCAGGCTCCTCCGCTATGAGCCTGCTTCTTCCTCTCCCACTCCCCCTGCTTGTGTTCCCTCTCTCGCTGGCTGTCTCTATCTCTGTCGAATAAATAAATAAAATCTTAAAAAAAAAAAAAAGCCAAAATTAAAAAAAAAAAAAAAGAAAGAAAGTGCCTACATTTAAGGCACTTGGGACGATCTAGCTCACCAGAAAAGCTATGTAGTCCCTCCAGAAGGGGTTAGGGGGCTTTTAGAGAAGGGAGAACCAGAGTGGGCTCCTACTCCTCCAGAGGGTTTAGGAGATTACATAGAACCTGACCTGGGCCTTCAAAGCCTTGAATTAGGACAATAATATTAGGGTAAGTGTGGTGTGGCCTGAGAGCCAGTCAACCAGGCCCAGAAGCTGGGTCTGGATTCGGGGAGGCCAAGTGTCTCCAAGTATGTCCTGAACAGCCTTCGTCAGGGTCACCTGGGATACTGGTCACAAATGCAGATTCCTGGGCCATCCAGCCTTCGTGCATCGGTTTTGCTAGGGTGGGCCCAGGACTCTGTATTTTTCGTATGCTCCCAGATGATTCTGATGCTTGACGAAGTTTGAAACCTCCTTCTGTCAGGGGGGTGGGAGGCCTGGAACAGTCTTAGGAATAATCTTGGTCTTCCATTGCGAGCAGCCTGTAGGGTGTGTCCCTTCCAACAGAGTGGTTAAGCACACAGACGGTGGAGCCAGAGGGCCAGGGTTCAAATCCTGGTTCTGTATGTCTAGCTGGACCACACTGGGCCATTTACTTGAAACCTCTGCTTCAGTCTTGTCATCTATACAATGGGATTTGCAATGTCCCTGCCTCATAGGATCTTTGTGAAGATTAAATATGTCAGTACATACAAATGTGGAGGCACTTGGGATAAATGTGTCTAAATGGTGTCAGCAGAGAGTAAATGCTCGTTCAACACATGGGCGCCATCACCATCACCGTTATGATTTTAGCATTCGATGTTTGCCGAAGGTTTGACATACGGTCTATAAATATGGTCTGTCACCCACACACCTGCCCTGCTCCCCTCACCTTGCTTTCAGTTACTCCAAAACCTGAGGTTTAACTGGCCCCTTGCTCCTCCAATAGGAAGCGGGGCCCTGGCGCTCTCTGAGTGAGGGGAGAGGCAGCAGTGGGACACGAAGGAGCGCTCTGGCAGGGTCAGGTCCCTCCCGGTCTGCGGCTCTGACAGGAGGTACTTCTTGTCTCCCCAGCCCTGGGGCAGACATATTGGAGGCCCAGACCTCTTCCTGTCCTTGCCAGATGGCAGTGTCACTCCTCAGCAACTCTCTCCCTCAGGGGTCTCGAGCCAGAGCAGAAAAGAAGGGAGGGCAGCAAACGGTTCCATCTGTATGAAGGGCTATGCCCCGGCCCTCCTATTTGTAATAACACGACACCGCGTCCCAAACCCTGGCACACACGTCTTCCTCTGAGCCTCGTGTTGACCCTGGAAAGGGGGGAGGCCCGCCTTACCCATCCCATTTTTAAAATAACAGCTTTCTCGAGCTAAAATTCACATACTTTACAATCCACCCTGTTGAAACGTGCAATTCAGTGGTTTGTAGTGTATTCACAGAGTTGGGCATCCAGCCCCTAATTTTAGAACATCTCATCACCCCCCCCAAAAAGAACATTTTCATCACTCCCATTCCCCCTCCACCCAGCCCCTGGCAACCACTAGTCTACTCTCTGTCTCTATGGCTTTGCCTATTTTGGACATTTCATATAAATAGATTCATACAATATGTGATCTTTTGTGTCTGTCTTCTCTCACTTTGCATAATGTTTTTAAGGCCCACCGATGCTGTAGCCGATATCCGGGCTTCCTTCCTTTTAATGGCCAAATAATATTCCATTGCCTCAGTGAGCCACACTTCGTTTATCCGCTCGTCAGGTGATGGACACTTGGGTTGTTTCTACTTCTTGGCCACTGTGAGTAATGCTGCTATGAACACTTGTGTCCAAGTTTTTGTATGGATATACTCTTTCTTTCTCTTTCTTTCTCTCTTTCTTTCTTTCTTTCTTTCTTTCTTTCTTTCTTTCTTTCTTCTTTCTTTCTTGACATACACTTTCATTTCTTTGGAGCTACGCCTGGGAATACAATTGCTGGGTCATATGGTAGCTCTGTGTTTCAACCTTGGAGCAATTGCCAGATTGTTTTCCAGCGTGGCTGCACCATTTTTACGTTCTCACTGAAGTGTATAAGGGCTCCAATTTCTTCACATCCTCACCAACACTTGTTATTATCTGTCTTTTTGACTGCAGCCATCCTCGTGAGTGTGAATTGGTATCTCATTACAGGCTCCTCTCACTTTATAGATAAGGAAATTAAGCCTCAAAGAGGTGAAGCAGCTTGTCCAAGTACACTCAGATAGTCAGAGAGGAAGCCAAAATTCAAATCAGGCATGTCTCACTTCCAAATTCACATTTTCCCCCCTCTCGCATCAGGCAGCTCTCCAACTGGATGACTTTGGGCCTGGCCCCGTCCCCGAGTCCAAGCCGTCCTTGGGATTCACATCGGTCACGGGACAGGGACACTTTGGCTGTGAGCTGCTCATTGTTCACGCTTCTGGCCAGGCTACCAGCTGATGCTTATAGAACACCCACCATGGGCTCAGCTCTGGAGAAATAACTGGGTTAAGGAAGAACTGATTTCTTGAAATCCTTCATCAAATGAAAGATGGATTTTTTTTTTTTTTTAGCCTCTAGTTTTATTATTTGCCAGTGAAGGGCAAAAAGCTGGCTCCAGGGCGAGGCAGGAAAAGAAGAATGGAGAGGGACCCCTGGCAGGAGGCTTGGGGGATGATGGTTTGAGCCAATTCAAGGAAGATTTGGTGCCAATGGTGAAGACCATGGCCAGAAAGGAGAAGGCCAAATTAGAGAGGTAGGTTGGACTGCCTTCAAGGATGGGGTTTAGCAAGTGACTGAGGAGAGATTAAGAGGGAGAGAAAGTGGGGTGTCTGGGTGGCTCAGTTGGTTAAGTGTCTGACTCTTGATTTTTGGCTCAGGTCATGATCTCAAGGTCGTGAGATCAAGCCCCCGTGTCAGGCTCCCTTCTCAATGGGGAGTCTGCTTGTCTCCTTCTCCCTCTGCCCCTCCCCCTGCTCATGCTCTCGCTCTCAAATAAATAAATAAGTAATTTTTAAAAAAGATTTTATTTATTTATTTGACAGAGGAGACAGCCAGTGAGAGTGGGAACTCAAGCAGGGGGAGTGGGAGAGGAAGAAGCAGGCTTCCCAGTGGAGCAGGGAGCCTGATGCGGGGCTCGATCCCAGGACCCTGGGATCACGCCCTGAGCCGAAGGCAGACGCTTAACGACTGAGCCACCCAGGCGCCCCAATAAGTAAATCTTTTTTTAAAAGAAGGAGAAAAAGTGAGGCTGGTCAGGATAATAATACCGAATGTATGCCTTCTGCTTAGTGAGGACTTCAGGGCCAGGCACTGGACTGGGTATGTTGCATAGCCTACCAGATAAATGTTAAATTCTTATTTTATGGATGAGGAAACTAAGGTTCAGAGAAGTTAAGTGCTTCAGCTAAAGGCACACAGCTGGGAAAACTCAGTCTGGCTTCAAACCCCATTCTCTTAACCACTGAAATATCCACTGAGTGGAGAACAGGAATCTTATGGGGAGAACATACTGTCCGAGATACTGCAAATGGGAACCAGTTCAGCCTCCTCTCTGGAAGGCTGGTCTTTTTGGAAATAGGAATACCCTGGAGCTGACAGTTTTCCTTCATAGCCTCAGCCTGTTTGGGCTTTCACACTTGGGTTTACAGCCTCAGCCCCTGATGTTTGCTCACTTATTTATTCTTTTTTACAGGAAATAAAGCCAATGAATTTTTAATGAAATTGAGCTGGAGTACATGACCAGTGAATCAGAAAGGCTGCCAAGTCTTAGGGTGGTGATGGTTGAGGGGAGAGAAATTCATTCCCGTCTGCCCAAGGGAGCGAGGCCCTGGGGCTTCCGTGGAGTCTCGCACAAGAGCACAGATTAATCCTGCATCCTCCCACGGCAGGCTCCCCAAGCGCTCTGGGAAATCCTGTCCATCAGGGACAGCATATGCTGAAGGTGCTGCTGGGGATAAAACACCCAGCAGTGTGAGGGTGTCTAGCCCAGGGAGCCGCAAGCTTTCCGGGAAAGCGCCAGGTCATTGTAGGCTTTGCAGAACTCCCATGATCTCTGTCACTTGTTCCTGTCTTCCTCCTCCCCTTCCTCTTTTCCTCGTTCCTCTTGTTCTTCTCCTTCTCCTTTTTCTTTTCTTTTTTTCCCCTAAGACTTATTTGTTTACTGAGAGAGAGAGTACACACGGGGCGGGGGGAGAGGGAGAGAGAGAGAATCCCAAGCAGACTCTGCACTGAACAAGGAGCCCACCGCCGGCTCGAACTCACGACCCTGAGATCACAACCTGAGTGGAAACTAAGAGTTGAACACTTAATCGGCTGTGCCACCCAGGCGCCTCTCCTTCTCCTTGTTCCATAACCATTTAGAAATATGAAAACTGGGGGCGCCTGGGTGGCATAGCGGTTAAGTGTCTGCCTTTGGCTCAGGGCGTGATCCCGGCGTTATGGGATCGAGCCCCACATCAGGCTCCTCCGCTATGAGCCTGCTTCTTCCTCTCCCGCTCCCCCTGCTTGTGTTCCCTCTCTTGCTGGCTGTGTCTATCTCTGTTAAATAAATAAATAAAATCTTTAAAAAAAAAAAAGAAATATGAAAACTGTTATTATTAGCTCATGGGCTCTACAAGAACCAGCTGTGGGCCAGATTTGCCTCTGGGCCATAGTTTGTAACCCCTAGTCTAGAAGCATCTTGAAAACTAGCTTGGGTAAATTGCTTCAATCCTGGGGGTTTCTTATAGTATATTTATTGAACACCTACTGTGTGCATGCCTTCATTTCAGAAAATGTTCATGTTCTTTGCAAAGGAAGAAAACATGAGGATAAATCGAGAAGCTCAGTTGCCGTTGCTGTGGGTGTGAGCTGAGAGAAACAGCAGTGGGCCTGGAGAGAGAGGGCCTGGGTATCTGGCCTACTTTGGTCTCCAAGGAACCTATAGAACCACACCTGTAAAAAGGAGACAATAATGTATTCTTTGCAGGATTAAATAAGCTCAGGAATAAAATTTTTGAAAAGCACTATACAATAGAAGCTATATTTAGAGAGTTGGGTTACACATACCTATGAATAATTGATTGACAGTATAAAACTACAATACTAGAGATGTCACAGGTTAGGAGAGAAAAGAGGTTGACTGAGATGCTGTGATTTGAGACCTATAATTTAGGCATGTATCAGTGAGGACTGGCCTTGGCTGCTTCCTACATGGAAGCAAAAGTAATTGTGGCCTAAGTAGGAAGTTGTCTCGCTCTCATTTAATGTGCAGAAGTAGGCAATCCAGAACTTGTAGGGCAGTCTTACGGTGTCAAGAACCCAGGATAGTTCTTTTGCTCCATTATCCTTGCATGTAACTTCTATTCTGCAGATTTACCCTATGGTCCAAAATGGCTGCTAAACCTCCAGCCATTATATCTGCATTCCAGGCATGTGAAAGGGAGAAGGAGCAAAGAAGACACACAGCAGCAGCCTTTTAAGAAAATTTCGTAGAAGCTGCCTCCAAATACTGTTATTTAGTTAACTAAGTAAAATTTAAATCAAAAAAATAAGTAATAAAAAATGTTTTAGAAACCTACAAATAATTGGCTATACCTAGCAGCAGAGGAGGCTGAGAAAGTCAATCGTTATCCCGAATGGCCACGTGCCCCGATAAAACCAAGAAGTTCTGTTTTTAAAGAGGACGATGAATATTACAATAGGCAACCAGCTACGCTACCACAAGCAGCAAATTCACAGAAAGGACGGGTGTCTGGGTGGCCGGATCAGGGAAGGCTGCATCAAGGGAACGAGACTGTGCCTGGCCTTGAAGAAATAGACTGAGTTTTAAGTGGTAGACAGGAGTGGAGAGGGCAGTCCAGGCAGGGGAATGAATGTAAGTGAAGGGGAACTGAGTGTATTCCACACTCAGTGCGGGGGAACATCATGGGCAAGCTAGCCTAGCAGGGACTCCTTAGAGGGGGTTTGAGAATGAGTGCTAAAAGCTAGCCGTAACTGGGGGGGGGGGGGGGGGAGGCTGTACCTTGGGGGATGTATGGCTGCTTGGCCACTTTGTGACTCCCCAGAAGCTCCTTCCCTCATTCTTCCTCCCCTCCCTTTGCTATGTGACCCACATAGCGTCCTTCTCCTGGCCAGCATCCCCCCAGGACGTGGTCCTCAGCGCCCCTGGGTGGGCCCCCTCAACTAGTCTGTCCCCTCCCCCTGCATCCACCCAGTCCTTGGCAACACTCAGGATCTGTGCCCCACTAAACTCTGCCAGGGGACACGGTTTCCTGCTCAGCGGTCTCTCTTTTCTCGGCTGAGCACTGGTTGGGCTCTTTCAGGGTGAGTTGGGTCCTACTCTCTGCATTCTTCTAGCTCTGGGGGTTTGCCGGTCAACGTATCTCTCCCTTCAGCTCCACAGAGGTGTCTGGCTGGTGGGGCGCCCTCGCCTGGCTTGGGGAGATGGAGATGGGTGGGTGCAGTCCAAAAACTCCAGTCTCCCTCCCAGCACCTCACCAGTCTCTAGCCTCCTCTTCTGCACGGGCTGTGATGCTTAATGGGGTCAGGGTCCCAGAGTCAGGGCAGGGCCAGTTCCAGCAAGTCTTACCCGGACGATCTGGCATCTCCTTTAAGAGTGTGTGGGCATGGCACGCCCTCCCAAAACAGCAGGGCGAATCCCCAGGGAGTGTCCTGCTCAGTGTATTACATTTCTTGACCACTAGCCACGTGTCAGGCTCCTTTAGCCCATTACCTACAAGGTTATTACAGGTGAAGAACTGGACAGAAGTGAGTTAGGACTGGACTCTCCCAGGAAAAAGTCATGAACAGAGAGAGAGTCCAGGCAAGAGTTGGGGCCAGATTGCACAGGCTTTTGTGCCAGGCTCAGAAGTACGGACCTGCTCCTCTGGGTGCACTGAAGGATTTTTGAGCAGGTTGTGATGCACTTTCGAAAATTTGATCTCAAAGTCAAGTGCGGGATGGATTGGGAAGAGAGAGACAGATGTCTTCCCATTACAGGGTGAGTCCTGGGAAGGGCTGGGGTATGGGGAGGAGGAGGAGGAAGAGGGAAGTGAAGGTGGGAGAGAGGAAGGGGAAGGGATGAGGAAGAAAGGAGGCGGGGTGGGGGGAAGAGGGAGGGTTGGGTGCTCTATTTCTTTCTTCATTTGGAAGCATACAATTCCTGAGTGCCCAACCATGCGAGAGAGGCTTAGATAAACAATGCAGGGACCGTCCATGGTCCTTGCAGGAGCTCACAATGTGGAAGGGAGGAGGGAAGAGGATGCCAATGGCCATATGCAGGGCCTTTGGGGCTTACACAGGGCTCTCACAAATATTAGCCCACTTGATTCCTGCACCTGTTGTGTGAAGTAAGCAGGACAGACATTCTCCATTTCATGGATGAGAAGACTGAGGCACAAGGAGATTAACTTGCTCACAGCTATACAGGTAGGTGGGGCAAGGCTGGGCCACAAATCCAGTGCTCTTTCGGTTATCTCAAGCACATACAGGAAAGGTACCGAGGGCTCTGGGGGGGCGTGCTGTTGGGCAGAATTGTTAAGGGCTGGGTTCTAGAGTTAGACTGCTTAGCTCCATCTCCAACTAGCTGTGTGAACCTAAGGCAAGTTTCTTAACTTCTCTATGCTTTGTTATTGCCTTCATCCATAAAGGTAAAACGGGAGGAAATGGTGCCTGCCTCCTAGGGTTGTTTGAGGCTCACTGGAGATACTGTGTGCATGTGAAGTTCTCAGCACGGGCCTGACCTAGGGTGAGCACTCTAAGCGATTCTACCATTGTTACTATATCTTGGGGTGGGTGGGACAGGGAGGACACTCCAGGCAGAAACAATGAGCCATCTCAAGGGGATGTGACAGAGACCCAGGCCATTGTTAGGACCTTCTTTCCCTGCCCAGACCCCCTGTAATAGCCTGCACTTGACCTTTGCTTCCTCTCTGGCATGTTTTCCTCCCATCCTCCTCTTCCACTCCTTTTCTTTGTCCCGCCCATTTCTCCCTCTCCTCCCTCATGCTCCTTGCTCAGTTATGCTGGAAGCCCTGGGTGCTAAAGACTCTGCTGACACCTCCCCATCCCCTCCATGTGACTGTGGGCCAAGAGCCAGCTTTCCAAATTGCTTTGACATCCACTGAGGAGTGCGTTCCAGAAATATCAGCTGTTCACCAGGTCTGCTAAAGGACGTGGCCAGGGCATCTGGCTTTTCCTGGGGTAGGGAGAGGTTTCTGCAGGCAAATGTCTCCACCTTTCTTATGCTATTTCTCCTGGTCCTTAGTCCAAATGGTCTCTTTTTATTAAAAGGAGACACACACACAGAGCGAGAGAGAGAGAGAGAAACAGAGACAGAGAGAGTGACAGGGAGAGAAGAGAAGAGAATATTATTACAATTCGCCCTCTGGTTTCATGGAAGGTAATCAGCAGAAATGAAGGGAGAACTGGCTCTGTGGTTATCACAGCTATTAGTGGGAGATGATTTGCTCATCAGCCTATAAAAAGTTCCTAGCCTTGGCCAAGGTAATTACCAGCCTAGGTGGCTGGCCACACTGGGGCACAGGGGAGATGAGGCTGTCATTTCCAATTTACCAGCCTCCGTTTGCTGCTTGGTCAAGGGGTTCAAATGAAAAGGTTAATTAAGAATCAGGGGATTTGCTCATCAGGTTAAGTCATGTACACACAGCACAAAGGCCATGTCTACACACAACTGCTTTGAAAAACCAATTCTATTCTGCATGCATTTATTAACATACACACCTCTTCCCTCACTCGCACTCCTTCCCCAACATATTCCCATCTTCTCTGGATCATATGTGCGCTAGGCTTGTTCCTTACAGGGGCTAGGGGAGCAGGTAAGGCATGGGTGCTACTTTTGTGGTACTTGGGAAATGGGGCTCATACCACAATGGGGAGCAGCTTACAAATGCGTGGGCTCCTGTCATACTAACCATTTGCCCTGGGCAGATCACCTCCTTTGTCTCAGGGCCAGTTGGAGTAGATCAGCAATTTCTAATCATGATGGTCTACGGGCAGAGTAGGAGTGGTTGGTCTGTATCAAGATGGTCTTGAGCCATTTTGGCTAATTCTTTAAACTATGCCCCCTGCAGGGATTCTAATATGTGCCTTCCATACAATGTTGTTCTAATTTATTGGCACATTTTAATGGATGCTGTGGGATCACCTTGATCCTTCCTGCAGGACCAAGGTCCTCATTCCTCCAGCTGGTGGGAGTGTTGGCAGATGATGACTTTCCCCGGAGTCCCTTTCCAGGAATTGCCCTCAGCCAAAACAGCCACCATACTTACGGTCACACCACCTCCCTGCTTCCTAGGGCAGCCTGCATCCCACCACAGATATGGGGGTATAAATACCCATCTCCTTGTACTCAGAAGGGTCATATCAGTCCAGAGACCCTTGCAGGATTGGCTGAGAACTTTGTTGAAACTTCAAGCCCGCTCAACAACTCTCTCTGCTCAATCCCACTTCCTTCACTCCCTTTCCCCACCCTCACCCCTGGTTGTTGATGCCAAAAGTACCCTCAATAAATTTCCTTCCTGCAAATCTCCATTTCAGAGTGTTTCTCAGCTATCCAATCAGAGTTGGGTTTAGGATCATCAAGTCTGGTGGACAGTAGGGCTGTTCATCCAATTAGCAAACAAGTGTTTGGCACCTATGATAACTCCAGCCCTAGAAGTCTTCCTGGATGAGGAAGGATTCTAAGTGGGCCTTAAAGGGCAGGCAGAATGTGGAAGGAGGAGACAAGATGAGTTTAATAGAATCATTGTGTGTGCTGTGGTGATCACTACTGTTTTATGTCAGTTTGCAGAACATCCCCCATAATGGAGATAATAGCAAATGAGTAGATTTTTGAAATTATCGTGGATCTCTAATGGGTGCTGGATTATTGCCAATTGAAAATTCTGTTGTGTTCCTGCTATGTGATGTGTCCCATTGGCACCCTTTAAAGTGGTGACCCACATAGGGACACCTGCGTGGCTCAGTTGGTTAAGCGTCTGCCTTCAGCTCAGGTCATGATCCCAGGGTCCTGGGATGGAGCCCCATATCAGGCTCCCTGCTCAGTGTGGAGCCTGCTTCTCCTTCTCCCTCTGCTCCTCCCCCCTGCTCACTCTCTTTCCTGCTCTCTCTCTCTCAAGTAAATAAATAAAAAATCTTACTATATAATATATATTATAATATATAATAATCATATATATTTTACATATATAAAGTGGTGATCCACTTCTACCCCATGGCCAGCATCAGGGAGGAGGACGTTCCTAGCCCCATGGTATTATTTGCAGACTTTGTCTTGAGCCTACCACCTCATCCCACTTCCAATCTTCTCTGAATTGTTCCTGGGTGCCTCAGCTGCTGGTCTCTTGCCCTGCCCCCTGCCCAGGGCTTTTCAAACTCTCTGGACTCTGATAACTGAGGTTGCCCTCCCAACTGTCAGCCTTTGACTTCCTCCTCATTTACAGTCCAGACATGTTCTTTACCCCATTTGTCTTCTCTCATGCCAGAGGTCCTCCCTGCCCAGCCCAGCCTAGCACAGATTCCATTCCAACATTGCCCCAGGTGGCTGGCTGTTCTGCTAGGCTATAATCCCATGGCCACAGATGAAGTTCAGCATTATTGGGAAGGGTATTGGCAGCTCTTAGGGGAGTTGGGGTCTGTGGTTCTGGCTGGAGCACATGACTGAAATAATCTTCTCATTCTAAGCACAACAAGAGATTCTGTGAGGTCCCTTCTTTCAAGAGTCCTTCATCTCTACTCCCACCTGGCATGGTGTGGCTTCTGGCTCCCTGTGCAGGCCCTCAGGAAAAAGGCAGGTTTGAGTGGAACCCAGCCCTCAGTGAGGCAGCTGGAGTCTTCGCTTTGAAAGAAATCAGGAGGGAGACCTGAGAAATAGAGAACAACCTGGGAGGAGAGGGAGGAAGAGGAGGAGAGGTTCTGTCCATGGTGCTGAACAACAATCCCAGAAATAATTAGTTGTTGAGCATCTATTTGAGGCTCAGCTCTCAGCTGTGCACTGTGAAGAACCCAAAGGACATTAAGGAACCCAGTTCTTGACATAAAAGTCCTTTAATCAAGTTGGAGACAATAAAACACCCACATGAGAACACATAGGAATAATCTTAAATGGTCCATATAATGATGGGTCTCAGAAAACTGCACGGGAGAGAGGTTCTGGCTGTCTTGATAAAGGGGTCCCTGAGGCAAGCCCCATTTCAGAGTATATGCCCTTTAGAGAAAAAACCACTTCATGATGAAATGTTCTTTCTTTAGTCACCATAGCATCCCCTAGAGTATTTAAAGCCTAAAGGTCTTGGATATAAACTAGTTGATCTAACTGCAGCAGTTTAAATTTAGGTGCTAATGCTATGTTTGAAATGTAAGCATGTGATTGGCTTTTTAGTTATGTCTTTAAAAAGGATTGGTGAGTAATTTTTGTCTGGGTGCCCATCCCCAGACCATATGGCCATGGTCTCTCAACCCTTGCTTGTTACAGGCACACCCAACTGATCCTGGAAGCAGGAGGCTCCAGAGGCTCACTGCTGAGTGCTGTCCCTTCTCAGTCCTTCCTCTGCCCTCAGCATTGTCAGGACCCGAGTATGATGGGACTATGCCCACCCCCCTTCTCTACTCTCAGTATTTGCTTCCCCGCCTTGCCTTGAAAGGGAAGAGGCTGCAACTTTGGACTCCTTCTTTAGCTAGGGACCTCCCTGCCTACCACACTGGATTTTAGGAGTGACAGGAGGAGGCAGCTTGCTTGCAACTTTATCCAGACTATATCTTTGTGAAGGTTAACTGCTCAGAGAGGAAAGGAATTGCTTTAGTTCTATCATTGAAATTGGAAAACTAATATTTCATCAGACTAATATACTGATCCCTGATTAACTTGTTGTTTGAGGGGCAGGTCACATGTCTATTGGTCACAGTTTCTCTTTTAAAACAAGAAGAATTGACAAGATGGCTGAACAAGGTTCTTGCTGGTTCATCCTCAGTCTCTGAATCAGAATGTATCGATTGGGTCCTTACTTACATTGGACATATATGCACCCCATCCATCTACCTAACTCCCTGAAATCTTATCTCCCT
Organism: Ursus maritimus; assembly: GCF_017311325.1. Taxonomy (NCBI): domain Eukaryota; kingdom Metazoa; phylum Chordata; class Mammalia; order Carnivora; family Ursidae; genus Ursus; species Ursus maritimus. The sequence goes on along the minus strand of NW_024424897.1, from coordinate 16,929,734 downwards.
GAGAGCTAATACTCAAGGAATTCTCTATTTATGGGAGCACTCTTTATTCTTATGTGAGACTGTTGCTTTCAACTTTATTTGGTGTCCCACAAAGGATCTAGGCTAGACAACATGAACCCTAAATGAAACCTTCCCCCAGCTCTCCCCTGAGAACTTAAATCAGAGCCAGACTCACTAAAAGCTTCCTTAATTTCCATTTACTCTCAAGAGAAAAGGCAGGGGGCATGGCCAAAGGCTCACCACCCTGGAATGAGAAAAGAAGAGAGAGAATAAAGAATAGATTTTCACTCCTAGGATTGGATTCATTCACAGGGCTTCAGGGAGGGACTGAGTGATACCAAGAGGCAACTGGTGCAGATAGAAAGGTTGGAGATATGACATAAACCCCAACTCAGTGTGTGATAAAGATTACCCAAGAAGGTTTTCCGAGAGAAGCTTTTAGAAGAGGCATTGAAACAGGCTTTGCAGAGAAATGGAAATAATCATATATTGTAAAGACAGAAGTAGTAATTGGCAAGTTGAGTGTGTTTAGGGAGCCGGCAAGCTTAGTAGGCTCCAGTGGGCCAGGTGAAGAATATGTGTGATGTGTGTGGTGGGATGCAGGACTGTGGGGTGGGCAGATGACCAAGGCATTGCATGCTAGAGTCTAGAGTTGCTTCAATAGGAACAAGAGAGATGTTGGTCTTGATGCTGGGTCTCTGTGGGTTGAGTTTTTATCCTGGGACTCTTCAGCTTGGGAAGACTTTAGTGCCCCAGACATAAGATGGTATGAGTGTGTGAATATGTGTGGAGAAGACAAGGGAGATGGATTTCATTAGGTCATTATGGTTTGATCCAAATTAGTTTTAATTTGGTCAAGAGAATTAACTCAATGTTTATTAGCAATTGGTAATTAGCTCCAACTCAGCCCAGGCCCCAGGGACTGGCTGTCAGGCTGTGTAATTATTTCCTTGCCAAGAGAGAAGGGAATGGGGCTTCAGTGTTTGTTAAATACTGGATTGGGGAAGATAAATGGATTTTTTTCTCTTCAGTCCATCAATTTTGTTATTCTCAATTGCTGTCCCAGTGGATCGTACACCACCCCTAACACATCTCTGAAAATTCTGTCACATTTAGCATGGCTGGGGACAGGAGAGGAAATGCTGGGATGGGTACCTGGAGGAGAGTCTGGGGTACTTCTTGGAGGGAAGTTCAGCCATATATGGATGGGCAGTGGGACTGCACCAGCCATGTAGATTAAATCATCTCTTATTTCTTGCTGCCAACCCCAGTTCTTACCCTACTTTTCAGATACAATACTACCTTTAACAGAAATCCAAGAGACTTCTCTTCCAGGTCTCCCTCTTGTTTTCTTCCCAGCAGCATCAACAGTGGAGACAATGCTGGATTTTACCACTCCCTGCTCCCACTAGCCTCATCTGCACTAGGGGCCAGTCTTGGGAGCTGCGGGAAGGGTGGGGAAAGCATGTTGGGTCTGTTGACATGAGTGAGTCACTCTGAGTGGGAGTAGATGACAAAGAGAATATGACTCAGTGAAGGGAATACAATGTGGGTGAAGGCAAGGGGTTTGCACATCTTTACCTGCCCAAGGAAATATGGAAACCCAGGGGCCTTGGAGAGAGAGCAGCTGGTGCCCTCCCCCCACCCCCCGCCATTCTCAGGTCTCTTGTTGGGTTGCCTATGTGAATGACATTGTCTTGCTGATCTTGTTACCTCTGCATTCTTTGCCATTTCCCTGTGTATTTTGTATTGGTCCCTTTAGCCCTTCTTAGCCAGTGTGGTTGGTAAATAGAAGTTTCAGGGAATCTTAAACCAGTGGCCCCCTAGCTATTGGGTCTATATCTATCAGAAGGGAATGGAGCTAGCTGCTAGTGTCCTGGCCTGAGTTTTGGAGCAGCGTCTGCCATGGAGAAATACTCTTAGTCACTGAACATGGCAATGGCCTATGTGGCCCCTCTTTTTGGAGAATGGGGAGAGGGATATTATGCTGACTGCTATGGGCTGCTGCCTTCTTCTGTGGCCAGCACCTTGACAAGAGCAGGAGGACAAAGTGTTATGAGGAGGCCAAACTATATAAGGAAAAAGACCAGGGAGGTACAGCTACAAGCCACACAGGATTGACAATCATCTGCCTCAGGGCCTTTGCACATGCTATTCTCTTCATAGAGAAGACTCCTTCCCATATATCTGGATGGCCAAATTCCTTACCACTTTTAGGTCTTTGTTCACATATTACCTTCTTAGTGAGGCCTTCCTGACCACACTGCTTTAAAATGTCACCCCACCTCAGAATTTTCTATTCTCCCTTCCTGCTTTATTTTTTATCCATATTATCACCATCCAAAACACTGTATCTTCTACATATTTAGCATGTTTATTGGATATCTCCTTCCGCTAGAATGCAGGCTTCATGAGGGTAGAGAATTTTGTTTTATTCACTGCAGTATCTCTTATGTCTAGAAAAGCACCTGGCATGAAGAAGGTCCTCAATAAATCTTAGCTGAATTTATGAATTAATGAAGACAATTCTGAGTGCTGTTCAAACAGGTTATCAGCCCAGCCATGTGTTACCCACTGTAGGGGATGAAGTGCACAAAGTTTCAGATGGGGATTCAGGAGAGCTGGTCTCAAGCCCTCGCCCTGCCCCTCACCAGCAGTAAAGTGGAGATAAGATAGCCTATCTTGCATCCCTCCAAGTAGCTGTGAAACTCAGACCAGGTGATGTGAGTAAAGGTATGCTATAAAGTATAAAAGGCTGCCCCCCATGGTCCTCCTCATCCTGACTACCATTTTGACTGGGGCTGACCTGAGTGATGGTGTGGTCAGGTGAGGCTGGGGTAGTTAGAGATTCCTTGGAGGAAGTGAGTCTTGAGTTGGGCTCTAAATATACATGGAACGACACTGGCTAAGACCCAAAGGAACAAGGAATTTGGGGGGAGAGAGAAGCAGAACCTTAGTGGAGATAGTTTCTGATGCTAATTCTAGGCACAGAGATAAGGGGGAGCTTCTGGATGCTTCTCAGACTAGCTGCCACAGCTGAGCTGTATTCTACTTAAGACATGCTAGTTACAAGGAACTGTAGCCCACTACACTGCTTTGATGTGTTGTTGGTTGGCAAAGATGACAGGCAGCCTCAGGACAGTAGAGACAAGCCTCTAGAGGCTGGAGCTGGAAGGTCGGAGACTCCAGCCCTTCTCCTGGGGTCCTGCAGCTACTCACTTTGCACAAGAGCCAACTAAGCTAGACTTGCCTCCTCCCCATGCAAAAAAAAAAATGCTTTTTGTAGTCACCATTCCTGACTACAGTTTCTATGTGTCTTAGTGACATTCTTAAGAGAGCATTTCTGGTGCCCTTGAACCAGCCTATGGATGGAGCAGTCAGTTGCCCACCCCTCATCTAAGCCCCTGTGGTCCGGAGGGGGAAATGTCACATGGTACATGGCAGGAAGGTGCATGCCTTCTCCCTTTAGTGTTGGGGAGCAGAGAGAATTGATCTAGAAGGGCAGCTGGGCAAGGAAGGCCAAATGTCTGGGGGTTGAGTCCTCAATGCCGTCTTGGGAGCCAGGGCTCATGGGGCAAATTCTGGGAGAAAGAACAAGGGTTATTCCCATAGCAATTCTGCCTGAACCTTAAGTTTTATGTTCATTGTCCCTCTGCTCACTCAACAACCCCCAGTGCCCACCTCTGTCCATGCCATTTTCCTGCCTGGCTCTTCTCCATTGATTCACACCCCACCTGTCATTCAAGCTCGACTCTGCCCTACCTCCTCCAGAGTACTTCCTTGTCATTCCAGCCCCTTGGTGTCCCCCTCCTCTCCTTCCTACCTCTCTCCAGGGTCATTTCCAGCCTCCTTGGCCCTTAGTGTGAGCTTCCTGGTGACAGATGGCCTCTGTAGGATCATCTCAGATTGCTGTTTGGATCCAGTAACTTCTCAAGCCTCATCTTTCCAAGGTCAACAACACAAACACGCACCACCGCCCCCCTCAGGCCTTTGCTGGGCACACAGAGATCCTCACAGAACTACACAGTCATTTCCCTCCAGGGCTGGAGGGGGTTTTCACCACCTTCAGGTCAAATCTTCCCATTTTAGAGATGAGGGACCTGAGGCCCAGAGAAGAGGAATGTTTTGCCCATAGGCAAAATCACATAGGCAGGGCACAGCTGGGATTGGAATTCAGGTCTCTTGGCTCTTTGCTCAAGAGAGAAGGATGAGAAGGAAGAGGCTTTGGCTATGATGTTGGTACCACAAGGCTATAGAGTAAACCAGAGCCACGGTGGCCAGTGGCAGTCAGGGAGGCCTATTGTGTCGGGGAATAAATGCTCACCCACCCGGAATGACGCAGAGATGTCTGAATGCCCTTCCTGCCTGGAAGGGCTCAGAGCCTGATATCTTACCAGGAGCCATTTGTACCTTTGGGGACAGGCACTTCCCCCCTGTTTCCTCTTTTAAAATGCAGACCCCTGAGCGATGAGCTGAAGGACACTGCCTGGCAGAGAGCTCTGGCTCGGTCCTTGCAAGGAAAGGGGGGGTGGTAGTAGAGGGGTCTCACAATGTCCCCTGTTTCTCACCCTGGCTCCGGCCATGGGCGTGGCATCTGTTTCCTGATTGACAGGTGATCCGAATAAAAGCCAGCCCAGGGATCCAGGGAGACAAGTGGACAAAATGACAATGGAAAAGGAATCGGAATGCTATTTGGGGCCTGCTGGGGGATCCACCCTAAGTGCCTGTGCGATGTCGTCCAAATCTTTTCACTTTTCTGGATTTCTTCACTCAGTTGTGTAGGTTGGACCAGATCAGTGACTCTCAGACTATTCTTGTCCATTCATGACTGCACAGGCTTGCGCCTCCCTTGGGCTCCTTCAGGACTACCCCAGGAGCCGTAATAACGCAGACACTTACCCCTCTCCAACAGTCTCGTCAGAACAATGACCAGGAATGCACTGCAGGGATCTGCCCTAATTTATATAACACAACTCAAAGTCTTGCACCTGACGTTTAGGAGGGCATGATCTACCAAGCTCCGGGGTCACTGTCTTGAGGGACTCCAGCCTTCCCATGTCCCGCTGCCCAGGGGCTGCGATGTCCCCATACTGCGTTTCTGGGTGTGCCCAAGCCCTCATCCATTCCGGGGGGGACTGGGCCAGGGCCTGGTGTCCAGCCTGCAAGCCCTTCACTGATCAGGGGCTGGTGGGGCCCCCACTGCCACCTCCCCCTGCCTGGACACCAGCCCACGGCGGATGGTGGGGAAAACGTGTCAAATGCCCAGGTTCTTCCTCTGGGCTTGGGAAGACTCCACTGAGTGTCTTCCCTGGCCTTCTCCCTGGGGCTCTGAGCTGCTTTTCCCCACAGCTCCACGTCTTTCTCTGAGTCTCCAGTGAATATTGCCACACAGGGAGCCTGATTTACCAAGGCTTGTGAGAGTCTCGAGATGCTAATGGATTCCCTGGGGAGGACAGGCTGGGGCGGAGGCTGGCGGGGAAGGCAGGCTGTGCCACAGCTCTCATCCTGGCTCTGAGTCCTGCCGGCTGCCTCCGCTGACATCTGCTGAGACACCCTGATCAAAGTCACTCCTACCTCCTGGGGGGACAAGCCAGGCTCAAGGGCAATGCTGGATTGCCCTGCGGGGGACCTCCAGGCAGCGTCCCTGGTGAACCCAGATTGAAATGTTTTCTTGCCCTAGGCCCAATCCAGTGCTGATTTCAGGGTCTGACTGTGGCGGCTGCAAGAGCAAGGTACAATCTGAGACCAGAGGAAGAAAGAAGAAAACTACCACTTACCAGGACCTGGTGGATGATGGTGACTTTCTCAGGCATCATCTTGTTCATTCCTCACTTCCCAACGGCCCCCTGCTGCAGGTGGCACTATTCCATTTAGACACATAGACTGCAACTCAGAGAGGGCAAGCAGCTGGGCTAGGGTAACACAGCTGGCCAGAGATGAAGCAGGAAATCTGCCAGGTGCATTGCCTAAATCAGAGTGAAGAAGGCCAGGAACTAGAACCCTATTTACAGGTGGACAAAAGGGGACCAATGGGCATTAAGGAGGGCACGTAATGTAATGAGCACTGGGTATTATATGCAACCGATAAATTGTTGAACGCTACATTGGAAACTAAAAACAAACAAATAAATAAATAAAGGAAAATATGTATCAATTAGTAGAACAGTTCAAATTGTACTGTGCCCTCAGTAAGATACATTTATTGTGGGTAAATTAATGTCTTGAATTAATAGTTTACATTAGGATTTGTAGGGGGGAAAAAGGAGGCCCGTTTCTTCCTTCCCCTGCCCTGGGTGGGTAAAGACCGTCTTCCTGCACCAACCCTCACTTGCCTCTCCTTATGAGATCCCGGCCAGGCCAATGTCTTTTTTTTTTGTTCAAGAAAGAAGAGAATCTTCATTTCCTGCCAGCAGAAATCAATAATTTATGAGCTACCGTTCCAACCAGAGCAAAGAGTGATTTTTAAAAATATGCTTCTTAAAATACTATATTAACAAGTATTCTAAAGAGTGAAAATATTTGAATTAGGGGAAATGAATGTTTTACGAGCTGGTGGGGAAGCGATCCCCCAAGATGGGCAGGGATGGCTGGGGAAGCAGGAGAGAGTCCTGGATAAGGGCTGGCTCCACGGTCCTGAGGCTCCGAGCCCGAAGCCGCTGTAACTCAAAGAGGAGGTACAAACGGCAGAGCGGGTGCAGAACTGGGTCCAGTGAAGGGCCTGGAAGGGCCTCCCTCCCTAATGCTTGCTAGGTGTTGGCCACTTGGGTCCGGGTCTAGAACTGCTGTGGATTTTAAATTCTGGTCTCTTGGGACCTGCTCCTCTGGAATGGTCCTCCAGGGCCGCCTGCCTGGGTGGCCGGAGGCAGCGTCACCCTCTGTGGTTGACTGTATATTACTGTTCAGTAGATACTTCCTCTCCTCTCCTTGCTGTGCAGCTGATTAGACTGCCCTGCTCCCATCAGTGACTTTGACTTTGCCAGTGGAACGTAGGTGGACATGACTTACTGCTCATCCAAACGGAAACCTTAAATGTGCTTGCCGGGTGGCTTGGCCTCTGGGGCTCCAGCCTGTGCCCTGAGAAGGGCGTGTGGCCTCAGGTGGTCACTGCTCCTTCTGCCTGGGTCCTGGGAAGGAAACATGGGGGGCAGAGCTGGATCCCAGCCCCAGCTGGGATAAGTCACCCCAGCCCGCCTGCAGACTCGTGAGCTCGTCGTCGTCATGAGACATGGAGATTTGGGGGTGGTTTGTCACACAGCATCATCACAGAAAAGTGATATGCCCTCCCAGCACCCCTGGCTCCACAGCTGATTGGAGAAGCATCTCCTTATCCCTCAGCCAGCCCCCCATTGTCAAATTCATTCCCTTTGAAGAGTACCTGCTTTCCTCCTAGAATTTGCTCCCTCTGGGGAGGGCAAAACAAGCGCCCCCCATTTTTCTTCCAATATGACGGCCCTTTTACAGCATCGACTCCTGTCTCAGACCCCCAGGTGCAGTGGTTGTATTTCGGTAGCCATCGATTGGAATCACATTGGGAGGAAGGATGCAGTGATAAAAAAGCAGCTATGAATTAGTTACCCTTTAAAATCGATTATATTTTCGTATCTATGTTAGCGAGTAAAGTAGCAGTTGACCAACATTAAAAGAGTACACACACATAAAAGGTGTTTATTCCATTATTGTTTGATACAGCATAGAGTGATGGATTTCTTGCAAACTGAGACTCCAAGGTGTGGGGGAAAGAGAGTGACTTTTTTTTTGGAAGACAGACCACTTACCAGCAAGAACTCAAGCTTTCTAGACCTCAGTTTTCTCTTCTGTAAAATAGTCATACATATGCCTATGCTGTAGGGTTTTCATAAGTATTAAGGTAAAAACGTGATTGACAAAGCACCTGGCAGACATGGGAGGGGCTTGACTAATCTTCTTTCTGTTCTTTGTGCTTCTTTGGTTCTGTGACCACAGCCCCGATTTCGAGCTGACTCTAGCCTCGTTTTTCCCAGCTGCAGGATGGGGAGCACGGTACTTGTCTCAGAAGATGGAAGATGCTGGAAGATGATCCAGAGTTCTGAATGTGAATGAACCCATGCGCAGAAGGCACTAAAGCAACTTTCTCCTTTCTTTCTCCTCCCCTGGCCCTGGCTGCTGTTTTTTCTTGATCACGTGCGGGTCACAACTTTGTCCAAATAGCCTTCCCCAGGTCCCCCCCGCCCTTTTTTTTTTTTTTTTGCCTGCTTTAGGACAAAGCTCTTCTCCAGGAGCACATTCATCCCAAGACCTGACCACCAATGTCGGTAAGAGAAGAGCTCATTGTAAACTAATTTAAGATCCTTTTTCCCTGCCTCAGCCGTGCTCACGTGCTCCTCTGACCTCCAGTCCTGCACCTTAATTAAAGCAATTAGTGTACAGCAGTGACAGACTGGATCTCGCAGGCCTCGGCCAGTTTCACACTAGCTTGCACAGCCCGAGGAGAGGCTGGGTCAGCCTGTCCCCACCTGGTGTTCATAACATGGCCAGGCTCCCACCTAGGTGACACCATGACTCTTCGCAGCAGAAACTGGAAATGCAATCCCACCGGCAGGGACAGGACAATGTAGCAGGGGCATTTGGCTAAAGCAGGGACCAAGCCTTTTTTTTTTTTTTTTTTTTTTAGCACACACTTACTATTTTCACCTCAGTAACTGGGCCACAGTGACCTGCATCTGCCTCAGCCTCCTGGGGACTAGGACAAGCCCTCCCCACCCACGTGCCCCCTACCTGCGTCCTTTTGCTGTCTGCTCTAAGGACAGCGGCAGGTGATTCATGTTACCGAGAGCTAGGACTGACTGAGCAGTTACTGGCATTAGGCGTGGCGCTGAAAGACAGTTCTCAGTGTGGTGGTTGAGAGCTCCAGTTCTGGGTTTGGGTCTCAGGTTGGCTGTGTGACCTTGAACAAATTACTTAACCTCTCTGAGTCTCCGTTTTCTCAGCAGTAAAATGGGGCTGTAATTGCACGGCCTGGTAAGGCCATCCTGGAGGCTCAAGGAGGTAATGGTGGTAGAGGGCACGGAGAGGGGCACGTCAGAAGAGCTCAGGAATTGTCGGATATTATTCCACTTTGCTGATGAGATGACTTCTCCCAATAACCCCATGAAGAGCTGACCTTATTAGCCCTTGAGGGAGGACGACATGGAGATTCAGGGAAGTTAAGTAACTTGCCTGAGGCCACACAGCAAAGAAAAGGCCTTGAGTGCAGCTCTGCGTGGCTCCCAAGCCCTTGCTTGCCACCAACCACAACAGTGGGAGGCCACTCCGCCGAGAGCAGAAACAGATGCCTCTGGGTAGAACACTGCCTGATGCCCTCTGTCTTCAGTGAGTCCCACTGCAGTGTGAGCCCTGGAGGAAGCCGTGGTGCGGTGAAAGAAGGGGCATGGAGCCACACCCCTTGGGTCGGCAACTAGCCCCATGCCTCACCGACTTTGGGTCTTTGTGAGTTCTAGGCAGTCCTCAGCCTCAACTTCCTCCTCTGCAAAATGGGCGTGAATGAAGCCTGCCTGTGGCCAGGATTACGTGGATGCTGGGGTGAAAAGTGGTGTGGCGTGGTGCATGGCACAGGGTTAGACGTTCAAGCAATGTTGATGCCTTTCTTCTCTGCTTAAAGTTTTGGAGCTGGGGTACCGCCAGGCACTCCACCATCCAGGCCACCTCCTACTCAGCCTATCCATTTTTGAGCACTTTCTTGGTGTCTCGCTCCGCGCATGGTCTTTCTGCGGCACAGGCTCGACTGTGGGTGACCTTCTACCAGCTGCTCTCCAGCTCCCTGGGTGCCCTTGGTGAATCACTGCGTCTCTGTGTGACTCAGTTTCCCCCTACGTGACTTGCTTTACATTGGGGCCCCAGATAGCACCTCTTAGCTAGGCTATGTCAGAACCATCTAGAAAAATATTTTAAAATACAGATCCCTGGCCCCACCTGGGGAAGATCTGCTTCGGTAGGTGGGATGGAATATTTTTAAATGTTTCCCCAGGTGATCCTGATGCTCAGTCGGGCTTGGGACCCAGCCGCCTAGAATCCAAGCTCCTTGCGGTTTCGCTAGGCTGCTGTTCCAAGTAGGGGCCATGCTGCCTGTCTCTGTGTGTTCTCCTCCCTCTGGGGCCGCTCTGCACCGCAGCTGGGCTGGGTGGCTGCAGCAAGGGTTTAGGGATTAAGACCTGCTGATTGGAAGGAGGGACGGCTTTCCAAGACAAACAGGAACCTTGCCAGACGCCTTGGGGCAATCGCAAGCTCCATGGGAACTGTTTTCATTTTTTTCCTGAGGATGAGGCTCTTCTCAGCTGGGAAGATTCCTGTTGATGTAATTAGATTCCCTTTTCTCATTCCTTCCAGAAGCTCCCCCTCCCTGTACACACACACACACACACACACACACACACACACACACACCCTGTTATCCAGGCCTTCACTTTGCCCATATGGTGAAACAGCTGCGTGTATGGAAATTGCTGGGGATGGGGAACAGAGAGGGGACAGCTAGATTTTTTCATTTGTTTCCAGTGGGTTATGGCTTCCTGTACCTGCTATGAGGGGGTGGGGATATGGTCCCATGGGAAATGCGTACCCCCCCCCTTTTTTGGAGAGGGATGGGAATGGGCTATCAGAGTGGGCTTTGAAACAAGACAACACGTGATCGGCAAGAAACAAGGAAGGGTCAACCACGGACAGGAAAGATCGGTTAGACTATAGAAAGAATCGTTTTGTTGTTGTTAATGATTTTATTTTATTTATTTTAAAAGATTTTATCTATTTATTTGAGAGCGAGAGAGAGAGAATGCAAGCATGGGGAGGAGCAGAGGGAGAGGGACAAGCAGACTCTGTGCTGAGCATGGAGACCAGTGTGGGGCTCGATCCCGCAGCTCTGAGATCATGACCCTAGCTAAAATCAAGAGTCAGATGCTCAACTGACTGAGCCCTCCAGGGGCTCCTGTTAAGGATTTTATTTGTTAGAATCAAAACGAAATCCAAAACGTAGAAAAGGGTATCCTGTAAAAAGTGCTCCTGTCACTTCCCATACTCAGTCCCACTCCAAAGGCAGCCACTGCTCCACTTTCTTACAGATCCTTCCAGAGACCGTCTATGTCAATAACACAGACAGGCGAAATTACTTCTGTTCTCCCTGAAAAGGTAACATACTATACACACTCTTCTGCCCCTTGATTTTTCCACTTTACTTTTTTGAAGATCTTTCCATATCAGCATATTGAAAGTAGCCACAAAATTTTTATTTATTTATTTATTTATTTATTTATTTATTTATTTATTTGAGAGAGAGAGAGAGCACAAGCACTCTTGTGGGGGAGGGCAGAGGGAGAGGGAAAAACAGACTTCTCACTGAGCAGGGAGCACAATGTGGGGCTCGAACCCAGGACCCTGAGATCATGACCTGAGCCGAAGGCAGACACTTAACCTGCTAAACCACCCAGGCGCCCCTTCCACATATTTTTTTTTTTAAGATTTTATTTATTTATCTGACAGAGATAGAGACAGCCAGCGAGAGAGGGAACACAGCAGGGGAGTGGGAGAGGAAGAAGCAGGCTCATAGCAGAGGAGCCTGATGTGGGGCTCGATCCCATAACACTGGGATCACGCCCTGAGCCGAAGGCAGACGCTTAACCGCTGTGCCACCCAGGTGCCCCTCTTCCACATATTTTTTAAACAAATGCTGGTATTCTGTCTTATGGCTGATTCTTTTAATTAATCCTCTATTAGCCGTTCAGGTCATTTTCCAATTTGTTTTTTCCCGGGGGATACTTCCATACAATAGGCCTGCAAATGTCACCTCTATGCTTAATCTATGGGTAGAATTATCTAAGGGTAGAATTTCTGGGTCAGAGGGTATATGAATTTTTAATTTTGATAGGGCCAAATTGCGCTTTTTGGAGATTGTGCCAATTTATACTCTCACCAGCAATATACAAAAATGTGTTAGCAAATATTTTTTATCTTTGCTGATGTGCTAGGTGAAAAAAACGCTATCATCTTGTCGGCTAATTCGCAGTTCTTTTATGAGTGGGGTTGAGCATCTCTTCCTGTGTCTAAGAACTATTCTTCTTTGTGGACTGTTTCTCTTCTTTACTTGCTAGTTTCGCATCAGGATTGTTGTTCATTTTTCTTGGATTTGGAGGAATCTTTACATATTAAGAAAACAATCCTTTTGCCTGCGCTAAGCTATGCCAGTTTGTTGTTTGATTATGGGATTTTTTTTCCATGGGAGAAATTTTCACTTTTATGTAGTCAGATTTATTAACCTTTCCGTTACGATTGCTAGGTTTTGTGATGTACTTTAAAAGGTTTTCCTACCTCCAAATTAATAGTATCTTACTGATTTCGGGTTATTTTATGTTTAAGCTTTTAAAGCATCTGAGATTTATTTTAGTATAAGGTGTAAGACAGGGATCCGACTCCCTTTTCCAATTATTCCAAGCCATTGAATAAATAACCCATCCTATCCCCAGTGATTTGAAATACCCTCTTCACCACATGCCACATTGCTATTGCTCCTTGTTTTTGTTCTAGAGATTTTTTTTTTTCTGTTCCATTGATCTGTCTATTCATGTTGTTGTAATCATCGTAGCTTTATACTATTTTAAATAGATGGTAGGTCTAGGCCCCCTCACTATTCTTTTTTAGAAGATTTCTGCCTATTCTTGCTTGGTTATTTTTCTGTATGAACTTTAGAAAGAGCCTGACTAATTCCAAAAAGGAAGCCGTTTTGGTGGTGGCGGGCGTGGGCAGGGCTTGCTGCCTGCCTCCTCTGTCCCCACGACATGTGGCGACCGGCGGAGAAGGCGAGATGGTGCTGGAAAGTTACCGATGACTCAGGGATGTACTCCCTCCTCTCCCCGTCATTAATCAAGGAGGGCTTTCTGGAGGAAGGGGAGGTGGAGAAGGTGGAGAAAGGGGAGAAGGAGCAGGAGGAAAAGCTGAGGTAGAAAGGATCTCAGAGCAGGGAAGAAAGAGGCCTCCTGGCAGAAAGGATTAAAGAAACTACTCTCTGGGGGAGACGCAGCAGAGCGAGATGAGGCTTTGGGGAAGAGGAACCAAACCCAAAGCTGCAAGGAGGTTTCCTTGCCAAGATTGCACAGGAGTGGGTGGGCGAGGAGGTGGAGGCCAGCTGGGAGGGCCTGCGCCTGGGCAGGTGGGGGGCGGCCTGGAATGGATGAAGGACGGGGTTAGAGAGGCGGTCGGCCTCTGAGTCATGCCACAGGGCTTCGGCGAGCTGGCTGCCCTGGCTGAGCGGACGGCGGGCGCAAATGGAATCGAAGCCACGAACTCTGATCGTCCTCTTCAGGCCTGTTGGTTCCCAGAGGCCCCGTCTGGGGCTCCTTCTGGTGACAGAGGGTCCCTCCCCCCAGGGCAAGCACGGCTCTGGGTTTGGGCTTGATTGCTGTGATCAAGCGGGTGCATTTACTCAGCGAGAGGAATCAGAAGCCGAATTCTGAGAACCTGTAATGTGATTGTGCCTTATGGGCTGCAATGGAAGCACATGGGGGGCGGACATTGCTCTTTTATGAGACATTGTCATTCTCCAGAACAACGAAGGCAGCGGGGGCCCCATCCTGGGAACAGTGCGCGCAGAGCCGGGGAGTGCCTCCCCGCCATGGGGGAGCTGGCTGGCACTGGGGCAGAAAGTAGGGCTCAATGAGGTCTGGGTGCTCACGGCCTTGCCAGGTCGGTCCCGGAGACGGTGGATGAAGCAGGAAATGAGTGTCTGGGTGCAAGGAGCCCCGAAGTTCTGTCTGCCCCAGAATTCACTCACCCCTAGCTGGGGGAGGGGGGCAGTAGCCTCATCCCGGCAAGATGTCCCCGTGTGAGGACCCGCTCAGCCCCAGGCTGGACCGGGGACCCTGCTGGCCACAAGCTGCTTCTACTCCTGCCACTGAAACCACCTTCGGGGCCCCTGCACAAGGCGGCTGCGATCCTTGCCTCCCTCTTCCCACCTGAAAGCTCGCTCTGCGCCCTCCTGGGCTGGGAGCAGGGGCCTGCTTGCCCACGTTGAGGACCTAAAAAGGTTTCTTTCCCCAGCGGTTCCAATCCCAGCATGTCATCAGGCCCATCCCCCTCTGAGACGTCTCACCTGAAACACTGAGGCTCGGGGAAGGCATGTGAGGGTGCCCCGGCCACACAGCAAACAAGGGTATCGATGTGACCAGAATCCAGGTCGCTTCTAGCTGCAAGTCTCCCACCTCCTCCGGGTCCGCCCCTGTGTGCTGTTGGGGGCCCATTCAGCACCCCACCCCCTGGGATCCTGTGGTCACCCCTAGAGGAGTCTGCCTCTGCCGGGCCTGGGGCGGGGATTCAGGGCTGATCTTCTTTCCCAAGAGCCAGGACATCTTGGTTTTAATGAGCTCAGGGTCAGCGTTTGGAGGGGCTGTGTTTATTCTCAGTGAGAGCGGTTGGAATGTTTGTGGTTCGCTTTTGGATCCAAAATACATGCCGTGGCTATGAGGCCACCAGTACAAATCTATAGGGAGCTGGCGGGGTTCAGTAGAAAGTGTTCTTGCTCAGGAGCTGAGACTTAAACCCTGTCTGGAAGTCCCTCCCTCTTTCTGGGCCTCAGTTTCCCATTCTGTAAATCAGGGGAGGTTTTGGACTAAGGAGTCTTGGAAGGCCTTCCCAGCTCTGACCTGCTCTGGTTTTCCAGAAGGGCTATCAGGCCCATGATACTGTGTCCCAAGAACCTGAGTGGGGACATGAAGGCTTTCAAAGTCTTTCCCCGGGATGGGGGTTGGCATGATTTGCATGGAGCACTCTCAGGCCTCCCGAGGGAGGGGCCACCCCTGTACCTTCCGCTCAGCAGGTGGGTGGGGGGCTTACTGTCTACCCACCAGGCCCTTCACACACAGCTCAGTGTTAGAAGGAAAGGGACTGCTGAAGAGGCCCCCAGGGACCCAGCCTGAGGCCCCAGTCTGGCAGGGGAGACAGCCCAGGACCGAAAGGGCCAGGGCGGCAGGGCCCACTCCTCCCTGCCTGGCCAGGCCAGCTGGACTCCTCCTGCCCCCAACACTTCCCTCACTCCGTGCAGCAAGGGGCCCCCCAGAAAGAGCCTTTGCCCCCTCGAGTACTCGGAGGGAAAAATATGCACCATGATGGGAAGAAACATGAGAAATGTCACAAGTTCATGAAATTAGGAGCAAAAGACAAAGTTCCATTTGTGATGAAATAGTATTTAGAAAAGCAAGAAAAAAACCCAAACAAAGAACCACCAGGAGCCTTGCAACATCACATGGGTGACAATGACACTTCGATGGCATCCTCTCTGCCGAATCTTGCAGCCTTCTACACGGACTTTGTGTTCACTCCAACAGTTTGCAAGCTTTGTGTCCTTCCGCACACATATTCCTGTTGCTTCCTCACTTGTGCCCACCGGCATCCGTGTGTGCTTTCCTTGGCGTGGGACGGTAAAGCAGGCTGCTGTAACGAAGAGGCCCAAGAACTCAGAAGATACAAGTTTAGTTTTTCTTCTGTAATATTCTGGGCCAGCAGGCAACTCTGTTCATGCAGACATCCAGGGACCCAGATCCTTTCTGCGGTGTGGCTCCATTGACCTACAGCCTTGAGGTAGAGAATGAAGGCTGGGTTTCCAGGGAGGCACACCCCTGCCCTATGGCTCCAGCCTGGAACGGAGCCCCTGTCTTTGCTCACATTCTGCTGGTGAACACTTAGCCCCAGGGTCACATCTAACTGCAGGGGAGGCTGGTTAATGGGGTCCCTAGCTAGGCTCTCATGTGCTCGGATACACCCTTATCATGGAGGAAGGAGTGGGATATAAAATTTAACGGATCACGAGCAATCTCTGGGTCTTTGAAAACTGTCAATCCAAAAGTTTTTTTTCTCCCTTGGATGGTCCCTTCATGCGATTATGCTCTTTGGCCTCATCTGTGTCTCTCCTTATTCCTTGTTCTTCCTTCTCCTTCTCCTTCTCCCTCTCCCTCACCCCACCCCCTCTCTCTTACTTTCTTCCGCCTCTTCCCTCACCCTAATACAGACCTCCGAGGATAAGCAGGATGGAGTTTCCGGCTCTTCGGGTCAGGGTGCACACCTGTGTTCCAGATGGTCAGAGCTAAGGACGAGGGTTACATCCCTGTTGTCTTTCCCCGTACTAGCCTTTGACCCCTTTCACCAGGACTAAGCCACCCCAGTTCAAGTGGCCCTTGAGGATGTAATTGAGAAACAGGTGGACTGGCTATACAAAAAGAAATAAGTGTCGATTTTGCAGGCAGGAGACCATGGATATCATGTTCGGATGCTGCCCGTTACTAACTGTGTGATCCCAAGCAGACCTCCAGGCCTCTGCTCTGAGTCTTTATCCAAAACATGGAGCAAATGCAACTTCACCTTCACACCCCAAAGAGGTTTGGTGAGGCTGAAACAAAATAATTTTTGGGTAAGAGCTTTGTATCTTTTTTAGTATTTTTCTCTAAATAATTTAAACATGGGGGTTTATAGTCCAAATTTGGTAATTTCAATATCTGAGGTCCTCAGGAGGTCTAATTCTGCTGTCTGTTTTGTCTGTTGATTTTCAGTCATTGTGGCTTACCTTTTTTTTTTTTAAGATTTGTTTATTTATTTATTTGAGAGAGAGAGAGAGAGTGAGCCAGAGTGGGAGGAGGTGCAGAGGGAGAGGGAGAGAGAGGAGAGAAGCAGACTCCCTGCTGAGTGTGGAGCCTGTTGCCAGGCTCAATCTCATGACCCTGAGACCATGACCTGAGCCGAAATCAAGTCGGACACTCAACCGATGGAAACACCCAAGCGCCCTGTGGCTTACTTTCTTATGTATCTTGTAATTACAGGTTGTAAGTCATGTTCACCTGGGCTTTCTTTATCTGTGGGAATTCTGTGAGGCCCAGGATAAGAATGTCAGCTCCAAGGAGGATTAAATTAGCACCCCAAGGTGCTCCTAATCTTGCCCGACTTTAAGTAAACTTCTTGGTTTGTGGTTTTCCAAATCACAGAAGTAATGTACAGTTGAACCCCAACCAGCAAAGAAAAGGAGCCTATGACTCCCAGATTCTCAGGAAAGATTGATTTTTTTCAACTCAGAGCCCAGGCCAAGATAGACATGTTTCCTTCAGCCTCTCTTTGCTGATGAGGCCAACTTTTCACTCCAAGTCCAGCCCTTCAAGGATCTAGGTTTTCTGCTGGAATCTCAATTCCAATTTCCCACCCTGCTTAAGTGCCCGCGTGGATTTTAAAACGTAAGACCCTAGGTTAGGGAGGGGGGCTATTTGCCCTGAAGGCAGCTGCCACCCTCAGTTATCTTAGCATTCTTACTTCCTATTCTCCCTTCCTTTGGGGGCCCTGAGGATGGCCCTCACCTGCCTGAGAACTCAGTGCTTCATGGAAGTGTTTGTTGCCATTTCTAGGTATTGTGCAGTGGGAGAGATTTTCAGGATGGCCAGTGGACTCCGAAATTCCACTGTCTTTCAAGGTGTTGTTTGTTTTTTTTTAACCCCTTCTCTCTTCTTTCCCTTTTTCTCTCTTGTCTTCATCCTGGTCTTCCACTCCTTTTCTCCACACTGAAGCCACACTTGTCTGTTAGTTCTCAACTGTTATCTCTGCATGTCCTAGGGGAACATTCTGGCAGGTTTTCTTCAATGCTCCTGGTTGGTTGGGCCTCCCCAGCTCCTCCCTTTGGTTCTCTACCTCCAGCCCCTTAACATGGCCAGTGAATAGCCCCAGACACTCTACTGCTCCAGCCTGTCCCCTCAGGCTTTATCTTCTGCCCAGACTTGTCAGAATGCGTCTTTATTTCTCTCGTCACTATTCCCCATGTCAAAATGTGCTCAGCCAGGAGGAAGTTTAGGTCAGAGCTTTTTATAATCTCTTTGGAGCTTTCCTCCTTTGAATCATTGTGAACATCATACATCAGAAAAGCTCAAAGTTTTGTCCTCAGAGATTCAAATGTCAATGCCAAGCCTTTCCTCCCAGCTCTTCACATTGGCGAGGTCCCAGCCGGTGAGGTCCAACTGAGAGCTCAGAGGAGCCAGAATTTGGCCAACTTCTTCTTCCTGGAATGGATTCAGGGAATGTGAGAGAATTCTGGGGTGAGAGCAGGCAGAATTGCTCAAGAGGGAAAGAGGCCCTTTGGCCCTAGTTTAAGGCTCACTTTCCTTCTTGTTGGCACTGCCCTCCCCACGGACTGGGCCCTGAGACCCTCACTCAGGCAGCCTTCTGGGGAGTGTTTCCTGAAGCTCTTCCCCTGGAGAGAGTTGGCAGGGAATTTGGACTGTGCCCCCCCTGTCAGGGGATTTCGCATGGCGATAGGGGCAAAGCCATAAGCCCAGGGACTGGCATCCCGGGCTTCCAGGAAAAGGAAAGCCAAACTTTGGGGATCAGGGATGCTCTTCTCAAGGCTGCTAGAACTATACCCAGCAGATTGCCCCCGGATCCTTGAGGGCAGAGTCACTGTGCCCAGCACCACACTCCATACACAGTGTCTCATCTAATGGTCACAACCACCCTGTAAGCTGCATTCTCACTGCCATTTTTCAGGAACCTGAGGCCAAGCAGGCAGCAGAGGCCCGATAGCTGCTAGGTGCAGAGCCAGGGTTCAACCTCAGGCCTGACTTATCTGACACCTGTCCTCTACTTCCTGTGCGGAACTGTTCTCAGGAGGCCAAAAGACAGGTGCGCAGGCTGACTACTGGAATTCTCTGGGTAAGAGCTGACATCGGTGTGTCACACTTCAGGAGGCAGCAGCCCTGGGGATGGGGGGGAAGCCTAAGGGCTCTGGAGCCAGACTGGTGGAGTTCAAATTCCAGCTGTAGCACTGAACCAACCAAGTGCCTGGGGCTGATTCTTTACTCCAGCCACCCCCCCTCCCCTGCAGCCGGAGTGAGCCTTTCAAACACAAATTGGATCATTTCACTCTGTTCTCAACCTTCTTTTTTTTTTTTTTAAGATTTTATTTATTTATTTGACAGAGACAGCCAGCGAGAGAGGGAACACAAGCAGGGGGAGTGGGAGAGGAAGAAGCAGGCTCCTAGTGGGGGAGCCTGACGTGGGGCTCGATCCCAGAACACTGGGATCACGCCCTGGGCCAAAGGCAGACACTTAACGACTGGGCCACCCAGGCGCCCCTGTTCTCAACCTTCTAACAGCTTCTCACCATTTTAGAATAAAATTCAAGTGCCTCACCAAGGCCCATGGCAGAGGCTGCCAGCACTCACCAAAACCTACCTTCTCCTCTTGGTCCTAGACTCACCCCTGCAACATTCCTCCACCTCCTTGCAGGGGTGGGGGTGGGGGACATGAGCCTGGTTCTTGTCCCTGGAACGTGAGTGGAGGTGACAGGTGCTGCCCTGCAGGGAGGAGACCCGGGGGCTCTTGCACTTGTGGCCTGGGGAGATGGACAGCTTCTGGGTGCCCGCTGGTTGGTGGAGACAGAACGGCTTTTAAGGGGGACAGAACAGCATGCAAAGGCACGCACTTGTGAAATAACAGGATAGAGGGCCCATCAGTTAGGATGGCGAGAAGGAGGTGGCGCTGGTGGTCCCAGATGGTGGGTGAAGTCAGGAGCAGAGCTTTTCAAAGCCACATGTACCGAAGGTTGAGCACTGGACTAGGAGCCAGGAGCCTCTGGAAGCTTCCTGGACTAGGCCCTTTTCAAGTCCCTGGACTGCCGTGAACTGTGTATTATTTGCTTCCTCTGGGCCTCAGTGTCGGCATCTGTTGAGCTGAAGAAAGTGTCCCTCACAGGAGGTGAGGAGAAGAAGCGGGGCTGCCTGTGCAAATTGCAAATTGCAAAGTGTTCCGTTCTTTGAACTACGAGGTGGATGGGAACAGCTAAGAAATCCCCTGGGGCATCTGTGGTGGTGGTGGGGGGGAGTTGAGGGTCAACCAGGAGATGACTTCACTGAGAAGAGAGAGGGACAAAACAGGGAGAGGAAACTGAAAATGGACTGCAGGGAGAGGTGAGGGAGGAGAGGAGCTGGCAACGTTTCCAGCAGGAGACCAGATGTGGCCAGTGGACAAGATCTTCAGTGTCTTGTGGCAGCTTTGGTGCAGAAGCTTCCGTACAGGCAGTGAGAGTCCAGACGGGGTCCCTGCGGTTGGCAGTGGGCTGTTCTCAAATATTCAGGTGTGCTCTCTGTCTAGGGATGTGGCACAGGATCAGGTCCCCCACGCCTTTGAGGTTCTGCGCGGCCATGGGACTTGATTTGACCAATGACACTTGAGTGAGCTGGAGCTTGACTCACGAAAGGCAGACCGGTCAGTGCCCCACCCATAGCCCCGGGACCATCCTGCTGCCTCGTGCCTGCAGGGTCTGCGTCTCTGTGCCCGAGGGCTTCTCCTAGACCATGAAACACAGCTCTGCCTGCACACGCGGCAGGCTGGGAGTGCCAGGGAATTACATGCATCACCTCCGTCAGCCCCGGTCAGTGACTGGGGGGTTGAGATATAAATATCCCAGCTCTCCCCCTCCCCCACCCCCGCCAGGCGGGCTCACCCTGTAGCACGGGCTCCTCACCATTTCCCGGGGATCTCCCATGGGATGACGGCATTCACCCACAGCGGCTGGCTTAATCCGCATCCATTATTAGCGGCTTTCCTCTCCCTGCTGCACTTTCCCTCTCGTACCAGTGTTCCTTTCACCCCCCAAATTAGCTGTTTGCACTGGCCTCATCGACTCTGGGTCTGTTTCAGGACAGCCACGTCTCTCTTTTCTGCTGTCACGAAAACCCACTGGCCAAATAACGGGGCAATTTCCCAGAGAGTGGCTGTTCTGTCTTCCCAGGCCTTGGGGTAGAGCAGCTAGAAGCCGGGTCTCCAGGGGACTCACCATGGACAGGAGCAGGAGGCAGAACCCCCTAAGGTTTGGGGGTTGTTTGTTATTCGAGTGTCACCTCCCCTACGCTGGCGGATACGGCGGATACGGTCCCTTATCTCCTCCCTACGCACTGCAAAGACACATCTAATTCAAGGCATCTTAGGGGAGAGGGAGAAAGACAAAAAGACAAAGAAAGAAGGCACACAGGCATATATGTGCAGAGAGTGTGGGAATGCGGGAGTGTGTGGGAGTGTGTGTGTGTGTGTGTGTGTGTGTGTGTGTTAGGGCAGAATAGAAGGGGAGGGGACGGACCCATTTGAAGGGCAGAACAGCACACGAAGAAAGATGCCCCAGAACTGTGGCACTGGAGAGACAGAGGTAAAAGGATAAAAGATCAAAAGGCTCAGAGATGCAGTGATAAAGGTCCAGAGTCACGTGGCAAGTTGATGGCTGAACTAAACCTAACATCTGGGCCTCCTGATTCCAATTCAGTGCTCTCTCTCCGCTGAGCTCCTTGTCCCATCCTGAAGGCCTGGCTGGCCTGCCTTCTCTCAGCCTCCCTGGCTTTGCGGGACGAAACACACAGCAGGTGTGGGCTCCAAGCCCCTCACCCATGGATGACGGTGGCACGTCTGCGCTCACGTTGGGCTCCAGGCCGGCCCTTGAGGATGTGTGGGAATAACCAGTTAAGGCTCTTTTGCTTGCAAGCAACACAAATGGGCTTTTGTGCCAGCTCAAGCCAGAAGGGGGGATGAACTGGGGAGACCCGGGGCTCCGAGCTCACAGCATGGGCCTTGGGAGCAACCGCAAGGAGAGCAGCTTGGGACAGAGCCCTGTGTCACAGACCTTCCTGCCAGAGGTGGCCCTTTAGGCCGCTCACCTGCTACTCTCACAGGTAGAAAGTTCCAATTCGTGGCAGAAAGAATTGGACGGGTTAGCTCCAGGCAGGTGTTCCTCTTGGCTCCAATGAGCTGAATCCAAGCGTGGGGGGTAGCCCGAGAGCACGCTGGGGCCCATGCCTGAGGATGGCCAGCTCCTGGAGAGTTGGGGGGTGGTGGTGAGTCAGTGGACTGGAGGGAGTCAAGTTTGTGAATGGAGCCCTGTAGGACCACTGACGCATACCTCCTCTCTGCGGGTCCTGCTCTTTATTTTCCCACAGGGCAGGGGTCTCTGTCATTCATTCCTGAAGCTCTGATTGATGGATTCCAGACACCAGGTGCCATGGAGACAATCCTCACCCCCCTCACGCACAACCATGGTAATGCAAGGCCCACGGGCCTGGAGCCTTGGGAGAGCCTGCCTGTAGGGGACCATAGAGGTGACCAGCTCTAGATCGTGGTGTCATCATGCAGTCTGGGGACACTTAGGGTTGATCTGACTGAGCCAGCCAGCATAGCCTAGCCACATATGGACAGAAAGTGCTACTCCCCAAGTTCCTCCATGGAACCGGGTTTATGAAGAATTCCAGAGCTGGATTTCCTTGACTCATCATACTTGAGATTCTGTCTGAGGAGTTTTTCCTAGAGAGGGAGGCCCACCCTTTGACTTAGTTGCAGAACTGCCCACAGCACTCCCTGGCTCAATCTCACCCCTCTCTCCCCCTCCACTCCCTTGGGACTCCCTCAGGGTGTCTCTAGGTCAAAATATCCTCCTGTTCTTTGGGGGAGCCTCACCAGAGGCCCTGTTGTTGTTTTCACTCCTGTTCTCATAAAAGTCCCTGTGGAAGGAAAGAAAAATGTCACCTAGATAAAGACACAGAGCATAAAGAAGAAAAAAACCAAAGAGTGACATTTGGGAAAGTTTAGACAAGAATGGCCTGGGCAGGGCTGAGCTTGGGAAGAGGGAGAAGGTCAGAGCCTGGGGGATTAGGGACGTCAGACGGCTGACATGGCGACAGATGTCTGGCCCTGGGTTCCTCTTTCATAATGACCGGAGTGTGCTCGCTGAGCACTGCCAGAGCGCTTCTACACGCCGGGCGCCTTCCACTCATTGTCTCAATTTATCCACAAGACACCCCTGGGAGATCGTTACTGTTACGAACACAAATGGAAGGTGGGGAAACTGAGGCCCAGGGAGGTTAAGTCACGTTCTCAGGGTCCCACATCCATCCGGCTAGGGCACAAGGGGCTACAGGGACCCCCCGTGGTTTTGAGGTTCCGAGCAACTGAGATGTCTGGGTATTATACAGCTTTATCTAAGCAGATGAGACTTGCTCAGAGAGAAACCTTTGCGCTCCTGGAGAATAGGGTGGAAGATGGAGAGAAACTAGCTTGGAAGTCGGAAGTCAGGGAGTGCTGACCCAGGCTTTGCCTCTCACTATTGCGTTATCTTGAGCAACGTATTATTGGGACCCGCAGGTAGAAGAGTGAAAAGAGCGCCGTAATAGGCCACGCTTGGATCAGGTGATCACATGCAGGCCAATCATTTTCAGCAAGCTGGCCCCTCCCACTCAGCTCCTCTAACTAGAGCGGGAAAGGGCAGCGCTTTGCGCAGAGAAAAGGGGGTGAAAAGTTCTAGGCAAATTAACGCAGGTCTTTTATTTTTCAAATCCCAGTTCTCTCCGCTTCTAATCATTCCCATCCAATATCGAAATGCCACTAGTGAAATGTACATTCTGCCACCTCCTGTCCCCTACCCTGGTGCTTAGTTCTCTGCTTTCTGCTTGCAGGGCACAGCTGGGCTGATGAATCATCCCGGCTCACAGGCCTGATGGGATTCCCTGAGTGCAAAGAAGCTCTTCTTTACTCCGACTACATTAAATGCCTTCCCTCCTCTGTCTGCTGTGTCAGCAATTTAACTACTGGAGATTCGCTTTTTAGCCTAACAGGACTTGTTCCCATTAGGATGCACACCCTTGTCGGAGCAGGCACTTGCTGTCTGAACAATTAGCCAGGATTGCTACTAGTGGCTTTATCTGCTTTTCCGCACTTTGGTAGAGAACGGAAGGAGAGGGCTTGAGGGGACTTGCCTGCAAAATGCAGACGCTGACCATCCTCCCGATTCAACAAGTCTGTCCTACGTGGTCCAGGGGCTTCGGCTGTCTGGAGGCCGTGGCTATCACTTTGTCTTGACGAAGCAGGAGCAGTTTTCCCTTCTTTTCTTTCCCAAGCTTAAATTCATTTAAACTTTAAAATTTTTGAGATAATTGTAGATTCCCATGAAGCTGTAAGAAATAATACAGAGAATTCTCGTGTGCCCTTTACCCAGTTGCCCGATGGTGACACCTTGCAAAACTGTCCTAGACTATCACAGCCTGGATGCCGATGTTGATGCAGTCAAGACACAGAACATTTCCACCCCCACAAGGATCTTCCCGCCGCCATTTTATAACCACAGCTACTTCCCGATCAACCTACCCTCTCTTTACCGATGGCAACCACCAATCTGTCTTCCACTCCTATACTTTTGTCATCTCAAGAATGTTACATAAATGGAAACATACAGTATATAACCTTGGGGGACTGGCTTTTTTCAATCAGCGTTAAGTCTGGGGATTCATCAAGGTGGTTGTGTCAACAGTTCACTCCTTTTATTGCTGAGCAGTATTCCATGGGAGGATACGCCCCAGTTTATGTAACCGTGTTGAAAGACAACTGGGTGGTTTCCAATTTGGGGCTATTACAAATAAAGCTGCTATGTACAAGTTTTTGTGTGAACATAAGTCTTCATTTTTCTGTGCAAAAGAGCTGGGACTAATTTTTCCAAAATGATAAAAAATTGTATATATACACGATAAACATAAAAATATAAAATTATATGTCATATACCCTATATTATATATTACATATAACTGTTAATCATTTTGGAATAATTGTAGATTTACAGAACGGGTGCAAGGCTAATACTGGCAGTGCCCTTATGCCCCTCATTCAGTTTCCCCTCATGTCAACATCTCCCATTATCACAGTACATTTGTCACAAGTAAGAAATGACATTGGTACACTACTACCAGCTAACTACAGGGCGCCCGGGTGGCTCAGTCGGTTAAGCACCTGATTTTGGCTCAGGTCATGAGCTCAGCGTTCTGGGATTGAACCCTGTGTTGGGCTCCCTGCTCAGTGGAGAGTCTGCTCCTTCCTCTCCCTCTTCTTTGCCCCTCCCCCAACTCATCCTCTCTCTCTCTCTCTCAAATAAATAAAATCTTAAAAAAACAAACAAACTCCGGACTTTATTTGGATTTCGCCAGTTTTTCCATTAATGTCCTTTTTTCTGTTCCAGGAGCCAATCTTGGATCTCACACTGCATTTAGTTCTGGTTTGGTTTTGTGGTTTTTGCATAAGCCCTCAAGGATGTGGCAGAAAACCACTGAGGAGTTGAGACAGGGGGCAGAGAGAGGCTTTTAGGAAAATGGTGGTATCCTTTCCATACAGTAAAATCAGCCTGTGTAAGTCTGCGAGTGTTGATAAATTCATACAGTCTGGTAATCACCACCACGGCCATGATATAGAAGATTTCCATCACTGCCCAGAATTCCCCCCCGCCCCTCAGTAGTCAACACTTCCCCCATCTTCAGCCCAGGCAACAACTGATCCATCGCTATGGTTTTACCTTTTCCAGAAAACCACAGAAATAGAATCAAATGATATGTAAGTTTTGGAGTCTAGCTTCTTTCACTTAGTAAAGCACCCTTCAGATTCCACCACATTGTTGCTTATATCAGTACTTCGCTTCTCCTTGTTGCTGAGTAGTTGCCCATTGTATGGATATACCAATTTATGTATCCATTTACAAGCTGGAAGATACTGGGGGGCTTCCGGGTCTTGATGATTGTGAATAACTTCCCTATAAGCATTCACACACTGGGTTTTGTGTGGACACAGTTTCCGGTGTTCTGGGTAAATAGGTATGAGTAGGACTGCTGGGATGTGTGGTAAGTATCTGATTAGCGGCGTAAGAAATTGACAAACTGTTTTCAGAAGTGGCTGTACCGGTTTGCATTCCTAACAAGCAATGCATGTGAGTTCCAGTTGCTTGGTTTAGCCACAACTTGGTATTGTCAAGTTATCATCATTGTTCATCATCATTTTAGCTGTTGGTTTTGGTGTAAGGTTCAGAATTTTTAGCCCTTCTATCTCTGCAGCCCCCCCCCCACACCTTGGGTACCAGTGAGGAATGAAGAGAGGGTGTGGTCACAATTAGGAGAAGCAGAGGACTGCTTTCAGAATTCCCCTGAACACTAGAAACTTGGGGACTGCAGTTTTTAAGAAGGAGTGACTGTCAGCAAGTGTGTGAAGAAGAATCAGGACAAGAGCAGAGGCAGGAGGGGCACTAGGACACAGGACTGCCAGTAAAGGGCCTGGGGACAATCAATGCCAAGTGGCCTGCCCCACTGGGGCTTGTTGATAGTGGGAAAGGGCCTCTCGGGGCCCTGGAGGAGGACTCACTGCCTCAGTGCCTTCCCACTCCCTCCTTTCCAGGGCTTCCAGCTCTTTCCAGCAGAGGGAATTGCAATCTCCTGGGATCCCCACAGGCTTGAAGGATGTGAAGGGAGCCTGGGAACCAGAAGCCTGGCTGGGGGCCCGGTTGTGTGACACCTGAATCTTAGGGAGGGTGGCTGAGGGGCCAGGTCCCTGGAGCCTCCTGGGACAGCTGAGGACAGGGAGAGGCAGCTCAAGTTTCATCACGGCTTGGTGTGTGACCTGGGCACTGACCAGGCAGCAGAATGATGCCAGGCCCTGGCCTCTGCGGGGTGATAACTTTCACCAAGAAACTACAGTCCTTTCCTTGCTCCATAGGGACTACTCTGGCCCAGACTTTGGGTCCTGCGCCTAGAATTAAAGGGGCCCAGATTTTCACCAGGCCCCCCGATGGGAGCCTGGAGAGTCAGTTCTGTGTGTTGTGTACAAGCACCTGCGTCACGGGGCCTGCGGCATGGGGAGGGTATCACAGGGGGACCGGTGACCTCCAAATATGTTTACAGTTTATTAGCTGTGTGACCTCAGACAAGTCGCTTAGCCTCTTTGGATCTTGGTTCCCCCGATTTTTGACTCAAAGTTTTGGACTTGGGTCATTTCCGAATTTCACGGAATACCAGCATCACCTGGGATTTGTATTGTAAACTGATTTCTGCACCCCACCACAGACCTACTGAATTAGCATCTGCGGGCTTGAGGCCCCGGCATATGGATGTTTAACAAGCTCCTCAGGCGGGTTTTTTGTGTGGCCAGTGCAGCACTGACATCTGGAGAACGACACCGCAGAAGTTCAGTAAGTCCAGTCTGGGGCCGCCTCTGGGGGAAGTTAGGGGGGTGGTCCAGGAAGGTGGGAGGAGCCAGAGAAGGGGAGCCAATCGGTGGCTAGAAAGGAGGAGGAGCCAGAGGGGGGAGCCAATCAGGAGAAGCAGATGCAGCAAGACTGGGATGCTCCTTGTGAGGGAGATGGAAGGTTTTGTCTGGACTAGAAGAGAGCTGGGCTTGCAGGCAGGGAAGAAGAGTATCTGAGGAGAGAAGCCAAGGTACTTGGGCCACTGCTGTCTGGGCGCAGCTCCTAGCACCACGAGGCAGTTAGAAGGGCATCATCTTTGGGGTTCAAGAGGACAATGATGGGGCAAGGGAACGGAGTGGAGGGCATCCCCCGTCTGCTTGGAGACTCAGAGCAGGTCTAGGAGAAGCTGCCTCCACCTGGAAGGCCACCATAAGCCCTGAAAACCCTGACTAGCTCTTGGGAAATAAATGGCCCCTTGGCCCCTCACCATTCCACCCCCACTCTACCTGACTCGGCTTGGAGGACCAGAGTCCCGGTTTGTTGCTCTCTGACTTGGTGACCAGGAGCAAGTCCCTCAACCTTTCTGACTCTGTTGTCTTATCTGTAAAATGGGACTAATAACTACACCTGCCCTATCCCTCGCAGCATTACTGTGGGCATGGCCTCAGAGGAGGGAGGCGACAGTGCTCGGCCCCTGCCGTGTGCTGTGCAGTCGGTGGGAGGGGGCACTGACGGGACCGCAGGAAGGAAGGGACTGACCTGGGTCCTCTGTCCCAGAGTTGGCACGTCCTTGCTGAAAACAAAACCACACAGGCCATTATCCTTTTAACTTGTTACATAGTCACAGATAATCTCCTCTTTGACTCCCTGCCTCACTTTCAGAGCTAACAACTATGTATGAATTTGATGAGATCCTTCAGCACTTAAATTTTTTTTCACATATATGCATGGGCTCGTGAAACATATATAGCATTCGGTGAGTGTGTGTGGGGCCCAGTTTACATAAAGGTATCAAGTAACATATCATTCAGCAACATAGTTTTTTAAACTCAAGATCTTCTGTTGCAGATCTAATTAGACCTCCCTTTTATTCGCCTGTAGCGTTCCACCGTGTTGCACCCAGATGTCGCCGATTCTGCCTGATGTTAAGATTGCAGAGCTTCCTGGGCCTTCTCTTGTCCCAAGGCTGCGGAGTCACTGCCTTCAGCCACAGGGCCAGCAGGGTCAGTAAGAGGCCCGAGGCTGTGGAGGAAGCCTGGGGGTGAGTTGTCACCTCGGAGCCTGGAGGGAGTTTCCTGTCTGCCTGGCCCTGCTGCTTTATCCACAGCCAGTGGGAAGGAGAGAGTGAGGGAGAGGGAGAGAGAGGAAGAGAGAGAGAATGACTATGAGTGCCACCCTAAGCTGACCTCACACCTCTGTCCGGGAAAAGGAAAGAAAGGGGTGGAATCACCTCATCCCAGGGAAGGCAGCCGAGGTCCCCGGTGCCAGAGGCAGCCTGGTGCTGGATGACTGTCCTCCACTTGTAGTGGCATTGCTGTCCCCCCTCCAACCCCTTCAGATGAAGGTCAAGGACCTTTGTCCAAAACTGAGACCGGCTTGTAACTTGCAAGGCCAGTGCAAAACAAAAATGCCGGGCACTTGTTTAGAGAGTATGAAGGCTGTGTTAAACCGGAGGCAGGCTCCTTCTGACTTGGGCTCTGGGGGACTGCGTGGGTCCTGTCAGACCCATGAAGCTGGCCCTGCCTCCCACTGCCACCAGGGGAGTCAGGCTCTGGTGTGGGGGAGTGTGTAAAGCTCTGCCAACGGACACTGCAGTTGTTTTAGAAGCACTCAGGGTCTTTGAGCACCCCTGCACTGAACCACGGAGGTCAAAGTTCTGGTTTGTGCGAACGGATGGGCACCCTCACAATGAATACACCTCCGTCCCTAAGGCTGCAGAGCCCGCAGGTAAGCCCGGAGGCCCGGGTCTGATCCTCCCTCTGTCCCTGCAGAGCTAAATGACCGTGGGTTTGTTGCTGTAACTTATTTGTGCCTCAGTTTCCTTGTCTGGGATAAGGTGCCTACTTCCCAGGATGGCTTTGAAGATTAACCCTGAAATTCTACGGAGAGGCTTAGAACAGTGTCAGGCATGCGGTGAGTGCTTAGTCAATGGTCCACATTCTTTCCTAGAAAAATGGAATTGACGTTGGGGTGGGCAAAGAGGGGGAGAGCACTGGCCCTGGAGTAGGGGGCGCTGGGTTCCAGTGCCAGCTCTGCTACTGATCACCTGTTGACAAAGGCAAGCCCCTCTCCCTTTGAGTCTAACTTCTAAAATCCCAGGGCTGTGTGTCTATTGAGGGGTGGGGGCGGGTTGACTTGTCCCTTCCAGCTTTATGATTCTGTTTCCATCCAAGGGAGTCTACCCATCCCTCTCATTGGCTTATGCAATTTTTTTTTTTTTTGGTTGAGTTTCAAAGTTCTTCCTCTTATCTGACTGCAAATCTTTCTGTTTTAGTTAAAGTCATTTCTCCTTGTTCTGCCCTTTGTGTGAAAACAACTGGCCAATGACCCTCTTTATGGACTAAAAGTGAGGCATGTGAGCAATCTCCTCTCCAGAAGTAACAATCCCAGCCCCCCTCTCTCTTTCTCTGTCTCTCTTTTTCTTTTTCTTTTCTTTCTTTCTTTCTTTCTTTCTTTTTTTTTTTTTTTTTTTTTTTTTTTTTTTTTCTGATTCGGGGCTCAATCTCACAACCCTGAGACCATGACCTGAGCGGACATTGAGAGTCAGAGGCTCAACCGACTGAGCCACCCAGGTGCCCCTAGCCCTTCTCTTTGCTTTCTCGTCTCATTGGTCCTTCACTGTACCCCCTGCCTCCAGGAATCTCCGCCTCATCCCATGTTTAGAACCCCCCCCACATGTCAGTCCTAGGAGCCAGGCCCTGAGCTGTGACACCCTCCACCTCGTGCCTCTCCCTGCTCAGTCCCTTGCCTGTAGGGAAGCATATCTTGTTATCGTGTTTACAGCTGGACAAACAGGCTCCTGGAGCCCAGACTAAGAGGGGCTTTGTAGGTGACTTATAAGACCCCCCCTGTGCTGTGAGGCTGAGCCCCCAGCCCTGTGGGGCCCAGGCTTTCCTGGAGAAAGTCCCCCTCGGCACGTAGCAGCTCGCTCTTCCCACAGCTGTCCTGAGGGCTGCTGTCCCAGCTGCACCTTTCCCCTGGGGCACACGCAGCTCTGAGCACACGGGCTGCTGCCCCAGCACCCCGCCCCCCACTGCCACTCAGGAAGACCCATGGGAATGTGGACTAGTGCGAGTGACATTGGTGGGGGCCGTCCTCACACCCTCGCCCTTCCCAGCAGACCAGGTCAGGGCCCTGGTCAGCTCCAACACTATCACAACGCCCTTTCAATATTCACTGCGGGGCTGGCTCATGCCCATCTTCCCCCCAACACACAACTCTTGGCACCGGGCGGAGGTCACGGCTTGTTCACGGAAGCGTGCCCGGAGCCTGTATGCCGCCTGGCTCACGGAGCTGCTCGGGGAGTGTTGGGGGTGAGCAAATGGATCCACTGGCAAACGTTGGCTCTTTACTCTTACGAACAAATTCCTGGAGGTACGTCTCTCACAAAATCACTACGAACTTGCACTGTTTTAGAACAGCTGTTGTATTATCGCACAGTGAGGATTCATTCAGTCACTGCGCACCGAGCACCTCCTCAGCGCCGTGTGGGGCTCTGGGGATAGAGCAGGAAGGTAGCCAATGTCCCTGCCCTTGTGGACATGGCCTCCTTCCCTAGTGGGGAGACGGTTAAAGAGCAGACACAGCTCCCAGCCCCACAGCGGTGTCAGGCAACGTTTTATGCTATGGAGAATAACAAAGCAGGGAGAGGGGATGGAGACGGGTGGGTAGGTGGGATGCCGTTTTAGACAGAAGGGTCCACGAAGCCCTGCAGAAGAGCTGGTATTTGAACAGGAGCTGCCACTGAGAGCGAATCAAGGAACCTGGGGCATCCCAGGTGGGGAGCAGTGCTCGGAAAGAATCCCTCGAAGGCTCAGGCTCCTTGATGAGCCGGTCGGGGACACGCCGTGCTTGCCATCAAAGTGGATTAAAAACTCATCCAGCTCAGAGCCTGCGCCCGCGTTATCTGGGCGGCAGTGGCCTCTTTCAAAGAAAAGAGTTCACCGAAAAAGAGAGCAGCATAGCATCCTGAGGAGGGCTGGGGGATTTCGAAGTTTAGGCAGGAAAGTGTTGAAATCCCAGCTCCAGCAGGATGAAGGTTCATTTCTTAATCACCTGTGCCTTGGTTTCTTCATCTCTAGAGGGGATAACAGTAGTGCCTCCTCGGAAGGGTAAGGATTCGAAGTAATAACCCAGGTAGAGTGTTCAGCACAGTGCCCGGCGGGGAGGAGGAGCGGGATAACGGGCGGCCTTTACTCCTCTTGTTGTTCTCTCGGTTCCTAGTGGGGCTCTTTGCTTCTCACTCACGCATTTCACTACCTCTTTGCTTCTCACTCACGCATTTCACTACGATTCCCCTGAGAAGCTGCCAGGCACTAGAGGGGCTCAGGTACCCAGAGGAGGGACACCACTGTCCCAACCGGGGATGGAGAGAACACCAATCCAAGAGGCAGAGCTTAGAGCGTTCATCTACCATTCCCACCCTTGTGAACTTGGCCGCGTTGCTTTATCACTGGGCCTCAGTTTCCCAACTGTTGATGTCAGTGCTAAGGCCTTCCCCCCTCCAAGGACCCACCCACATTTGCCAAGGCCCCTCCCGGGGACATGGAGGGAGCAGGCCGGGTAGAGGGTCTAAAACATACTTTCATGGGGAAAAGGCGTGTGCAGTGCGCTCAGGAGCCGTGGGCAGGCATCAAAGGCAGCAGGGTTTGGTGGGGGTGCGATGGAAGGAGGAAGCCACTTGGGAAGTGCTCCAGGCGAATCAGATGGAAGAAGGTGAAGGCAGAGTTGGGGGCCTCTAGGGAAAGAGGCTTGTCTCATTCTGTCCCAAGCCCACTTTCCCTTCTAGTTCTGGGAGTAATTATAAAGCTTTTTTGGGGGGTCACCGCACCTTCTGCACGCCCTCTCCTCCTGTCCAGCCCTCCCTGCCCTCGGAGTACCCTGGACCCTGGTACTGTTCCTTTTGAATTCCTTCTTCTTCCTTCCACATCAGAACTGACCTACCTTGTACACCTTTCCCTCAGGGCTGGGAAACTAGGCTCTAAATCGTGTTTTGTTTTTGTTTTTGTTTTTTTAAAAGATTTTATTTATTTATTTGAGGCAGAAAGAGGCAGAGGGAGAGGGAGAAGCAGCCTCCCCGCAGAGCAGGGAGCCCGATGCGGGGCTCCATCCCAGGACCCTGGGATCATGACCTGAGCCAAAGGCAGACACTTAACCAGCTGAGCCATCCAGGCGCCCCTAAATAGTGTTAACTCATGTATTCAAAAAACTTGTCATGGGTTCTATGCCAGGAACTGTCTGGGCACTGAGGGTATAGCAGTGAACAAAACAAACAGAAATCCTTGCCTTTTGGAGCCTGCATTCTAGAAAGTGAAGGGACAATGATGGTTCAGTGCAGACACCTGTACCATGCAGATTCTCATCCAGTAGGTCTGAGGTGGGGCCCGTGATTCTAACAAGTGTTGCCCGAGGGTTTCTGTGTTATCCCTCACAGGGGGGTTAAAGTCTGAAAGAGAACTCCCTGAGATAGACTGACATCCAAAGAAGTGACTATCTAATAGTGGAGCCCTGGACTGGTGGAAGTGGTGGTGGGCAAGTACTAGAGGGGAGGAGGTCCAGGGGACCAGCCTTATGGGTGGCAGTTCCTCTACATCTGAGGCTGGCTCAGCTTTCCATCTCTGGCTCTTTAGCTCCCCACTGCTCCTGCTCAGCCGGCCTGTGGGTGAGAACATCTGGAAGGGATTCCCTGGAACTGGAGGGAGTTTCCAGGCTAATGAGACTCTGTTAGCCCAGCCGGGAACACCCACCCCTGCCATCTGCTCCAGACGTCATTACAGAGTCTGCATGAGAGGAGCCCGGCACTTTCCAGCTCCTTCAAGGGAACACCCATGAGACCCCGATACTGCTGATGGCCTGCTGGGAGCCCCCTGTCCCTAAGTGCATGAAGCCAGCACCCTCCCTTTTGCCCTTTCTCTGTGGGGAAGTGAAATGCCTTAGAATTCCAGAGGTGCTCTGAGGCTCTTTCCAAGGACAGTGATGGAGGTCGAGGTGCCATGGTTGTCAGAAGCAGTGCTAGGAGCCCAGAATTTTCTCATCCTCATTAGGTAACACTTGTCTAACACCTGTGTGACATCTTAATAATAAGCACTTCTGCATGCTGGTGGACCTGAGTAGTGGGAGTTTACAGCTTGACCTCACTCTACCTTCCAGAAACTCTATGAGACTGCTTATTCTCACCTTCTTATTGCAAGGGTCATGGCAGCTCGGAGAGGTCAGCTTACCCTCAGGGAGTGGCAGAGCCAGAATTTGAACCCAAAGTCACCAAAGCCCAGTGTTAATCCCAGGTGATCTTGTCTCCTTACACAGTCTAAGAATAAGCACTGGCCAAGAGAGACTGTAGGGCTGGAGGGGAACACGTTCAGCTGAAAATCCTGCCTCCTCTCTTCTCCAGCCCCACGGGAAGCTCCTTACCCAGGCCCTGGGGTGGGCATACCAGCCAGATTCATCACGTGCAGTGCAGAAGACCAGGCAGCTGTTGTTAAGGACGATGATGAACGATTGTCATCAAGTCCCGGAGTTACTCAGCACCAAGGACGGTCTCCGATTGTGACATCCTTCTTGACAGCAAATGCCAGAGCAGAATGCCTCATCCCAAAGCAGGAGGCCTGGCTGCTCACCCAGGAGCTCCCAGGGGACTCCTGGGAACAGCTTGTAAGTCATGGGGCAGCGGGGTGGGAAAGCCAGGGCTTGGGGTCAGCTCTTGTAGAGAGGCGGCTGAGCCTGCTGCGTCTCTCCCCTCCAGCCCAAGCCCCAGCACCATCTGGGGCTATGGGTGGCAGGGGAGGGGGGGTGCGTGTCCACTGATGCTAAAGCCACCGTTGACCCCTTTGTTATTCTGTTCCGTGAGGCTTCCACCGCCCGCCAGCACCTTCCTCACAGCAGGGGTGCCCCTGGCTCGGGAGCCCCGTGCTGAGTCTGCAGGTGGATTGACGGGTGCTGATGTGTAGAGCTTGTGCTAACCACAGTGAGATAGACTCCCTGTCCCTCCCAGCTGGCTGGCCCGGGGCTGCAAGACGAAACGGGCGACACCATAGCTCTGTCTTCACCTGCTCTGCTGCCCTCTTTGTCTGCCGTGCCCTCGGCTTTAAACCTGAGCCGGGCAGGTGTGATCAGGGAGACAGGGCTCCTCCACCGCGATTGGCCAAGAGATTAAGGGCCCCTGAGGAAGGGCCTTTGTTTCTGTATTTTAGTTTCACAGTTTGGGAGATTGGAGATAGTGTGCATTCCCCTGGGTCGACCGGCTGTGAAAGGTTCTCTAAAAGCCAGGCAGTGGGGCTCCTGCCTATAAACGGGAGGAAAAACATCGCCATTTTAAGGGCTGTGCCATCTGGGGGAGGAGAAAGAAGACAGGTTTGACTCCCACCTGAGGATGAGGCCATGGCCCAACTGAGACACTGGGGCACGAGCAGGGTCTCAGGATGCTAGGAGGCAGGCCCTGCAGCAGACTGGCTGTGCACCTCCAGGCTAGTGAGGCACCACTCTGGGCCTCGGATCCCAGCGGGAGGAAGGAGGGAATGACTGTAGAAGATGATGGTATAGAGTGTTGGTGAGAGACGTGCGAATGAGCGGGCATGTGGCTGCAGATGGGAGGGAAGAAGGAAGGGGGTCTGGAAAGTAGGCCATGGGTGGCTCAAGTGGCCGTCCGCAGAGGCAGAAAGGCCTCCTTCCACTGGCCTCCACCCCGTCTGCCGCTCCTTCCTCCCAGCCTGGATGCTGCTGTTCGCACCCGTGCTGAGTTAGCGAGAGGGTTAACAAGTCTCCATGAGCAGCTCTTGCTCCAGCCACAGTGCAATACACCCCGCGGGCCTCCGATGGCCTGTCCATCTCCCTGCCCCTCCAGCAGCATCTCACCCCGCAACAGGGGCTGCCCTGCTTCCATCCGAGGGGCTGCCCCCTCCCAGCTTTGCTTCTGACCCCGTTTCCGTGCTGAGGATTTGGGGGGGGGGCTGCAGTTTCAGCACGGAGCCACCTGTCCTCTTCTTGGCTCCCCTGGAATCCAGCCTTCACTCCGGGCCCCTTCCAGTCGTGGGTTCGGATCCCAGATCTACAGCCCTTAGACCTACGTCTACCCTCTACCCCGAGTCCCATCTCCCTCTTTTGTAAAATGATCATAATAATAGTGCCTCCCTCCCAGAACTCTTTGAGGATGAAATGAGATAACTGGAGGTCCCCGCAAAACGCAGACAGGTAGGAGCTCCTTGACTGCTAGATTTGCTGCTCCCTAGCCCCTCTTGATCAGCTCCCTCGGGCCCGGGGCCAAGGGCGCTTGCTTACGACGGCCTTGGCCAGCCCCCAGCCACGGTCAGTTAAAGTGAGGGGGTAACAGGAACTGTCGTTTATTGCGTGCTTTCAGAGAGCCAAACCCTTGGCTTGCAAAAGCTGTAATCCTCACATCAAACCCGCAAGGAGGGCTTCATTATCCCTGTTCCAGAGACGAGGAAACAGAAATTCTCGCTTCTTCAGTACCTTGTCCGGGTCCCACAGCTAGGGAGTGGTGGAGCCTGGATTCAAATCCAGCCCCCATTCCCAAGCTGCCTGGGGCTCTCTACCATCCCAGCCTTCAAGACATATTGTCACTCTGGTGATTGGTGGCCGAAGGCTGATGGGACCAGGTGAGGAGCACCAAGTCTAGAAGCAAAGTACCCCAAATGTCAAGGCCAGGGTAGTGAGGTATGGTCAGGTGAACGCAGAGACCAAGAGCATGGCAAATAGCTGGGGGGCCCTGAGACCTGCTGAATTGGAAGGCAGGCAGGCAGAAACCTGAGCAGGGCCAACATTTTAGGGAGCCCCCAATCTCCATTGTATTTCCAAAGCAAGCCAATTCTCCCAGAATCACAAAAGGGCCAGGCACTTGGGCAATGCGCAGACTTGCCCAAGGTCAAAGACACTATTCCAGGTATGAATTTTATTGCTAACCAGGTGACACTTGAAGAGGCTCAGAAATCGGGGCGAGGAAAAGTCCCTGATTGTTATTACTTGGTGCAGCCCGGGAAGAAGAAAGGGCT
The DNA here is from genome assembly GCF_017311325.1 of Ursus maritimus. Lineage (NCBI taxonomy): Eukaryota > Metazoa > Chordata > Mammalia > Carnivora > Ursidae > Ursus > Ursus maritimus. The sequence goes on along the minus strand of NW_024424897.1, from coordinate 16,893,500 downwards.
CTTTGTAGAGCAATGATCCAGACAGAGACAAGCCCCTGCCCTCCTGAGCAGAAATCATCTTTCCATCAGCAGTTTCTGCTTTGCGTGGCCCAATCTCATTGTTTCACTGCATTCCGCATTCCGCCAGGGCCGAGAAGAATACGCTGGGAGGCGTCACTTTCTTGGTCGAAAGCGCATGCATTTCTACAGAGGAGTTGAGCATAGATCTATTCCAGCCATCATTAGTTAGAAAGATTTTGACAAATAGTTTCTTTAAAGGTACTGCCATTCCCTTCCTCTCCCTTTGTTGTTTATCTTCTTTCCCTGTCCCAGAAACAATGTAATTCTTCCGTTGACAGTTTACATTGTGAGGCTAGAACAACATTGAACTGAAATGCAGCAGCGGGGGGCCTCGTAGACCGAAGTGGCATGTGTGCAGGATAAGAGCATAAATCCACGTGGCCACCAGCACCTGCCGCTCCTCCAGATTAGACCTGTGGTGCTCACAGCCCCCTGGGGCGTTCTCTCTGTCCACCCCATGCCTCTGTCCATCCTCCTCCATCTGTCCCAGCACTGGAGTGCCAGCAAGTCAATGAGACCTCTTTGCATCCTGGGGGAGGGGAGGGAGACTGGAAGCCAGGCTACTCAGTAAGGTTGTCTCTAGAAGCAATGGGCCGCCCGCTGCAGAAGGCCGATGGGGCTAGGTGAGGCACACTGCTTCGGGAAGCAGAGCACCCAACATGTCAGGGCCAGGGCAGCAAGGCATAAAAGAGACAGCTCTCTGGTGTTTGTGGTCTAGGTGAGACGAGCTTTCCAATGCGTCCCTGAGGGTGTGACCCCTGTGCAGAAGGTACTGACAATACGAAAAATGTCGGGCTGACGAATGAGGGAGAGCAGGGAAAACAGCTGCTGTCCCGGGTATGTGGGCCAGGAAGCTTGTCCCCAAGGTGGCTGCTGTCCATTCCCTCCTTCTGTATCTATGAAAGTCATTCTCCCTCCGAGAGGTGAAATCTGTTCCTCCTGCCTCTTGAATCCAGGCGTTCCTTGCTGATTTGCTTATAAAAATGTGGTGAGGAAGTGACACTTGGAATTTCTAAGGCGAGATCAGAAGAACCCCGCAGCGCCTGTCTGCACCTCTAGGGACTCCCCCGAGGTGGCCAGGCAGTGAGGAAGCCCAAGGGGCCTCATGGAAAGACAAAGCAGGGAGAGAGAGAGATGCCAGGCTCCCCTCTGTGGGTTCTGGCTTCCAGCCCTTTGCATCATCTAAACTGCAGTCACGAACATCCTGGGGCAGATGTGAGCCATTCCCTCATGCCCTCCCCAGGGAGCACCCTGTCCAAATTCCCGACCCACAGAATTGCAAGACAGGATAACAATGAATTGTTTTAAGCCACTACGTTTTGGGGCTTGTGCCGCGCGTCCATAAATGACCAGAACTGGGGGAGGGACATGTGTGAGTGGCAGGGATCTCTGTTGACCCTCTTCTCTGAGACAGCACCCACCCTCTCTGTTCCCCTGGACCTCCCCCTCCGTGGCCCTCCTAAGCGCTGGCACTCCCGCTACCCGGAGCAGTCGAGAGTCCTATCCAATTTCCCTCTGGAAGCCCAGTTTGGGGACTAAGTTGCTGCTTGGGGAAGAACTAGGGAACACCGCGAGAGTCTACGTAGGTCCTGGTGGAATGGCCAGTGGGAGGGGAAGGTGTGCAAACCTGCGTGTACCACGGCCATGCGACTTCCTCCAAGGAAATGATTGCTCAAGCTAAAGCTTGCTCCTGCCACCTTCTAGGAAGCACTCACATCCAGTGTTTCTAGCCATCTGCTGGACTCGGCTCAGAACCCCTCACATCCCTCAAATCCAGCATATCCTGAGCCAGAGTGTTCCCTAAGCTTGCCCCTAAAGTAATCTTCCCTCCTCCCTATCTCTGCCAGGGGTGCAGACGTCAGCAGGGCCCATCCAGGTGTAGGCAGCCAACCCTCCAGGGACTGGACCTGCCCAGCCGGAGCTGGAGCCAGCAAGAGCTTGCCCAAATGTCTAGAGGGTGGTTAGGAGAGCCAAGGTGCAGTTGGGGGTGTCTCTGGGTAGAGGCCAAGGTGGGAAGACTTGTGGACAAGGAGATGGGCAGAGCCCAGCCCAGGGCGTAGGTAACACCTGGGCTCCTCCTGGAGAGGGCAGGGGTCCTGAGGCTATGTCCTGGGGACTGGAAGATGCCCACAATGCCATCTGTAGTCTGAGGACCCCCTCTCTGCTCTTCTCCCCCCTCCCCCGCCTCTGGAGCAGCCATCAGGAAACGCTGTGGCTTCCTGCTTTCAGTGTCCCTTAACCCACCTTTCTTTGCCATCTCCCACCACCTGTGGGGTGAAGCTCCTCTGTGGCCTAGCGGCCCCGGACCCTTGACCCCTGCCTGTCCTTAGAGCGCAGCGCCAGCACGAGCTCCGGCCTATGCCCCCTCTGTGCGGTCCTACCTTTGCCAAACCTCAGCCTGATGGGGTTCAAGCTGCTGCCCAGTCTGGTGGCCAGGGCTCCCCATGGCTTTTGGGCACTTGGAACGAGGCTAGGGCAGCAGAGGGGATAAATTTTCACTTCACTTACACCAATGTAAATTTAAAAACTGACACCGATCAATTATTAAAATCTTTTCCAAAAGTTTGGAACAGTTTACGTATGTGAACCTACCTTTTCAACTGTAAATTCAGTGCAGTCCGAATGCAGATCTGCCATCTCTAATGAGAAATACCGTCTGAAGGTAGCGTCCACACTGACGTGCGCTGTGAGCGTAAAACACACATTGGATTTTGAAGACTTTGTACAAAGTTTAAAAAGAATAAAATATCTCAATTTTTTAATTGATCACATGTTGAAATGATTATATTTAGCATGTAGTGAGTTAGTATAAAGAGCAAAAAGCCAACATATACCTTAAAATTATCATTTTTTTTTACTTTTTAAATGTGGCTACTTGAAAATGTAAAATCTTATATGTGGCTTGAATTCTATGTGGTTTCAATCAGATCGCACTTATTTTATTTAAAGATTTTATTTATTAGAGAGAGAGCAGAGGGAGAGGGAGAGGGGGAGAGAGATGGACAGACTCTCAGACTCCCTGCGGAGCACGTGGGGCTCCGTCTCACGACCCTAAGATCCTGACCTGAGCCAAAACCAAGAGCTGGATGCTCAGCCGACTGAGCCACCCCGGCGCCTCCGGTAGCACTTGTGCAAGCCACTGATGAACAAGTCAGCCCCCCACTGTCCTCCCCTCCCCCACACTCTCAGGTTCAAACGCTGGCCTCCTTAGGCTTATGTGTGGCCCCTACCTGGCCTGTGGATCTCAGCACGACACATGCACGTTTGCAAATACATATGTGTGTTTACACGGCCTTGTGCACTTATGTCCCTACGCACAGCTGTGTGCGTGTCTGCACCTGGACCTCTCCTGTTTCCAGTGCGTGAGCGCTCAGGAGGGCCCCCCGGGGAAGGCATGCACAGGCTGGTGTCTGAACGGGAGCCCAGTGCCCCTGGGCAGTTGACGTGGGGACAAGGCCTCGGGAGTGAAGCCTCGGGCTGGTTATCCACCCCTGGGGGACGCTGGGATGCAGTGTTTCCTTGGCAAGTTGATGAGAATGTCGTGTAGGACAGAGCCAAGAGCCGCCCTGAAATCAAGATAGATGACAGCTCCTTCTCGCCCCTCGCCGGTGAGGCCCGTCAGTCTATCACTGGAGAGGAAATTAAATTGGTCTGGCCCAGTTTGCTGTTCCCAAAGCCAATTTGGTTGCTGCTGTGTAGTGCGTGATGCCCTTCTGGGTGGTTCTAATTGCTCGTTTGGTTTATTGCTACATTTCCGAGGCTTGGTCTGCAGAGTGAACCACACCACAGGAAGCCAGGACGAGGTCTTCGTTCCTTTCCTAGAGTTAAGGAACAACCCATCCATCCATCCACTGAGTCATTCAGTTATTCAGCCAGTATTTACTGAGCACCTACTGTGTACCACGCCAGTAGAACAGGAAGAACTCTGGGGTGAGCCTGGAAAACCAGATTCCAGCACCGGCCTTTGGGCAGGTCTCTGCTTTCTCTGGGCCTCGGCTCCTCTCTGTAAGAAGAGGGGGTTGGATGAAAGATCTCAAAGCCCCTTCTGGCTCTGGCACTTCAGGGTTTGGGGCCGATTTTCTGGGCCAAGATTTCTCATCTCCAGGCAGAGACCCTCTCCTAGAGCCCAGGGGCTGCTCGGCCAATGCAGCGGGATGAGGGAAGCACAGGGCTGCGGGGTCACGGGCATCACTCATCCCACGGGGGACAGCCTGACTTACAGAGATGGGCTGACCTTGATATAGAGAGGGTTCAGGTCAGGTGGTTATTTGTGTCTTTGGCTGCCCCTCACAGACTTGAGGGGACCAGGCCCATGAGCAGTGTCTTGGTCCATTTGGGCTGCTAGAACAAAAATACCCCAGACCAGGTGCTTAACTTCATTTTTCACAGTTCTGGAGGCTGGGAAGTCCAGAATCAAGGTGCCAGTAAATTCTGTGTTATACACAGTCTCGGGGCACCTGGGTGGCACAGTCAGTCAAGCATCCGGCTCTTGGTTTCAGCTCAGGCTGTGATCTCAGGGTTGTGGGATCGAGCCCCGCGTCTGGCTCCATGCTCAGCACAGAGTCTGCTTGAGAGGCTCTTCTTCCTCTGCCCCTCCCCCCACTCTGGCTCAAATAATAAATAAATAAATAAATCCTAAAAAAAAATATTCTGTGTTATACACAGTCTTCTTGTCAGGTCCTGATGAGGGAGCCCCCCGGGTCTCTTTTCTAAGGACAAGGGCTCCCAGGGGCCTCACCTCAAAATGCCATCACGCTGGGGATTAGGTTTCAACACGTGGATTTGGGGGCTTCAGTTCATCTCTGGAGCCCCTCAGCCCCTGGAGCTCGCAGGGTTGCTGGAAGCCCTTCTGGTTTCTGAGCCTCTGGACAGGCGGTGTGGTTGTCCAGACACCTCCAGGGCTCCTCTCTCTCGGGCCACAAAAGCTCTCACCATTTCCTCCAGCCCCGCTTCTTCCTTCCACCAGGGGCAGCCTTTGTCTCTATGTCTGCGGCTCAGGGCCCCACACGTTGTCTGGAAAGCCCATCCTGGAGGCTCTGGGGCACCTCACCCAGCTGGCTGTTCTGGGCCTCCAGGACTCATTCCAGATCCTCTCAGGAGCCTTTTGCCTTAGCCTGGTTGATTGGCACAGAGTACGGAGCTGTGCGGATCCAGTAACCCAGGGCTCTACATTTCTACCACGGAAGTCAGACACAGCAAAGCTGCCCCAGATCCCCGTCTGCGTAACATCGGTCTGTGTAACAAAGGTGCCTGATAGCAGGCTGTCTGAGTCGTAGGTGAGCGGCAGCAAAGGCACGGGGATGGGGAGACGGGAGAAGCTTTGTCGCTGACCTTTGGCTACTTTGGTCCTGCCTGCAAAGAGCCATTTCCTCTGGTTCCTCCTCCAATATTCAAACCCCCGTTAGCAAACCCCCACACCAGCAAACCCAAAATGAAGTCATGTTAGAATATTCCAGAATTCAGGGGAAAGGATGGGAGGAAAGTGGATGTGATGTTGAGAGCATCTATGCTCGCCTCTGAGAAAACCCCTCCCCATAGCTCACCTCCTCTCCTCTGTAATTTAGACCACGAAGGGACTCTGATTCCTGCTTTATCCCCCGGGTCTAGCTCAGTGCCAGGTACCTAGTAGTAGTTTGATAAATATTGTTGAACAAATGGATTTCTAGCACTAGGATCCCTCTAAGAAGATACTTTGGTAATAAACCAATTCGATAGTGGCCCAGGGTATCATCTGTTCATTGGTCTGGCAGCTCCGGGTCCCTGGCACTGTGCCAGGGGTTAAGGACTAAGATGACCAGAAAATGAAACCGTCCAGCAACGTGCACCGAGCTCCCATTCGGCACCAGGCACTGGGTTTTCATTCCGACAATAGGGAGGTGAGTAGGACAGATATTCCTACCTCCACGGAACTCATGTGCTCCCCTCCATAGGAGACAGACAATAAGCAAGTACATAACTAATATGCAAGATGATTCTAGACTGGGTAGGTGCTCTGAAGGAAACCCGTAGGTGCTGTGATGGAGAGCAGTTGGCTGGCCTCTGGACAGGAGCAGTCGAGGAAGAGGCTGTCTGGGACCTGCAGACTGAAGAGAAAGAGCCAACGAAGGCCCAGGCCAGGAGCCAAGAGAGAGCACAGCGAGTGCAAAGCAAGGGGCCCAGAGACAGCTCAGTGGGCTCGCAGAGCAGAAGGGAGGCCCGGGCAGGGTGGAAGGGACAGGGGTGCAAGGTAACGTTGGACAAATCACCAGGCTCCAGTGGGAGAGGTGGACGAGCATGGGAGCAGAGCGGCAGCAGCTGCAAAGGAGGTGGGGACGTGCAGGGAAGCCCGGAGCTCAGGCTGGAGGAGGCAACACGGGCACTGCGTCTTGAGTCTGTCCTTGAAAAGCTCTCTCTGGATGAGCCTGGCCTTCTGTCCTTCCTTCCTTGCTCCTGAACTCGCTCCCTCTCCCTGCCAGGGGGCTCTAGAACGGTGCCAAGGGCCCAGAGGAACTTCCGCGCGGTGATTTTCCTGCCCCGGAGCTGCTCAGGGCCTCCTGTGCCACTGCAGGGAGCGGCTGGGGCGGTGGCTGGAGGAGTAGGGCTGAGCCGGTTTGGCAGATGGAGGCGCGGGGGTAATATTGCCAACAGGGCGCGTCCTTCCTTTCATCTCCCTGGGCTCCCTGGAGCTTTTACTTTCATTGAGCCCAGCGTCTAGCAAATAGCCCCATTGCTGCCTTTTATCTGGCTTTCAACCTGAGACACTCTCTCCGGGGGCCTTGCCTGGCGACAGCAACGGTGCTCTTCAGAGCTAGAGAGTGGGCTTTGCTAGGCGTTTGAATAATCATCATTAATGATGTAATAATGACAGTAAAACTAGCGCCCCACTTATTAGGGCTCTGGGCATGCCACGCTCTGGGCATGCATCATTGTTTGTATTTCTCACCACCACCTTCTAGGGGAGTGTTGGTAGGCCAGTGTGGATATGAGGCTCAGAGAGGCTAAGCAACTTGGTAGGGTTGCACAGCCAGTAAGTGCTAGCACTGGTGTTGGACCTAGGGCTGGCCAATTCCACAAACTCTTTCCTTGGTATACCAGTGGTCCCCAGGTCCCAGCTCGTTACATCCGAATTATCAGGGGAGCTTCTTAGAAATTAAGATTTCTGCTCCCTCGTCCTCAGAAATTTTTTTTTTTTAAGACTTTATTTATTTGAGAGAGAGAGCACGCACACACGAGCAGGAGGGAGGGTCAGAGGGAAGGGAGAAGCAGACTCCCCGCTGAGCAGGGAGCCCAATGCGGGGCTCGATGCAAGAACCCTGGGATCATGACCTGAGCCGAAGGCAGATGCTTAACCGACTGAGCCAACCGCGCCCCCTCAGAAATTCCTATTTGGTAGGCCTGGAGTGGGGCCCAGGAATCTGGTTTTATGTGGTTTGTTTGTTTCTATTTTAACAGTTTGTCTCAGGAGATTCTGGAACAAGGCCAGACGTACTTAGGTACAGTGCCAGGTGGATCCGGGTACGCCTCCTACAGGTGTGCGTGCCATCTTCAAGAGTGGAAGGCAGAGGGGTGGGTTGCAGGAGGGACAGGTCTTCCACCTGTCCTTTCCCCAACCCCAGTCAAGAGCCTGAACCCAAACCCCCCAACCCCTCTTCTCAGGCTTGTCTCTTTCTCCTGCAGTGGGGAGGGAACAGCAAGGAAAAACACAATTGAGAATAGACTGAGTAAAAAATGCTTTCAGGGGACATGGGAGGGGCTTGGGGACAGGGTGACTCAAGTTGGAAGCCAGCTGGGCAAAAGGCACTAGAGAAGGTAGGTTGGGTGATCCGTGGGGTCTTTGGTCTAAGTGTCCCCAGATGAACACACTGAGGAATCCCAGTGCTGGTAGACTAGCACGACTGGTCAATCCCTGAACAATGATTTATGAAGCGGCAGGAAGAGCCACTGCCCCGGAAAGGTGCTGTAGGGTGGAGAGGAGCCCGAGCATCGCCCTTGCCCCAAGCCTCCGTCCCAGCACCTAGCCTTCTCCTTGCCATATGTCAGTCCTCCAACACGATCTGGTCAAATGAATGGGGATCTTCGGTTCTAGTCAGAGGGCGAGTTAATTTCCCGCCAATATTCACGCTCCTCTCTTCCCATAGAAATAGAAGTTTTATCTGGGCACAAGGCCACTCAGAATAAAGACTACAATTTCTCAGCATCCTTTGTAGGTAAGTGTGGCCATTTGACTAAGTTCTGGCCAATGGATGTAAGTTGAAGGATTCTGTGAGAGCCTCTGGAACCCTCCTTAAGAGACAGCAGCAATGCACCCTTTATCCTTTCCTTTGTCCCTTCCTCCATTGGCTGCTGCGAGCATGGGTGTTGCCATCTTGGATTGTGAAGCTGGGGGCCAGGAGCTATGGGAGTCATACTTGGCAGAGCAATAGGCATGAGGCCTGAAAATTGAAACACCCCGTCAGCCCTGAATTACCTGCCTGGATGTCTGTGTGTGAGAGAGAGATAGACTTCCATCTCCTTCAAACCACTACTATTCTTTTTATTTTGTTTTGTTTTGTTTTTTGTCATTTGTACTCAAACTTAAACCTCAGGAGTGCAGAGAGGTAGAATGAATGATGATGTGATCTCAAGGAACAGAAAGGACCACGAGGTTGGGACATTGGATGAAAGCAGTACAGATGGGGTGGGACCAGAGCTGTCCGGTGAGATGAGTAAGATCTGGTTCATGCGCTCAAGGAGCTCACTGTCTAGTGGAAGAAACGTGCGCTTACCGACAGCCAGGGCCACTGCAATCAGCCGGTGTTTGAGGAGCCCTTGCCATGCACGCATCAGGCCAGTGCATGGACTCATGTTCAATCTTCTCAACAGCCCTAGGAGGCAGGTGCTATTATTATCATCCTTGTTTTTCAGGGGGAAAGATTGATGGGGGTTAAGCAGCTCATCAAGATCGTCTAGAGTGATGGCAGGGCAGGGATCGTGCCCCATGGGGTTTGGTCTCTAACCACTTTACTAGGCAGAGTATAAGGGGACTCAACGGAGGGTGTGCTCATGACATGGTCTTGGTAGGGTTCTGGAAAGCTCTATGCTGAAAGTGGCATTTGTTCTGAGCCTCAAAGAGGCATGGGGCAGGGATATCCCAGACAGAGGACACAGCAGAGGTGACGGCGAGTCGGGGAGCTGGTGAGGCTGACCCAAGCGGGGTGTGGCGGGAGACAACACTGAGAAGAGGAGACTCCGTGTCCACACGAAGGGTTGCATGGAAGCCATCTCTTGGGCCCAAAAGAGTTCCCGGCTGAAGGGCTTGGATTATAAAAGACTATAGACCTGGGATGATGGCTCTTCCAGAAATATGATTTTTTTTAAAGGCCAATTTTTTCTTGGGAAGAAGGGATTGAAAAGGTGTGGGGGTAGGAAAGCAGGTGAATTCCCGCCTAGAAAATTAGTAGTCAACGGCTCCATTAGTATGGCAGGTGGCAGCACCTGGACTGGCTTTTTTAAAAAGCAAACTGCTTGGGGCGCCTGGGTGGCACAGCGGTTAAGCATCTGCCTTCGGCTCAGGGCGTGATCCCGGCGTTCTGGGATCGAGCCCCTCATCAGGCTCCTCTGCTATGAGCCTGCTTCTTCCTCTCCCACTCCCCCTGCTTGTGTTCCCTCTCTCGCTGGCTGTCTCTATCTCTGTCGAATAAATAAATAAAATCTTTAAAAAAAATAAAATAAAAAGCAAACTGCTTGCAAATGTCTATGGATAGTTCCAGACCATGGATTTTGAAAACTAAAGTCTCTCCAGAGATGGTAAGGGAGAAGTCAGAATTAATTTAAGCAGAGGTTGGTAACAGTTTCGTTGGAGAGAAGGTACCCATCTGTACTCGGTACCTGGGGTTACTTTAAATCGTGCACCAAATGAAATTTTATCTTAAATTTAACAGGCAAAACAGAGGCGTTAGATAAGTATTTATATCATTGTTTTAGTGTCTCTGCTTTATGAAACAAAAAGACAACGATTTACAAATAGAAACGCAGGAGATGGAGCAGCTCCTGAGGAATAAACCGTCATCTGACCTGTGCTCTGTGGGGTCAGCTACTTAATTTGTGGCCAAAGAGAAACTAAGCAGCCCCTCCAGCACAGCCCTGCCTCCCCACGCCGGCCCCCAGGCCAGGACAGGAAATCGGTAGGGTGTGGGTGGGGGAAAGGAGAGGGGGACAGTGAGGGAGGCATCTGGTGGGGGAGGCCTGCCCTGTAGAGGGGTGGGCAGCAACAGCCCCGCACCCCGCCCCCTTGCCTTTGGAGGAAACTTCTGCAAAGGGCTTTTATTTTCCGTAATCACAGGATTCCTGTGGAGTAGGCAGGGCACCCGCATGGGGACATTACCCCCGCTTGCAGAAAAGCTGAGCCTCAGAGATGATGGGCACACAGTTGCCAAGTGGTGCAGGAAAGGCCCCAGACATCGGGTGCGGGGATGTGGGTGCAGGTTTCCAAGCAGAGGCAAGACCCATGGGAGCAGTGTGGGCTCCAACCCGGAGTGGACTGCGGGAGGGAAGGGAGTGGGTAGGGACTGAGGTCTGGGGGACCTCTCTGATCGCAGGGTCTTTCTCATGCCCCTCCCACCCCTCCCCCAAGCACCCTCCCACACCCAGGGCTGGGTCTGCCCCTTCCTCCAGGGAACTGTGCACCCTGGCCCTTGGGGGAGCTTTACATGAAGCCCTTTGCTGCCGAGCTCCCTGTCTCCACGTGCACCCGTGCTCATTTTTCTTTCTTAAGAAATCAGGATGAAATTTTATTTTAAAAAATCGATACCTACCACATAACCTGCGGCAGATAAATCAGAGAAGTTTACGTTTCTCAGTCCCAGCGGCTTTTTGCAAGGGTTCCCCAGCGTTGCTTCCACTCCCTTGGCCAAAAATCTTTCTGTCATGGGGTCTTTGACAGCCACTTCTGGAAAGCCAGCCCTGCCCTGGCGTCTTGCCCACAGCTTTGCTGAGCAGCCCTTTGTCCTGTCCTGGCTCACCTCTGTTCTCCATCCTGGCTGATTGCCCCCGGCCCTGGCCAGCCCAGCCTCGCACACACTCACTCCCGCCCTCAGCCCCAGTTCACCGGCCTCGCCAGCAGTCCGGTCCATCCTGTCCTTCAACGCCTGTGTCCATGACACCTTGTCCAAGAAGCAGGCACCTTGGTGTCAACAGCTTCTGGTCTCCACTCACTCCTGTGTGACCTTGGGCCCACTGCATAACCTCTCTGAGCTTTGGGTCCCTTATGGGTAAACGTGTGGATGATAACACCACTTTCATGCATTTTGGGGCCAAGGAAATTGCCTAGTGTATGTAATAGCCTTTAGGACATGCTCAGCACTAGAAAGCTCTTAGTAGTGTTTGAGCCCCTTCTTTGGGCCCTACCAGTGTTCTGCTCCTTTATTCTACTTCTCTGCCAGAGAGCTTATCCTGTGAATGGAGCAGCTTACCCCTCTCTCCTCTGCTTGGTGCGTCCACTGCGGGAGGTATCCAGCTCCCGTCTGGAGGGTCAGGGTCAGAATTCTGTATGTCATGAACACTCGGTGCATGCCAAAAGGAGATGCGGGACGGAAAGGCGGAGGAAGGAAAGGGGAAGGAGGGGAAGAAGGGGGAGTGAAGGAGAGGGAAGAAATAAAGGGAGGAGCAAGAAAGAAATCATGGGGGCAGGAAGGGAAGGAAGGACTCCTTTACCAGCAATGGACATCGTGTGGAGTCCACACTGATTCCACAGAGCAGAGGCTTGGGGTACTACGTATGAATGGAGGGGTAGAGGAGGGAAAGAAGAAAGGAAGGAAAGAGGAACAAGGAAGGAAGGGAGGACAGGAATGTGGCATTAGTCTGTGTCCCTCAGTGCGGATTTCCCTTTCTGTCCAGCTCAGCTCTCCTTTGAGGTGATGTGGGGCTTCCAAGTAAGAGCCCTTGGCCCCAGTGGCCCCGTTCTCCTAGGAGAACCAGGAATGCCCTCCCTGGCCAGGAGCAGCATGGGGGCAGGGCGAGCAGAAGCAGCCCATCAGGCCCAGGCAGGCCAGAGCACGCGCCTACACCATCCTCCTCGTTTTCCACCTAACCCTGGGCTCCACCCTGGGGCGCCACGGAGCGGCAGGCCTGTTTAGCACGTAGGGGGTGCCTCCTGCCTAGCTGTAGGTAGGAGAGGCAGCAGGACAAGAGCCCTCTGGAGATTACTGGGCTTGTAAAGGCCTGCCTGGGTGGATGGAGAGCTGTGTGGCAGGCAGGGGGCTGGGAGCTAGCCCAGGCCTCTGTGCCCTGATGCCGAGGGAGGGACTGGAGCTGCCGGAGCCCATGCTCACCTAGAAACCCCCCAGGGAGAGCCCTTTCCCAACTGGGTTCTGTGGAACTCTTCAAGATGGCAAGAAGGAAGAAGGGGCATCCTTAGTCTCTGCCCCTTTCCTGGCCATTCATAGTGCAGGGAATACAGTGAAGGCTCTGAGAAGACCCGCAGCTAAGAAACCCATTGCATTTGAACATTGCTTCCCAAACCTCTTCCATCTCTTGAGAGCACTCAATTCACACCTTGAAGATACTAGAGTTTTGTAGGATGCAGTTTGGAAATGCTGAGGTGGACTAGGGAATAGGATTTGGGCACTGGAAGTATTGTAAAGTCACTGGGGTGCCTCTGGAAAACTCCTACGCATCCCGTGAAGCCCACTCCAGAAGCCTCAGGCTCTCCGTGGTGTTTCCCTACTGGGAGAATCAGCCAGTCATTCATCTGTGCTCCATGACCTTCACACAGTGCTTGACTCTGTTCTTTTCCCACAGAACTGTTTGGTTGTGCTTATTTCCTGCTAGACAGGAGGCTCCTGGAGGGCAGGAACCGCGTGCTGTTCAGCTTGGTTTCTCTACCACCTGACACATACTAGGTGCTCAGTGCTTAGTGCTCATTTATCAGTGGAATTTAGTACAGCACCCTTATTTTTCAAAGAAGTAAGCTGAGACCTAGGGTGGAGCCAGGCCTGGTCCAGTGTTTACCAGCCAGACTTGGCAGGGGGAGAGGGGTAAGAAATACCCACCAGGCTTCCAGCCTCCCCGAACCTGCCCTCTCCCTCTGCCTGACACTGAGCCAGTTGTCATGAGTGCTGGTGTTTCCCTCTGGCATTTCTATTAATATCAGGCAGGAAAAGGACTCAGGTAGGGGGAGGCTGCCGCTAATACCTCCACTTGGTTCGGCAGATGTCAGGGGGTCATTTCTGTTCCCACTGTCACTGTTTATGTCACTGGTGGCTGGAGGTTTGGTTCAAGGCCTCACACCCCTGACCAGGGTCCTGTTCTGAGCCTGGTGAGTAGAGGATTGTGCTCCCTCTTACTCTTCTGCATCTGAGGCTGACTGCTGGCGTCCTGGCAGGGAGAGCAGCCCTCAGTTAAATACAGCTAGGTGAGGGCACGGAATCCTGAAAGCGGGTGGGAGGGTGTCACAGCACTCCCACCAGCAACTCACCCCCTCTCCTGTCTTCTTCAGGGGCCTCGGTGAGAGAGGCCTGGAGCTCTGTGCCAGCCTGACAGGAGAGCAGGTGTAGAGAGCAGGGAGAGCAGCGAGAAGCGTCCTGAGCCCAGAGGGCAGTGCCCCCTCCGACACCCACCTTTGGAGGCAGCTGGCCCATGCTTTGGCCGGCCTGACTCTTGGCATCTGTGTCTGTGTCCTCTGCATGGCCTTGCCCCGCCTCGGGGTTCACATGCAGGCATGCAGGGTGTGGGTTCCAGGGAATGAGGGCAGAATCTTCTCTTGGGCCAGTTAAACAATTATGCAGTGGGCACATTTTGTGCTGATGCCTGGAGGGTGGGGGCAGGGCCCAATGGAAGTGCCAGATGAAGTTTCCTTTCTGAGAGCTTGGTGTCTAGTCACCTGAGACGTGCTTCTGAACCTTCTCTAGGGCTTGGCAGCCAGGAGGGACCCTGCAAGGGCAGAATGACCCAGTGTCAGCCTGGGATGGGGCTGCAGGGTGGGCAAACACTCCATAGGCTGTCGGTGTAGGGCAACGGGACACCCTACTTTCTGGAGGAGTCCTCATGCCCCCAGTAGGATAACTCTGAGGCCCGTGCCCCTCAAAGGCTCCCCAATTCCCTCAGGGGGATTAAGTTCCAATCACTACAGAGGTAACTCACTTGGTTTCCTCCCCTCCCTGTCTCACTTTCTCCTCCCCTACTGGGCCTTCCTGGGATCACCCCCCAAAAAACTACCTGCCTTTGGATCCTTATCCTAGGGTTTGCTTCTGGGGAAACCCACCCTGAGACAGTGAAGGTTGCCACAATCGATCTGGGGGACGATTTGGCAATAAGTGTCAACATTATGAATGTACCTGTCCATGGGTGAGCCGTTTCCCTTCTGCGAATTTATCTTACAGATATAGGCTTATATATGCCGAAAGATTTAGGAACAGGGTTGTCTTTTGCAGCGCTGCTTATAAGAGCCAAAGATTGGAGACACCTAAATGCCCAGCACTGGGGATGAGTAGAACATGGTTCATCCGTCAGTGGAATATTATGCAGCCATGACAAAGGAATGCCTGGGGGCACCCGTGATGGACTGATTTGGGACCATCTCCAAGATAAATTAAGTGAGGGGGAAACAAGGTACAGAGAAGCGTGTTTGCATGAAACAGAAAGACTATGCAGCCATAATTGCTTGTTTACGTGACTAGACTCTCTCTGGAAGGGTGCCAAGAAGCAGATAGACTTGGAGCCTCTGGAGAGAGGGATTGGGTAGGTAAGAGCAGGGAAGGGAGGGAGATTTTCACGATCGGGTCTGTGCACTTTTTAATGTTTGCATTGTGTGTGGGTTCTGTGGTCTCCATTAAAAACATATACAACATAATTGTAAAGAATAAACGGCAAACCCAGGTGCCCGATCACAGGGTTTTGCTATAATGATCAACCCAATTTTAGCTTGTCTCCAGAAAGTTGAACCCATGGCCAGGGGCGTTCGACCTTCCTTTTCTCATTTAGCATTCCCATAAGGTGGCTCTGCATCATTACTCCTGGTGTCTAAATAAGGAAAGTAGGCCTGAGTCCAGCCTTCCCCCAAGATGCTGAGTCCAAGCCGTCCTTCCCCTACCCCTTACCAGGGGATACCAGAAGCTGACCCAGGGAAGGCTGCAGCTTTCCCTTTCCGGAGCTATTCGAAATACAGCCTTTTTTTTTGGAGGGGATGAGAGGAGGCAGGGGGCTGGATGGAAGACCTCTCTGCATGAGCTCCTCGTGGGTGAACACCATGTTCTATTTCTCTGGTCCGGAGGCCCTGTCATACGTAGCACCTGGCACGTTTGTCGGAGGGATGGGTGGACGACTGTCTTGTGCCCCAAGATTTCAGGCATGGAGGAGTAAAGGGGAAGAGGACCGGCTCTTTCCAGCTCCTGGGATCCTATAGGACAGTGAGAGCTGGTGAGCAAAACTCTGGAGTTGGACACATTCTCTCTGAGGTCACAGCCCTGATCTTCTGGTTGCCGTGGGACCTTACTGAGCCTCTTCACCTGAGCCTTTGGCTTTTCATCTGTGCAGTGGGTACAGAGACCAGACCTCCCATGCAGAAGACTGAGTAAGATCCCAGCGAGGGGCCACCCAGTGCACCTGGCACATAGTGGCTCTCCTATGTGTCTGCCCATCCGCCTCCCCTCCTCTGGGCAGGAGAATGACCACCACCAAGATCAGACATTGTCCCCTCTTTGCCTCCATCAGGCATCCTCCTAACAATGGGCTCCTTCTTCTGCCTAACTGAAAACCCTCTTGCTGTAGGCCCCGCCCATGCCTCCTGCGCTCCAGTCCATGGGCAGGAGGAAAAGCCGGCAGCCTGGTCCCACAGGGGCCTTTTCCAGATCTGGAGTGCACCCAGAAAGTGAAGGTTGGGTCTCATCCACTGTGGGCCCAGCAGCCCCAGCCCCTCCTGCTAGCCCCAGTCTAGTCTCCATCCGTTTTATTCTCCCTGTCCTCTCCTGGGCTCAAGGACTCCTGGGGCAAGGTCAGCTGAGAACGTCCAGAGTCCCAGGGCACAGCACCTGCCCCTTCTCCACCCCACTCCCTTCCCTTCCGCCGGAGGAATCTGCAAATAGCTCAGATTCTGATGACAAGGAGATTGAACCCCAAGCGCGGCAGCCCTGACAAGTTGCATTTTACAATAAATCCCCGCAATTAGACCCTGCAAACAGCACCGCTGTCGCTTCTCTGATATACTGCAGGGAATTAGCTTAATGTCCCTGGCAACCAATTCTTGGACTAAAAATAGGATGGCTGTGGGTTCACCTTCTCTGGCTCAACATCCAATCTTTGCTGGTGCCAGGGAGGAGATGGCGCTGGGGTCCACGTCTTGCCCTGGTGCGGGGGGCTGGGCGTCAAGGGTTAACCCAGCTTTAACTAATGTATCTGTCGAGAAATTATCCAGCAGGGCGGGGGCGGAGGCCGCCTTCCGCCTTCCGTGGGGGAGGGAAGCCAGGCTGAACTGTTTTATTTTAAATACAGGCTTTTTGAGTAGGCAGCCGCCCTCCCAGAGGACTCCCTGGTTGGCCTCCCGAAATACCACCTCTTCTCCACCCACCCAACAGCAGCACCCCACCATCTGGGGGCACGGCGGACCAGGAATGGGTTCCAGCCCAACAGGGCTCACGGTCACGTCTCTCTGGTCTGTGGTTTCCTCACCTACAGGAGGGATTAAATGAGTGCCTCTGATCTGGTACTGGGTTCTCAGACATTGCAGACTCACAATTTCCAGTCTTCTGTCCCAAATGTCCTCACAAACATCGAGATCTCTGAAATGCCAGCGCATCAGTGTGCAAAGCCCCTGACGGGCCCTCAGCAAGCGCATGCAGAGCAGCACAGACACAACACACACACGCGTACACACAAACCCACAACCAAAGGCAGTTTCTTTATGTAACACCCACTTCTACAATGGGCGGTGCTCTGATAGGTTTGCTCATTTTTTCTCTTTAATATTTGAATGCTGGTTCCAACTCACTAAATTTATTTCCTTACCTTGTAATGGGTTACAAACTGCAGTTTGGAAAATGCAGACCTAGTTCAAATCCTTATTTTGCAGATAGGAGTACCAAGGTCCAGAGAGGGGAAGGCACTAGCCCAAGGTCACACAGCTGGCTGGTTGGAAGACCTGGACCAGACTCCAGGTCTGCTGGCTTCACAGCGGTGATGTCTCCTTTCACACATGGACCCCTTTACGCTGTGGCTGCTCCTGCGAGATTATAGCCCCACAAGGAAAAGAGCCATGTCCCCAGCACCTCCGCCCCTCCCACCCTCCGTGAAAGCCTCACCCATAGTAGTTGCCCAATAAATGGCTCCATTGGGCTGATGGGATAACGATGAGAAAGGGTTTGGAGATCACAGTGGGGGTGGGGGGTAGTACATGCAGTGACGTAAGCCTAGAGACCAGGTTGACTTTAGCTCATTAGCAGGACAGGGCTCTCCCAGGCCTTAGGGAGGCTGACATTCACCATGGAGGAGAAATCCTGCTGCTGGGCTGGAAGGGGGAGGCGAATGGAAGAGAGGGGGCTCTCATCAGGAGGGGGTGTTCTAGGTGGGCAGGGGCTATGGTGACCCAGAAGGTGTCAGGGCATGAGGAGGGCTGCAGCCCATGGGAAGCCCATTCTGCAGAAAGAATGGAAATTGGTCTCCTGTGACTCCTCCATCGTTCTGGAAGGAACTGCTGGGGAGTTCTGCGAGGTGAGGCAGGGACAGGCAAAGGGAGAAAGGAGAGATGGAGAAACAGAAATGAACAATTTCCACAAGCTCTGCCAAGTTAACCTCAGAGCCCAGGGGTGGCTGGGAGCCCCTCGAGGCCTCCCAAGCTCCTCCCGTACCACGGCCACCCCCACTCCAGCCCAGAGGGGAGGCGCTGCCCTCCCCCACCATACCCGGAGTCCCTGGGGCTGTGAGAAACTAGAACTGGGGGCTGGGCAGCCTGGGAGGGACAAGGCCTCATTCACTGACAAGATAAGCAGCTACTCTGCCCACACCGTGTCCTCGCCGCAGGAGACAGACTCAGAGCTGGAAAGCAGGGACTCCTCAGGCGGCCATCCCCTGTGGCTGCCCCCCTGCACTCCTGAGCACCTATGATCAGCACAGATGTAGGACGTAGAGAATGAGACAAGTAGGGTGGCCTGGCAGGAGCAGGACCCTGGCCATTGGGTTATTCATTCATCTGACCAGTATCAGTTGAGTTCCCGCTATGAGCTGGGTGCGGGGCTAGGTGTGCGGGAGTGTCATTGTGAACAAGACATAGAGCTCAGGGTAGCCGGGGAAGCAGACTTGGCACAAGGGTGTTTTGAGGGGCAAGGGGGTGCTCACAGAGCTAGTCTGCAGCATCAGCGAAGCCTTCTTAGGGTGAGCGAAGTTTAAAGTAAAATTTCCAAAAACAAAAGTGTGGATTCCAGAGTTGAGAAGAGGAGTTGCAATGTGACAGGTGGCCCGAGGAGCCCCTCTTGTGTGCGGTTTGTTGGGGTCCCCTCAGCCCTGGGTCTCGGCCTCAGCTTGGCAGCATCAGGAACTTTGTCATTTCAGCTGCCTCCAGGGGGCTAGAGCTCAGTGGGGCTGACTCACAGTAAACAAACTTTCCCTAGACTGACTCATATACCAAAATGCCAATTTGTTTTTCTGTAATGGAAGTATATTTGGTAAGCTGAGCCTCATCAGCAGTCTGCTTGAGGATTAGAAAACCGGGGTGTGAGTCTCAAAGCCACGTTACACCAACTAAGGAAATATGGGCAAAACTTTAATCCTCTATGAGCCTTGGTTTCCTCATTTGAATATAGGAATCATAATGGCTACTCAGGGTGGTGATGAGGATTAAGTGAGCTATTGCCAAGTGAAAGAGCCTCATTTGTCTATAAGAATATCTATACACAAGTTAGTCATTTCTTAAATTTGTGGGGGTTTTTTTGAATAGATGATCAATGTACATGGTATGAAACCCCAAACGCACCAAAGGATAGAAGTTGACAAGTGAGTCTCGTCCCTGTTTCTCATGCCTGCCCCAATCCTCAGCTACCCAGTTCCTTTTAGAAGAAACACATAATTATCAGCCTCTGGTATATTACTTTTTCTTCAAAGAGACTTCCTTTATATTATAAAAATAATTCATGGTTGGGACGTCTGGGTGGCTCAGTCGGTTAAGCGTCTTTGTCTCAGGTCATGATCTCAGGGTCCTGGGATTGAGTTCTGTGTTGTTGAGCTCCCTGTTCAGCGGGGAGCCTGCTTCTCTCCCTCTGCCTGCTGCTCCCCCTGCTTGTGCTCTCTCTCTCTGTCAAATAAATAAATAAAATCTTTTTTTTAAAGTAATTTATGGTTAAAAAAATCCAAAGAGAACAAGAGGGAATACAGGAACGTGTTCTTTCTCCTGAGCGCCCCAGGCTCACACACTGGAGGAGACTGGCAGCTGGTCTCTCGTGCCCCTTCACAGGGTAACTCGGTGCTGGTTCCAGATGCACTTTCGTGGGAGCGTCTGCTCAGGGGACCCGGTTACAAGTGAGCACATGCAGGACTAGTCAGGAGGTGGGCAGAGGCAGTGGGAAGTTCCCAGAGGACATTTCTATCAACTTAGGGCCATGGGATGAATTGCCTTTCTCTACTCCAGGGAGATTTATCATCCATCCACCCTCCCACCCACACACCAGTCCATCCATCCAGCCCTTGCTGGGGGGGCCCTCTGCTATGTGCTGTGGGATCGCAAGTTGAAGGAGTGAAGCATGCTCTCTTCTCTTGCATCATCTATCAGAAGGACAAAGGACATCCATCTATGGATTTATTTAAGTCTGAAAGGGACAGGAGAGGTCCCCTGATATACCTCTAGCCACTATGACATTTCACTGACAAGGAAACTGAGGTCCAAAGAGAAGATGTGACTTGCCAAAGTCACACAGCAAGCAGAAAGTCCGCTGGGCCGGGGCTGGAAGGCAGGTCTGGCGACCCAGCCCTGACACAAGGCGGGAACTGGCACAGAGAGAAGTGGGCTCGGAGTGGATGGCATCCAGGACAGAGATCCTAGTCCCGGGGAGGGGGCAGGGAACCCGGGCAGCCGGCAGAGCTTGAGGACAAGCACCAAGGCAAGGAGCGTGGAGGCTGGATATTTACAGAGGAGGACCCAGCACAAGCGTGGAGATGTAGGTTGGGCAGGAGATTCTTGTCCAGAGAATGGGGCTTATCCTTGGAAGTTTAGCAGCCATGGGCCCAGGGCTCCCGGGCACCGCCCGAGTCATGCAGTGCACAGCTGTCTCCATCAGCACAGGGTGAGGGGCATGGGCAGAGCCCGAACTCGCTGTTCTCTGTCTTGGACCCCTTCGCCTCCTGCCCTCCCCTCCCCTGTAGCAATATCTTTCCCGTGAGGTTTGGGGAGACCCCCAGGTCTCCTCCTGACGTCTCTACCAACCACGCCTCCAGCTGGATTTGCTCCACTGGGGTCTCTCCTCATTTGTTGGAGCTTCCTCGCATCCTGCCTTGCATCTTTGCTCTGTCTGTCCAGTCATGCCCCCTGGGAGGCCTCGCTGTCCCTCCAGCTCACTGGAGTCACGTGCAAGAAAAGACTCATTGCGCACCGTCTCCCATTTGCAAACTCAGCTTCTAAGCAGCCTGCATCGACCGAAGTCTTAGCGGGAAAAGCACAGCCCACTTGAATTGGACAATTTGAGAAGAGTTTATTAAAGACACTGTTCACAAAGATTTGCACAGAATGGGGAAGCCACAAGGGGTCATGCAGGATCCCAAGGCCAGGGAGAGCTGACTCTCCTTAGATCCGAAAGATCTGCAGCCTGGTTTCCTATCGGCTGAACGCAACGGGGAGTGGAAGGGTGACCAGTCAGCCCCAGGGCGCACAGCCGGAAGGAAATGCGTAGGTAGATAGGGAGGGGCACTCAGATGGTCCCCGCCCAACCACCATGACCTCCTTCATCACGGACATAGCCACTCTCCCTTCATGCCCGCACGAGTCCACCCAGGCTCTGTTTACTGCAAATGGATCTCCCACCTGTCTCACAGGTAACTCTCCCTCTTCCTCCTCTCTTCTGTCCCACGACTCAGGAGCTCTCTGTGCTTCCCCCCACCCCCTCAGCATGCAGGTGGGATGAAAGAACTTCAGCCTTTATCACCCCCTGGTTCTGACCACATGGGAAGGAACCGTCTGGCCAGCCTCAGGCCGGTCCTCTCATACGGGAGGGACCTGTGCAGCGTGAGGCCTTCCTCTTCTGGAATGCACTGCTATTGTGTGGCCAGTAGGCTGAGCCCTGGTCAGCACTTCTCTGGCTCATATCCAGCTGAGCCACTGGGGCCTGGCCAGATGGCAGCCAGCAGAGCAAAGGCTGGCTGTGAGCCACAGGCCTGGCTTTGGAACCCAGGCAGTGAGTGGCCCACGGGAGGCAGCATGCCTACAGGCACCTCGAGGCAGGGCTGACGTGACCCAGCCCCTGTCCTAGCGAAGGCCAGCTGGACCGAGGCCTCAGGTCTCCTGAATCTTGCAGGAGCTAGGGGGCGTCCGCCAGGCCTGAGGAAGGCAGTGTGGGGCAGGGCTGAGTGCAGGAGTCTGACAGTCAGGGGAAGAGGCTCTGCCCAGCTCTGCCCCCCATACACCTGGTCTTGGAAGAACTGTTTCCCCCTCTTGGAAGAACCTTTTTCGGAAAATGACCTCTATGGTATATGGACCTCTAATATATGGAAGTGGTCAAGCAAAAATGCAGCCTCGGGTCCTCGTCCTCAATCACCCCACCCCCACTTCCTCCTCCTACCCCACCTCTAACTTCAGTCCCTGAGGCACCCCTTCAGAATCCTGGGGCTCCACAGAAGATGGTTTGGGGGCACCTGGCTGGCTCAGTCAGTTGAGCGTCCAACTCTGAAACCAATTCAGCTCAGGTCATGATCTCAGCATTGTGAGCCCCGCTGGGCTCCCAGCTGAGCGTGGAGGCTGCTTCTCTCCTTCTCCCTCTCCCTACGCCCCTCCCCCCCCCAACTTGTGGGCACAGTCTCTCTCTCAAATAAATAAATCTTAAAAAAAAAAAAAAGATGGTTTAGAAACCTTGGTGTATATGCTCCCTAAGTGGTCCCAGGCAGTTCTCGCATGCTGTGAGGTTTTTTTGTTTTTTTTTTTAAGATTTTATTTATTTATTCAACAGAGATAGAGACAGCCCGCGAGAGAGGGAACACAAGCAGGGGGAGTGGGAGAGGAAGAAGCAGGCTCATAGTGGAGGAGCCTGATGTGGGGCTCGATTCCACAACGCCGGGATCACGCCCTGAGCCGAAGGCAGATGCTTAACCGCTTTGCCACCCAGGCGCCCCTGTGAGTTTTTTTAATGAATAAAAACAGACAAAATATTATCATAAAACTCTCATGTACACAACACCCAGATTCAACAGTTAGCAACTCACAGCCAACCTCGTTTCATTAATATGCCTAAACCCACTTCCTTCCTTCCCGTATCACTGTAAGGCAAATCCCAGACATCATGCCATTTCATCTACAAATATTTTAGCTTGTGTCTCTAAAAGATAAAGACTCATTTTAGGGGCGCCTGGGTGGCGCAGTCGTTAAGCGTCTGCCTTCGGCTCAGGGCGTGATCCCGGCGTTTCGGGGATCGAGCCCCACATCAGGCTCCTCCGCTATGAGTCTGCTTCTTCCTCTCCCACTCCCCTGCTGTGTTCCCTCTCTCGCTGGCTGTCTCTCTGTCACATAAATAAATAAAATCTTAAAAAAAAAAAAGACTCATTTTAAATACATAACTACAATGCCATTATCACACTTTTAAATATCTAATTAGAATTCACGCTTCCAATTGTTTATTTATAGGTCTTTTTTTCCCTCCAATTTGTTTGAATCCGAGTCCGAGTAATGTCCCCATAGTGTAGCTGGTTAATACAACCCTTCAGTGTCTCTGTCTTGCTCTGTGAGTTACAAGTGGCCAGTGAAGGTCAGGGTGACCAGTTTTCCTGAGTTTCTCTGGGAGCAATGAAGACATTCCCAATTCCCAGGAAACTGGAGGGGAAATCTGCTCTGACCTGAGCCCTTTTTAAGGCCTGAGGGAAGGGAAGGGGAGGGGAGGGGAGGGGAGGAGTGAAAAGTCCAGGCTAAGGCTCAGTTCAGTGGTTTCCCACCAGGAAGGTGTAACTGCCTGTTTTGGGGGGCCCCAATCCAGGGCGGGGGTGAGGTCAAACTTCAGAAGAGACAGTGCTGCTCTGGTGGTGAGAAGAATCCAGAAGAGGACAGGTACTTACAGAGTGCACTGCTCTGGAGGCAGGATCCTGGGGTCTAATCCAATAGTAAGACTGACCATTAGCTGTAAACATTTCACTTGGGATGAATGCAGTCCTCTGGCAGGACTTTGCCAGAGGCTGGGACCGCCGAGATGAAGAGGAAGCACTGTGTACCCTCCAAGGAGCCCCCAGCTCTTCAGGAAGGTAGATACGCACATTGTATATTTAGCCTCTGGACTTCAATGAAGTCATCTGTAAAACAAAAATAATAGCACCGTACCTATTAGACCAGCAGGTTTGTATGAGAACCTTCCTAGTTCTAAATAACATTTTAGGAATAGGAAAAAAGGGACAAACTATACCTATAAAAAAGGTGGCAGTGGGAAGGCTGAGTGCTAATCTGGGGGAGGGTGAGGAACATCCACAGAGGACCCCAGAGTCCTTAAGTCCTCTCCTGGCTTTACCAACTACCCAGCTGGGGGGTCTTAAGCAGACCCCCTCCCCCACCATTGGTGTTACTGTGGTGCCTTCCCCGGGGCCTCAGTGTTTTGGAAATGATGGAGTTCAGGAAATGTAGCGTGGTGAACCTTGCTTTTCTGTGGTGTTTGGACAGAATAGGATGTGGATTCCATGGATCATAGCCCCACGGAAAGCCTGGGTTTCTGCTGTCCATGGTACCAAACTACGGCCCAGGCCACGCGCCCTCAGCCTCAGCACTGTGGATATGTTGAGCCGGATAACTCTTTCCTGGGGGCGGGGGGGGGGGGCGTCTTGTGCATTGGAGGGTGTTTAGTGGCACCCCTGGCCTCTACGCACTAGATGCCAGGAACTCTTCCCTAGTTGCGAAAACCAAAAATATCTCTAGACTTTGCCAAATGTTCCCTGGGGAGCAGAAGCCTCCAGTTGAGAACCGCTAGCCTAGGCTAGAGGGATGCTATTTCTCTGTGAAGAGATGTGAGTGTGTGCCTTTCCTTGTGACTCTGCACAAATGGCCAGCGCCTCTGATCTATTTTCGCTTCCAGAATGCTCCCGAGGTGTCAGCGCTTCTTACTTCAGTGCACCTTTACAATGTTTTCTTAAAAACAACTTCAATGGCCCTCTTGGCCACACTTTTTTGAAAAAAGATTTATTTATTTATTTGAGAGAGAGAGAGCATGTGCACATGCAAGCCAGGGGGAGGGGCAGAGGGAGAGAGAAAGAGAATCCTCAAGCAGACTGCCTGCTGAGCAGGGAGCCTGATGCGGGGCTCGATCCCAGGACCCCGAGATCATGACCTGAGCCGAGATCAAGAGTGCAACACTCGACCCACTGAGCCACCCAGGTGCTCCCTGGCCACACTTAGTAAGTGCAGAAATATGGTCACTGGACCCAGGGTAATCATGCTCGCCCTTGATTGATCCAGGCTGAGACTGGAGGAGAGCAGGAGGAGTGGGCAGGTCACCTGAGACCTCTGTGGCTGGGTGGTCCCCCTGGCCCGCTGTCACTGCCAAGTTTGTCCTGTGGCTTCCTTTGCTCCTCCCTTTCATTTATCTGCTGGGAAAGTAAAAGGAAAGAATGATTCTAGAGCATTATTTTCCTGGATCCAGGACCTCCTCTAGGTGATATCACAGCTCTACGCATCCAGGCTCAGTTCACGTCTCTGTGAGACACTGGAAAATATGTGGAGTGGGCACTGGGGACATCAGGCTGGAATCCTGACTGTGCCAAAGACAGCCTGTGACCTTGGGCAAGGGATCAGTCTCTGAGCACAGACTTCTCAACTGTGAAGTGAGGCTATTAATACCTTTTTTACAGGGTTGTGTATAAGGATTAAATGAGAAAATGTTTGTGAAAGAGCTGGGTGGTCAAACTGCCATACAAATCCTAATTACTATTGTTATTATCCGTTGTTCTAAATGAGAGAAGGACTCTCTGTGTGTCAAATAAATAAATAAATAAAGAAAATATTAAAAAAAAAAAAAAAGAAGAAGGGGGTGGAACCTGGGTGGCTCAGTTGGTTAAGCGTCTGTCTGCCTTCAGCTCAGGTCATGATCCGGCATCCTGGCCCTCATGTGCCCCTCCCCCCCACAGCATCAGGCTCTCTGCTCAGCGGGGTGTCTGCTTCTCCCCCCCCCATGCTCTTTCTATCCCCCATGCTCTCTGTCAAATAAATAAATAAAATCTTAAAAAAGATAAATGAGAGAAGGAATAATATCAAGTCCCTTATCCAAGGGGATCCTCAGCCTGTCCCCTTCCCCCCTCAATTCTGCTGAGCCTCACCAGATCACTGCATCCCCATCACTTGTCCCCATCAGACCAGTCTCCTCCCCTTCCCCATATTTTTTCCTCTGGCTGTGTCCCTTAAGGGACCCTCCTTCCTTGAAGGCCTCCTCTCTTCCTTACCTGTCCACACCCATGTCCTTCAGTATCCAGCTCCCAACCTGTCTCCTCTAGATCTTTCCTCTGACAGTTTCCCCCAACTGAGCTACCTACAGCCCCATAACCCCAAGACAAAGTTATGCTCAGTTCTGGGTAAATCTGGGTGGATGACGATGATGATGATGATGATGATGGTGATTTATAAGATTTAATAATAAGAACAGCTAACATTTTTGAAGCACTTCCCATGTGCCAGGCACTGCGCTAAGCACTTTACCTGTATTAACTCATTTACGGAGCGCTGGCTGGCCATATGGGATTGAACATCTGTCTCTGCCTCCAGACACTGGCACAATACCACTTCCTTGGTAGAACCTTCCCCGTTGGCCCCGGGCAGAATTAATATTTCTACTTCTGTGCCCACAGTGCCTGGATATTATTGACCTAATTTTGCTAGCTTTTAATTATTTATCAAAGTCTCCCCTCCCACTCTGTGAACATCTTGAGGGCTAGAGCCCTATTATATTCCTCTTTATTCATCTTGGTGTCCAACAGTGACTGTCACATAGTTGCTGCTCATTAAATGTTTGTTGAATGAATGCACAGATGGATGGGATAATTAATACCATCTCCCCTGATACGAATGTGATTTTATAAGCTGCTCCCTCCACGAGGCCTGACCTCACACTTGAGCATTCTAGACCAGGGCTACTCCAAGCACGATCTGTCTGCAAGCAATTTGTTGCCAGTCCATGACAAGGTAAATGCAGAAACTGACAGTAAGCATTTAGAAAATTTTAGGTAACTTGGCAGAGTAGTTTTGTGTCCACTGGATCTAATAGCTTTAAAAACTGGGCTTTTATTTTGTCCGTCTTTATTTGTTGTTTCCCTTCTCTAGTAACTCATCCCCACTGTACTTTAAAAATCAAGAACCGGTTTTTCTGCACAAGCAGTCTGAGAAGTATGGTTCCAGACCGTCAACCTCACTGGGATCCCCAGGGCTAAAGCCAGTGGAACCCCACAGGTAGAAGGGGCATGCGCGACCCTCCCTCTCTGCGTCCCACCTATCACTGCTTGTTCATTTTTGTCTCTCCTACTGTTTGGAGCGACATGGAAGTGTCTCTTATTCCTGTCTAAATTCCTCTTTTTTCTCCTTTCTTCCAAATCTGGCAGGTTAAATGAATGAAAGCTGACTCTGGTCCGGGCCTGAACAGGAAGAGGAGAGGGCAAGGGAGGGGTCTGAAGAGAGTCTGGGAAGGGAATGATCGGATGGAGCAGGCGGCTGCCCTGAGGAAGGTGGGGAGGCTGCTACGGAGACCGTCCCACCCAGAGCGGTCAGGCGGGCTGGCTGGAGCAGCTGGGCCCGACATGGGGGAAGGGCACGGAAGGCCTCGGACTGGCATCTTCAGCCCAGCGGATGAGAGCCAGGCTCTTGAAGGTGGAAAGAAGCAGTTTCAGGACAAATGAAAAGGGATATGGAACCCTTTTACAGGAGGGCTGTTGAACATGAGGCTCTCATAACTCGCCTGAAGCAAGTGGTCAAGGCCAAAACTGTAAGTAGGTAATGGAGTGATACAGAAGCCCCCTCTTCTCACCCCAGAGTGGGAGTGGAGTGTAGACGTTTAGTCTGAGAAATCAAGACAGATGATCAACATAGGGGTGGGGGGAGGAATTGTGCCATCTGTAGATGCTTCTTTAGCAAACGAGGTCTGAATCCCACACCAAAAAGGCAGGAAGGGCAAGGCTTCATTAGAGCCTAATCGATGGCATTAGCATATTTAAAGATCAGGTCAAGAGGAGGACAATGGGACTCAGAAAGGCAGAATTTGATAGTGTTTATAAAACATACAGAAACACAGAATCTGGAAGTCTGGGGCTGTCTGGTCCCTGGAAAGTCAGCTCTGAGGTTCGGCGGGGCTGGAGAACAAGGACTTAACAGGGGCTGGGCGAACATCCCTGAGGGCCCACCAGCTTCCTCTCCTCTGATTCCACAACTCACTGCTTCTGTGACCTTCCGATCAAGAATTCTGCTCCCACAAAGAACTGCCTAGAAAGGAGGGACCATGAGGCCCACGCATTTGAGCATCAGGTCCCCTCAACAATGATGATGACGGTGGTGGTGATGGTGATGCTAATAGTGACTATTGCTTAGTGAGGGACTAAGCCCACGCTACGTGCCAGGCACCATTCCAAGCCATTTACAAATATTAACTCATTTAAACCGACCTACAACCCTATGAAGTAAGCATTCCTACCCCCATTCTATAGATGAGAAAATTGAGGCTCTGTTAAATAATTTTTCAGGTTTATACAACTTGTAAGCAGAAGAGCCAAGACTGGAACCCAGGCTACCTGACTCCAGAACGTACACTGGACTAGACCACTCTGCATTTCATTTTTGTTGAGGGTAACACATTGGCAATCTGGTTCGTGCCGCCATCTCTTTCGGGCTTGGGTGGGGACAGTCTGTGCTGGATTCAGCATAACGAGCTCTACAGCACTAACCCTAATGGGGGTTTTTGCAAGACTCAGGGCTGTGTGCTTCATCAAGAAAGTGCCACCCTGTGTGGCTGAGCCAGTGTGACCAGCTGGCTTCCTGGGCAATGCCCCTCCCGGCTTGAGAGCCCCAAACCCCTTCAGGGCGCGGCCCTCCAGGTACTTTGAGCTGGGAATCAGGAACCTGAGGTCAAGGCTCAACAGTTGGGGGACTTCAGACTGGTCACCACCAGTCTGCACCTCAGTTTCCCTGCAAGGAGACTGTGCACGTTTAATCACACTACCTCTTTCTGAGTGAGCAATCAGCTGGACCTATGAACGCACTGGTTCTTAGCTAATGTGATGGGAAGTGGGTGGAAAGGAGCGGGGAGGTGCAGCGGGGCACGGAGTCCAGGGCAGTTAGGAGCAGAGATTGATTTCAAAGCCGGCTCACCACACTTTGGGACCGTGCTCCACCCGGGAGTCCTCCGGCTTGCTCTGAAGGGGCTTTGCTTGGCGCTGCAGGCTGCAGCTTTGCCGAGTGGCTCCACCTCTCTTCAGCTTCCCCTTGGGGGAAGGAAGGGGTAGGAGAAGTCAAAATTTCTGCCCAAATGCAAGGGCTGGAGAAGAAAGTTTAAGGGACTGGAGGAGGTGGGAGCTGCTTCTCAGAGCTGGGGTTGGGGTAGGGAGCTAGAGAGCCAAGCGCGCCGAAGTCCCGGGGGTCTGGCGGGGAGGCTGACCCCTCCTTCGAGGGTCCGGCCGACAGGGGGCGCTCGGCGTCCTCCACGCCCCGCTTGCTGGATGCCTAGCTGCTTTCCCCTGCTGTAGTGCAATGCGCGCTCTGCTTTCCCCTCCACCGTGCTCAGACGCCAGCTAGTCCTGCAGGGCACCGCCGGCTGCCCTTCATCGTAGGGTCCCCAGGTTCAGCCCCTTGCCTGGACCAAATTGGGCAGGCGCTTAGTTTGTGGAACGAACGAATGAATGAATGAACGAACGAACGAAGGAGAAGAATTCGTCCCGCTAAGCTTCGCGTCTCTGCGCGCACCTGGCGTGTGGCTGCCAAAGGTGCTGCGGGTCGGATTCAACCCAGCTGAAGCGGGGGCGGCGCGGACCTTCTCCTGGCCGGCTGCAGGGCGGGAACTGGCCAAACGCAGTTTCCAGCCTCACCCGGTTTCCGCGGCGCCGCTGCTCAGTCGGGGCTGCCCTATTCCCCAGTCTCCAAACGCCTCGCTCTCAGAGATTCACCTGAGCCCCCCAAGTTCCCCCAGACTCCCTGGACTCCCCAGGCCCGACCTCAAGCCAGGCAGGAGGAGGGAGGCAGGAGGCGGGAGGCTGCCTCCTCTCCCGCCCCCGCCCCCGCCCCCGCCCCCCCATCCCGGGCTGCAGCGGCCGCCACCGCTGCCAGTGCGTCCCGCCGACTGCCGCAAACCCGGGCGCAGGGAAAGGGGGTCAGCAAGGCGAGGGAGCGGGGAGCCAGCCCGGGAAGGGGGGGCGGAGGAGGCGAGGGGGAGCGAGCAGAGGGGCGCGGCGCGGAGGAGGGACCGAAGGGGAGGGGAGAGGCGCGGGAGAGAGGGGAGGGGACGCTAGGCGAGGGGGCGGGGAGTCGAGGCGGGGAGCTGCGCGGACCGAGGGGGAGGCGGCGGGGACGCGAGGCGGCTGTCGGCCGGGCTGAGTCAGGAAACGGCGGCCAGACTTGCCCCGGCCGGGTAGAGCGGAAGCCCGCGGGGCCGGGCCGGGCTGCGGGGCTGGGGAGCGCCGAGCCGGGCACCTCGGAGCCGGGCAGCGACACGGGAGCCCGGCCGCCCAGCCCGCGCCGCCGCCCCAGCCCGCCACCGTCGGCCGGCCCCTCTGGGATGTCCGAGGGACCCAGGCGTCCGGGACGGTGATCGAGCGAGCCCGAGGATGGGACGGCTCCCGCAGCTGCGGCTCGTCAAGGTAAGAGCGAGCGGGTCAGCCCTCGAGCGCAGGCGCCCCCAGCCCTGTGCGGGCGCGGGACGCGGGTGGGCTGTGGGTGTGATGGGGGTCACTGGGGGGGGGCACGGGTCCCTCTCCTTGGACCTCTGGAGCCGGCGTGGCGGGGGCGGGGAAGACTCAAGTGAAAAAAAGACATCATTGTGGCGAAGCTGCTGGGATGTTGGCGGAGGAGGGGGTCCGCCCACCCGGGCCACCGGCTCTGTGCGGAGAATCGCTTTAGGCTTTGGGAGTGAAAACTTGGTTCCATCGCCCACCCACCACCCCCCCCAACCCCGATGCAGACCCCGACCCAGGGACAGGCGGCTCTGGAGGTGGGTTCCCCACCGGCCCCAGCACCCTCTCACCAGCTCCCCCACTCCGCCCGCCCCCGCCCTGTTCTTAGGAGCTCCTTCCTGCCCCTTACCCTGCTCGGGAAGCTGCGCGTCCGGGGAGATAAATGTCCCCCGTGTCTCCCAGCCTTTGATCAATATCGCAATCTCCGGGGAGGAGACGGTGCATCCGGCGGCCGTTACAGCCCTGCGCGGCGGCCGCCCGGCAGGAGCCCAGCGCTCGCTGCCGGAGCCTTTGCACTCGCGAGTCCCTGCGCCGCGCGGGCGGCCGCTCCTGCTTCTCCTGCTCCCGGTCTGGCGATGCGATTCCGGCGCCCGGAGTTTAGAAAAAGTCGCCAGACCGCACGTCCAGCGTTTGCCGGCTTGAAGTTCGGGGGCGACGGGGAGTGCCAGCGGGCCGCGTCCGCCGGGGAAGGGCCGGGGGTGTCGTCAGTCCGGCCCGCCGGTAGTGACAGCCGCCACTTCCAGTACCGAGCGCTTCCCAAAGCGGTTCGGCTCGCCGGGTGTAGGCGCGTAAGCAGCAGCCGGAGGGAGAGGTGGGTGGGCCTCGGCACCGCTGCCCCGGAGCCCTGCTCTCGCTGGAGGATCCGGACTCCGCAGGGTCGGTGTGGACGGCCTGGGCTACAAACACAGACCATGCCAGCTTGACTGGGTTCAGGGCATTTAAAAGCGATTACACTGAAAAGAATTGAACGGATTTGGGGGATGCGAATTTCATTTTCCATCAGTTATTAAACCAACTGTATGTATACCAGCTCACAGTGGTTTGACTTAAATCCCCCAAATTCAAATTTTAAAATGTTAACAGCTGCCTGTTGGTCAGTGGAGACTTTACCAGTTACTGAAGCTTTCTCCATCCTGTCTCCCAAATATTTATACGTGATTTTTAAAAAACGGCCGAGGGTTGGTCTGATTGAACCCATATCCCCTCCCCCACTCGTTAACTGAGGACTAGGGGTGAACCCAGAGATTATTTTCTGGGTGATCAGGAGATGGGGGAGGGAGGGAGAAAAACATCCAGGGAGGTTGAATAGATGGTATTGAATGAGAATATTTTCCGAAAGGCTAGTGTGTACCCAAGCTTGCTCTGAGTTCACTGATCAGTTAGACTGAATTGGATCTTTTAAATGGATTCAAAGAATTGAACTGTAGGTTTTGGGGTTTTTTGTTAAGTTTACATGGTAATAGGTAAATGTTCTTTCTCCGGCCTTTCTTAGAATCCTGTGCAATTCTCTGCTTAGAATTGTCACGTTTTTCTAAAAGAAAAAAAGGATATTTTTTTTCTGTCCTTATGTGTGTGTTTTCTTTCTAGATGGTGAGATGTGTGTTTCTCCTACTAGGTGGGGAGGTGTGTGCCCTTTATGTCTGGCCTAAGGAACTCAGGAGGTGTTCAATAAATACCAAATGAGTGAGAGGCAATGAATGAATGAGCAGCGAATGCTGGTTTCAATTAAATAATTACTTTTTTCTTCTATTTATGTAGCACGCACAAATTGCTGGGTGTTTTTCAACCTGCTTTGCAAATATTAAGTCACTTAGTCTTCCTAACAGCCCTAGAAAGTAGGGATTATTACTGAGGCACAGAGAGGCTAAGTGACTTGTTCAAGGGCACACAGCCAGTGAGTAGTGAGTGGAACCAGAATTCAAACCTAGGCACTGTTGTTCCAAGGGTTTGTTTGTTAGCTTTGATCAGTGAATATTGTGAGCCACTTTAATCTCATCCTAGACCTCTGCCAGATGAGAGCCCAGGTAGTTCTGTCAGTTTGAATCTACGGGAGTTAATCCGACATCCAGCTCAGTCCCCAACAAGTCAGGCAGCATTGGAAAAAGACACACTCTGGGGCACTTAGTGTGGGGTCAGCACTGCCCCGGTTATAGGGGACTGGGGGAAAGTGTGGATGCAGAGGAGGACACAGGTGAAATATTGTCTACGTGTCCAGGAGAGAGGGGGATCGAGCACCTCTGGGTCACCTACCCCCCAGCTGCAGTTCCCTGCAGGGAGACCCAAGTCTGGCTCCCAAGTGTGGGCTGCAGGTGTGTGGGTGGAGAAGGCAAAGCCTGGTGGGACAGCAAAGGAGATTGAGTTCTGAAGCCGGTGCTGGTTTTACTGCTATTGTTCTTATCATAAGAGCAATCGAGGAGTGTCACACTGTCTAGAGACCAGAGGGGCGATTATTCCCCTCACCCTCCTAATACAGCTACTGCGATCATTTTTGAGATGATCCCTGTAGGTGCCTTCTCAAGTGCAGGTTTGGGTAACCGCGTGGCCGTTGGGCGCACCTTTACTGTGTCAGGTTATTCCCGAGCCTCCAGAGGGAGGTTGTCAACATCTGCATATTGCTTGTGCGTGGATATACTTTGGATCCCGTACTGGCGCACATTTGGACCATTTCCAAATTCTTTTTTTGACAGATACTGTGGAGCCACTTTTTGAGGGGAGCATTGGCCAGAAGGCAAAAAAGTTAGCCCAGGGTGAGGCTATGGGCTGCCACAGACCAGGTACAGAGTAGGAGCGGGTGGCTGAAAGCCAGCCGAGGCTTTCGGATTCTATATGAGTCTCTAGGGAGGGGGTCAGTCCAGCTCTCAAGGAGGGGACAGACCCATGGAAAGTAGGACACTGACCCAGAGCCTGCGAGGGTCAGCTCAAGTGGAAAATCCATTTCTCACCCTCTCTGCCCTTTGCTCCTCAGAGAGCATCAGCAGCCAGCGGGGGTCAGCTGCACAGAAGAAGGAATTTGGAGGGTCCAAGGTGCCCCCTGGCTGCACCCCCGCACACCCACAATGCATGCTGAGCCCACAGGCCCGAACCCTGGCCGTGGTGTGGCCTGGAAGGAAGGTGTTAGGCACAGGGCTGATCATTTCTGCAGTTATTGGGGTGGAAAGGCCATCAGCCTGGGATTTGGCCAACCTGACTTGGGTCTCAGCTGTGCCTCTAATCAGCTGTGTGACTTAGGCAGCTCACCTTCCCTCTCTGAGCCATTTCTCTGTCTGGAAACAGGGGGTATTGGACTGGATTCCCTGGTACCTTTCACATGTCTGTGAAAGACCTCTTTCCAAACACTCCTTAGAGCCATGACCTTCCACGGGAAGAGTGGGCTGCAGCAGGTCCACTCCCCAGCTCTGTTCCTCCCCGGCTGTGGGACCCTGGTACTTGGTACCCGGACTCAGGACCCTGTCTGAGTTTGAGTATCTCCAGCTATGAGATGGAAGCAGTGCCTAGCTCACAAGGCTGAGGTAAGGATGAAAGAGTTAATACACGGAAAGTACTTGAGTTCGTTTTCAGAAAAAGTTGCAAGGTGACTGCTCTTCAGACAAAACGGGGTAACGCAGGAAAAGCAGCTAGGAGAAGCTCTTGGACGCTTCATATATAGCATTTTCTCATCTTTCCCTTTTCACAGACTGAACCCAATAATCCCCTGCACATGGTGGCTATTTCATGAATGTTCGTTGATTAGATGGATGGCATCGTTGTCGCTTCTTCCAGTCGGCTATTGTCCGATCAGAGTGGACAGACTGCTATTCCCATGAGATGCAGATGTCATGTCAAAACCACCCTAGCGGAAAAGCCATCTCGGGGCGCCCGGGTGGCTCAGTCCGTTAAGCCTCCGACCCTTGATTTCAGCTCAGGTCGTGATCTCAGGGTCGTGAGATCGAGCCCCTTGGGCTCCGTGCTGGGCATGGGGGGATGCTTGGGGTTCTCGCTCTCCTTCCCTCTCCCTCTGCTCCTCCCCATCCTCGCTAAAAGACAAAGAAAGAAAAAGAAAAAAAAAGAAAAGCCATCTCTGATGCAGAAGACTGGAACAGCGCCTTAAGCCTACTATGGATGGAAGGAAGGAAGGTAGGATGGAAGGAAGGAAAGGAGGGAGATACAGAGGGAGGAAGACAGCAAGCAACAAACAGCCACTGCAACACCCCAGTGATTTAGAGGACCGTTGAGTGTAGAGCCTCGTCTGGGGAAGCTCTAGCCCCTTTGCTGTGTCTGGAGGGGAGCTAGTCGGTAGCAGGTGACATGGGCCTTTCTTGTTTCCTCCTCTCTGCAGAGAGGGATGGAGTGGTGATCGCTCCCAGCTCTGACTTTCCCCTAAGCAACCCTGGAATCAACAAAAGGAAGAGTGAGCCCATTTTGGAGCTGAGGCCAAATCTCAATTTTAGCTGCAGTTTTACATTCAAAGAATGAATTTGTTAATTACAGATGACTCCTGTTCACTTAGATTCTCAGAGTCGTTGTTCAGTGTGTGTCTTTACTTGCTCTTGGCCAGCCAGTCCTCACTCTGCCCCACGTGGCGGTCAGAATCTTCTTGTACAGGTGGGGACATCAGGTGAAGCAGATGCGGGCTCCAGGCAAGTCAGGTTATCACTCTGAACCTCAGTTTCTTCGTCTGTAAAAAGGGAGAAATAGTACCTACTTTATGGGATTAATCGTAATGATTTCATGAGATGTCAGGTGTGAAATTAAGCACAATTGCAGAGTGTCTGACTTAATAAACAATTAGCTAGAGTAGCCACTTAATAAATCCGACCAAATTGTATCCATCCAAAGAAGACCATCAAAGGACGGGGTGAGGGAATGGGAGGTGGAGGACGGAGTGTTCAGCAATGGAGAATCTCCTCCTGCCCCAGAGTCCTTGTCACAGTCCCTGGGGAAAAGGGATTGGGTCACCTGCTGTCAGCTGAGTGCAAGGTCAAAGGACAGAGGGGCCTACAACTGGCCCTCTGAACATCTGACATGTGAAACATTTGATAATAAAAGTGAGATGCGTAGGGAGGATAATTCAAAATGATTAACTCACTGATGCAAACGATTATTTTGAAAACAACTAGCTGGAGTCCATCAAGCAACCGTTCCTTTCCAGAGTAAGCAGCGGCGTCTGCTTCAGCAAAATGGAGAAGGCAGGTGGAGGGGGAGAGAGGGAAGAAGCCTTGGGGAATGTGGACATAAACTTCCTTTCCTGTGAAATGGCCCCGTTGAGATGCGTTTCTGGGAGACAGGTCCCGTGTGTACAGAACTGCCGATTCAAATGCTCTCTCCAAACGCGCTCTTTCGGCCACCTGTCCTCTCAGTGGACATGAACCTCTTTCAAGGACAAATGAAAGTATTTGGGAGTACCCTGCCTGCCCTATAAACACGGGCAATTTCATGATCCCTCCCTGGCCCTGCTGGGCCCTCGGGGAGCAGCCCCAGTGAGGCACTTTGAGGAGGGGTTTTGTGGGTACGCACCTGCCCTCCTCCACCTGTCCATCTGTTTCCAACCTCCAGTCAATCTGGCCATGAGCCAGGGCGCCTAGGTCAGAGTCCAGGACAGGAACTGGCCAAACTGGTCCAGCTGCTTCCCTTGCTTTGTTCTAGGCTGTCAGACTACAATTTGGAGTTTTAAGAGGCAGTAGGGCTATCCTGGGGCACAGGGGGAAACTTAGTTGAACCTTTAAGTGGTGGGAGGTGGGGACTTTGGGACAATGTACTGCTCCGTGTGCCTGGCAGGTACCTGGAGCGTAAGAGGCTGGAAGCAAGCCTAACCAGGGTGATGGGCTAGGGCAAGGGGTGGCTGTGACATTTCATTCAGGGCAGGGACTTTCTCCCTGGGGATCCGTGTTTCCCCAGCCTCCTTGGCAGAGTGTGGGAAGGGCTCAGAGGCTCCAGAGGTGCCCGCCCTGGCACATGGGGACAGAGCTGGGTGGGGAGAGGGAAAGAGGCCCAAGGAGGCGGGGCTGCACTCTGCAGGCTGGGGAAGGTGACTGGACCCAGGGCCATGGCTGCTACCCTGAGGGAGGGTTGAAGGAAAGCCCTGGGCTGGCTAAGGCACATTCCTCAGGGGTCCAGGCCCCCAGCACTGGTCCCCCCACTCCCCATCCCACTAACAGAAGCGAAGGCCCAGCAGGCCATGGGCCTGCTCAGGGCGGACAATTTTATTTTTATATAAGATGCGAACATGCAGAAGGCCAGCGAGAGGCAGACAGAGAGACAGAAAGTAAAGGGGACGCAGAGGTGGGCACCAATGGCTAAAGTCAGCATGAGAGAGAGAGAGATCAGAACAGAAACCCTAGAGGACAGAGGAGGGAGGAAAGGAGAGCGAGAAAGAGAGAAAGAGGTCTAGCAAGAAAAAAGACCCACATGACATTTTTGGGGTTTTGCTTTGTACTTCTATACCCCTGGCCCCCAAGAGAGTGCGTGCCCCTGCTTCTGAGGTCAGAGACAGCATTCCCCTCTTCATTTCTTCTAAGAATTATCACCCCCCCATCCCTACCCTTCTGCCTGGTGCCTTCCTCAGCTGTCAGGGGAACCCGGGAGAGCAGGGATGCTCTGAGGCTCGCTGTGTGGCGGCTGGGGACACATGCAGGGGCGCAGAAAGGAGCGCTCCCCTCACCCGCACCAGCCTTCCCCTGCCCCCAGAGCTGAGTTCCCCTCCGAAGTTCAGAAGGAGCCTGCTGCCTTTGTGGTCCTAACTGACCCCCAGTGTGCAGTCTGTCTGTCTGTCTCTTTCATACACACACACACACACACACACACACACACACTGGGATTCCAGGGAGTGAACCACTGTTGCAGCGTAACAGCGTGCCCCCACCTGCTACCCCCTCAGATGGTCACCACCCGGTCCTGTCTCCCTAAGCACAGCCGAACCAGCAAGCCTGGGGTGTGGCCTCCACCAGCCTGAGGCCAGGGCTGGAGGACAGACTCCGAAAGGAGCAGCTGGGCACCCAGGGGCTGTGGGCTCAGCAGTGGGAGCGGACGGCAGGTTGGGCAGTCTCCATGGTCACTCCCTTGGCCACACGTGCCTGATTGGGAGGCAGAGAGGCTGGCCCTTGGAGGGAGGCCCGTCTCCTGGGCTTGGTCTGAGCCCCTGCCCTTACCCCTCCTCCTGTCTTTCTCTCCAACCAGCTGCTCTTGGCTGAGCTGCCTCTGTGCCGGGGCCCACACACGCGACCCTGTTGAGTCCTCCTGTCCCCTTCTAGAGCTGGAAGAATCGGACCCTCGGGCATCCATCGATGCTCTGGCCCTCCGCCTCCGTCAGACCGTCCTCCTTCCTACCCCATCTGCGTCCGCCCTGCCTTTGTTCATGCTGTTGCTCCTTGTGGGGCTCCACCCTCCAGGCTCTGCACCAGTCCTGGCTGACATGTTCCAAAGTCTTCCTGAACTATCCCTACCCCCTCTTCCAGGAAGCCCTCCGGTCCAAGTGCATCTCTCCGTGGTTGTTCCTGTGCTTTGCTCTGTGTCTCCTCCCCCTCATGTGAGCCTCGAGCTCATGGTGGGCTCTCAAACAACAGGGCAGCCTCTAGTTCTTTGGTGTGTCCTCCCACAGGTTGCTCCAAACATGGACCCCTAGTCTCTCACACCCCCTGAGCCCTTGTTCCCACCGTAGATTCTGAGCTCCGCCAAGGCCAGGAGGAGTCCCTCACACACACACACACACACACACACACACACACACACACACGAAGGTCCCCAGCACGCCGTCGGGTGCGCCACGCCCACCCGCACGCAGACCACCACGCGGAGTTCGGGGGAGGGCATCGCCCGGTTCCTGCTCCCTGCCGCATGTTTGTCTGTGTGCTTAGAGGTGCTATGGCGACAGGAGACACAGAAATGACAAGCTAGACAGATAGTTCTCTGCCTCTGTGTGTGGATTTATGACTCAATGGCGGATCGAGTGCGAGGCTGTTGGCGCCACTTAGTGACATGGAGCGATTCCAGCCCTGCCCGGCGTCCCACCCCCATCCCCATAGCACTGGGGACGTTTGTCTACGTATGAAAGCAAGGGCAGCATTTGGCTTCCTGAGGGGTTCTGGGCAGGTTGGTGGGAGACGTCGCGGGGGGGAGATTTGGAGCTGGGCTGACAAAGGTGTGAGATCCTTCTCAGAACCGGGGGTCTTCAGACACCAGGGCACTGTGGTCCCCAAGCAGGGGCCAGGGAGGAAGCATGGTGGCAGCCTGGGGTTCCTTCCACACGACTGCCCTGGTTCTGCTGGGAATGAGGAACAAATGGCCAGGCAAGACAGAGGTGTGCAGAGGACACCGGAAGAAAGGAGTGGGCCCATTCTTGGCTCCCTCTAGGGGATCCTGTCTCTCAATCCACATCCCAACCCCCCAATTCCTTACGCAAGGGGGTGGGGCCGCCTCTGATGTTTTTCTCTCCAGTTTGCTGGGCCCCCGATAGCCTCGCCATTCATGCTGCTGCCAGGCTGTGAAATGTAGGGCCCATGTGTGCCCCTGAGAAGCTGAGGACCCCCAAGGAAGGAGTGCTGTCCCTAAAGTTGGGGGGCAGGGGTGCCTGGGGTTGGAGTCAGCTCGGCCACTTCCCTGCTGGGTAAACTTGGGTAAGTCACACAGCCTTGCCAGGCTTGGTTCTCCTCTGGACCATGATGGAAAAGAAAGGAAATACTATGTGGGGAGGAGCCCGCCCCCAATAAAACTCACTGAGTGAGACCTGCTGCCTTTACTGGGGGGCCCCTCCCCTCGCCTCTGCTGCCCTGGATGCTGGCCCCAGCCACGGAGCTTCCTCCGTGGGGCCTCCCTGATAAGCCAGCCACAGTCTGCTCTCCTCCAGCGAAGGCGGGGCTTCTCACACGGGCTGTGGGGAAGGACCCCATGGATTTTTCCAGTCCATGGCAGACAGGCCCCTGGTCCTACTGCGTGTGATGATGGTTCAGCCTGTACCACACGCCCGCGCTGGAGAGGTGGACGACATCTGAGTTGGTCCAACCCTGTTCATCTCTCGACAACACGGGAGGGTGTCCGAGCAAGGACAGTTCACATCAGTGTATCCAAATGCTTACTCTCGGTGACAAATGGTTTGCAGCCCAGCACCCATCCCGACTACCCTTTGAGTACCGCTGTACCACTCTTCCTTTGCAACCAGAATTGATGGCCCGGAATCTCTGGTTCACTTTTCATGGGAGCCTGGCTGCCAGCCACGCTCTGCACCTGTCCGCCTCCTGCTGTCAGGATCTGGGCGACAGAGTGGCTCTTTCTGGCAGCGGAGGCTGGGGGCCTGATGCAGGAATAGCTCGCGGCCAGGAGGGTGGAAACCTTTGGTTTCTTTGGAGCCCTTACCCCTGGCAGTTTTGTGTGGGCCCCTCCCCCTCCTGGTTCTCACTCATCACCGGCACTGGCACCGTGTCACTGAGGTCAGGGGAAGATCTTCCGTGGTTTTAGCCCAGGGCTTGCCCAAGATAAGGGAGCCCGACTTCTCCAGGGCTCCAGGGCCCGACTCTGCCTCCCGCCTCCAGGGTGCTGGCCCTGGGCACGGCTGCCCCAGAGCCCCGTCTGGGTGCGCCCTGCTAGCTGGCTTCGGGGAAGAGGCTGCCATGCGTGCCTTCCCCGTGCTACATCGGTGGCACCCACAGGCAGGCACCTGCTTCATCCCTGCACCTCCTGCTTCATCTCTGCATCTCCCAGGCGCGTTCCCGCAGTTCCCCTGCTTTCAGCCAGAGGCCAGGAGGTGGGTGAGTGAGTGGTCCAAGGTCCCATGGGGCGTTTGCAGGAGGGAGTGAGATCAGGGCCTCTTTCTGTCCTTCAGACCTGTCTCCCTTGTTCCCCCATTCTTTCCAGGGTCGCCCTCCCAGCTTCCGTGATGGGCCGGCAGGGGCATGTTTTCAGATCTGGGAGGAAACTACAAAACCCTCCCATGAGGGGCTTCCGAAGGGTTTCCGTGTCTCGGCACGACTGTCATTTGTGGCCAGGTCATTCTTTGCCGTGGGAGCTGTCCTGTGCACTGAGGCCGTAGGGCAGTGGCCCTGGCCTCCAGCTGCTAAAGGCCAGTAGCCCTCCTCCACCTGTGGCCACATGACATGTTTCCTGGGGGACAAAACTGCCCCCAGGTGAGAATTTCTGGGTTAGCTCGGGTACCCTCATTTCCAGTGGCCCTGCGGAATCACTGGGAGAGCGTTAAAAACTAGAGTTTCCCCTCAGGCCTGCTGGACCTGAATCCCTGGGGGGAAGCCCAAGAAACAGAATTTTCTATCTCGCATATGCCAAGGACTCTCTGGAAACTTCTGATCTCACCTAATTCACTTCTTTTGCAGGCAAGGAAACAGACAGGGCCATTGCCTGTCTTATGGATGATTATGGTTGTTCCTAATCTCTGACCTCAGTGACCCTGCTCAGTGGGGTTTGGTGGCCCCGAAGCCCCTTTCAACCATCGCTTCATGGCCTTGGAAGGCAGTTGCTTCTCCGGAAAAAACAGGCTTAAAACCTTTAGCGTTTTTCTAATGGAACCTGATTCCCACACGTCAGATGATTTCACTCTGTCTTCCTGGTCCTCTTCACACCCCTTTTAAAAGGCGGCTTCTTAAAGGACGTCCTTTTTCTGCTGACACTGAAATCCTCCTCACTTCACACGTGTCGGAGCAGCTCAGCCGAGGGCACAGCTATAGTGACACTTGCGTAGTTGGTGTCTTCGCACACTGTCCCCAACACCTCAGCTCTGTCGCCCAGAGTAGCAGATGCCTCTCCCACGCCCTCGGGGATGGTTTCCCAGTGGCTGGAAGCCATCACGCTCCCAGGAGCAAGGGGCTGGATCAGAGTCTCGGCCCGGCTCCACTCCTCTCCAAGAACCAAACTCAGCCCTTCCCGAGTCCCCTGACAGCGTCCGACTGGTGACTGCCCACCCCCCAAATTCCCACTGCCAGCTCCTGGGGAGCCAGGCTGTCACCC
Organism: Ursus maritimus; assembly: GCF_017311325.1. Classification (NCBI taxonomy): domain Eukaryota; kingdom Metazoa; phylum Chordata; class Mammalia; order Carnivora; family Ursidae; genus Ursus; species Ursus maritimus. Next base: position 16,852,487 of record NW_024424897.1, on the reverse strand, counting down.
CGAGCTAGACATCAAGAGGCAAAGGAAACCTGTAACCCCTCTTTGGGAGGGTCCATGATGAGGGGTGGGGAGTAGGAAGGGAGGCAGGACAGGCAGGGAGACAGGCTATCCCATCCAGGTTTGCAACCCGTGCACTGGAACGCGGCTCCCATCCCAGGCCTTCCAGTCACCGCAGTAAGCGACCTTGAGCAAGTTACCATCTGTGTGGATCAGCTTGTCTTCTGTTCAGTGGGAGGAGAGTAAAGGCTCCAACTTCTTGGGGTTGAACAGGATTAAGTAAGAAAAAATCAGAGTTTGGCACGGTGCAAGCCTTTAGCAAAAGCTGGATTTAGAGAAAGGAAGGGAGGGAGGGAGGGAGGGAGGAAAAGCTGGAGAGGTTAAGACAAGGGGAGAGAGGTTGATGGGTGGGAGGGAGGCAGGGAGGCTGAAAAGGTGTGAGCTATGAGGAAACACTAATGAGTGAATCTGAGGGGGAACCCTACGAAGAGGGGAGAGAATGATTGCATGAGAAGCAGAAAAGGAGAGCCGATGGGGCTGGGAGGTCAGCAGGGCTCTGGGCACTGTCCCTCCCCACGGAAGGCACACTCCACTTCTGCAGGGGGCTGCTGGCTCCTGGGAACAGAGCGGTGGTGGAAAGTGGGTGCACATGCCCTGGGTGGGCAGGGGACCCGGCAGGGGGTTCCTCTGGAGAGAAAGGCCAAGTCAGGAAGGAAGCCACTTGCACAGAGTGGAATAAGAGTTCTCACGGCTACCTGTTACCTGCTGACCCTGTGTTCAGCCCCATGCTGTTTTATTTTATTTTTATTTGTTATTTTTTAATTAAATTAAATTTAATTTAAAATCAGTTAATTACCATAGAGTGTATTATTGATTTCAGAGGCAGAGTCCAGGGATTCATCAGCTGTGAAGAATACCCAGGCTCCTCAATCACGTGCCCGTGCTGTCTTGAATGCACCGTATTGTTGACTCTTCAAGAGCTTCAGAGCGTAGCTTTCATCCCTATTAGTCCCGTGTAGAGATGGGGAAACTGAGGCTCAGAGAAGTTAAGCCACCCAAGGTCACACAGGTAGGAAGGGGCAGATGAAAGGTCCCAACGCGGGTTTCTCCTCTCCGGTGCACCCTGAAGACAGAGCGTGTTCAGACCCGGAAAGGAATGTAGGGAACACACTGCCCTCCTCGTTTTACAGATGAGGAAACTGAGGCAGGAAAGGGGGCAAGGGAGTGACTTGTCCAGGGAGTGAGTTTGCCAGGGTCAGAACAGGAACTCAGCCCCGCAATTCCCACTCCTTAATGCTTTTTCCTTCAACACACCCAGGAACGAAGCCTCCAAGAGAGAGCTCCTGGCAGCTGGAAGAAGAGAGATACAGGAAAAGAGGGAATAGGAAGTGTCCTGGTGGGAATTACAAAGGGACCCCGTGGTCAAAGGAGGCAGAGAGTAGAAACCCACCTGTTCATTCATTCAATCATTTATTCATTCAGGCGTAGTGGGGCCTACTCTGCGCCAGGCCCCACTGAGGGTCCAAAGGCAGCCAAACACAGACCCTGCCCTCAGGGAACTTAGAACCCAAGGGCCAGTATATCTGGGATCTGTGCAGGGGTCTGTGTAAATTCAGAGCTGGGGCCTTACAGGTCCTCACTGCCCCTGAGCTGGGTGAAGCTGTGCTGAGGGGTTTCATCAGAGGAACAGAGGAGTGACTAGCGCCCTGGGCCCCAGGGGAGAAGGGGCGGAGGCGAGGAACACCCCGGCGAGCTCCCCCTCCCAGATCTGTAGGCAGGAGATTTTCCTTTCCATTTTTTCCTCTCTGTACAACAGCAATTTAAGTTAATTAAATGTAACAATAAATTATTTCTCATCTGCCTAAAATAATCTTTCACTGCTCCCCCACTTTGGGGAAAGAGCACGGGCTCTTTGCCTTGAGGCGGGGACAGGCTGTGGCTGCCCTAGAGAGAGGCCGTCGGGGAGGATCTGGCCTGGGCAGGATGGGGAAGGGAGCCGCTCAGGGCGCAAAGGCCCTGGGCAGTCAAGAGGGCCCAGAAAGGGCACACGGCTTTGCCGTCCTTTGTTCCAAGTCTACTTTCCCTGGCTAGTCTTCAGAGCACCTCCGCGTGGGTCAGAAAACACCCCGTGGAGGGTCTCAGTGCTGCTGGGGCACAGCCTGCAACCCTGGCCTCCAGTGACCCCTCTGCTTGGCCCCTTGTGCAGGACCATTGCACGGGGGCCCGCCTCTCCCCCACACCAACACTCTGTGTGTATAGATACAAGTCCCGTAGGCACAGACAGGTTTCTGAAGAGTTTGGCTGGGCGTGTCTTCCTTCTACAAATCAGATCCTAGGATTTTTAAAAAATATTTGTTTACTTATTTATTTTAGAGAGAGCGTGCTTGTGAGTGGGGGGAGGGGCAGAGGGAGAGAATCTTCAGCAGGCTCCCTGCTGAGCACAGAGCCCCACACGAGGCTCCATTGACCTGAGCCAAAATCACGTGCTGGATGCTCAACGGACAGACTGAGCCACCCAGACACCCCCAGATCCTGGTTCTTAAATGCAACAAGGGAGAAGCTTTTAAAGAAATCCTGATTTATGACCCCTCCTCTTTTTGATAAATTTAGATTTTCTTCTCTTGGCTTTGCTCGAAACAGGCAGCACCTTGCAAACCATATATCTGATAAAGGGTTAATATCTAAAATATATAAGGAATGCATACAACTCAACAGCAAAAAAATCCAAATAATCCAGTTAAAAATGGACGAAGGACCCAAATAGGCATTTTTCCAAAGAAGATACGCAAATGGCTAACAGGTACATCAAAAAGGTGCTTACTCATCATCAGGGAACTGCAAATCGAACCCGCAATGAACTATCACCTGTTGGAATGGCGAGGATCAAAAAGACAAGAGAGGGGCGCCTGGGAGACTCAGTCAGTTAAGCATTCAACTCTTGATCTCAGCGCAGGCCTTGATCTCAGGGTTGTGAGTTCAAGACCTGTGTTGGGTTTAAAAACAACAACAACAACAACAACAACAACAACAACAACAACAAACCCAAAAGGCAAGAAATAACAAGTGCTGGTGAGGCTGTGGAGAAAAGGGAATCCCTGTGCTCTGTTGGTGGGAATGCACACTGGTGCCGCCACTCGGGAAAACAGTATGGAAGTTTCTCAAATAATTAAACATGGAACTTAATGAGCTAGAAATTCCACTTTCTGGGGATATGTCTAAAGGAAATGAAATCACTCTCTCGAAGAGATATGTGCACCCCCATGTTCACGGCAGCGTCATTTACAAGAGTGGAGACATGGAAACAGCCCAGGTGTCCACCGAACAAATGGATAAAGACATTATGACACACAGATAGATCCATGGATAACACTGCGGGAACCCTGCTCTAGTTCAACTCTCTCCATAACCGAGGGAGATTCTGAAGCCCAGAGCGACCAGGTTGTGGCAGGCACCTCATGGACACCTGTGGAAACCTTTAAATTTCAGAAGTCATCTCTCTCTCTGTTTTTCCCAAGTGGCTCGCATCCGTGCGGTGCAGGTAAGAGAGACCTCATCGCCCAGAGGGCCCAGGCCACTCGCCAAAAGTCACAAAATCAGTGGCAGGACTGGGCTCAGAACTCAGCAGAAGCAGGAGGGATCTTGCTGAGGGATCCCACTGAATCTGGCTGTGGCTGTGTCCTTGGCCCCTGTGAGAGATTTTCCTGGGGCCTGGGAGGAGGGGGGAGGCGGGAGAGTTTCTCCCAAGCCCAGCATCAGAGGTAGTGATGCCAGGGGAGGGAAGGCAAGCCCTTCTCCGGGCTCATCATGAACTTTGGGGGGGGGCGGGGGCAGCCCCTGGTGCCCCCAGGCCACCCCTCTTCTCCCTCCAGTGGCCCTTCAGGACCTTCCCTAAAAGGTTAATTACCCAATCATCCCATCAAAGGAAATTGCACTTTTGTGCCTTAAGGAGCGGACTGAGCTTCAGCGGCATAGTTATTTATGGCCTCTAATAAGCATTTTCTGGGTGTGATTAACCTTTATGCCAGAGTCACACTGGGAATCGGGATGGCAGCTTCAATTCCAGCCATCATGCTGGCCTACGGGGGGGGGGGGCAGCAGCTGTTAGACTCTGACCCCCACCCTTCCTCTCTGAGGGCCCCTACACCCTTCCCTCTCCTCTGCCCTCCCTTCTTTCCATGCCCTGCCATGTTCTGGGCCATCCCCTTCCTCCAGCCTCCATCTGCTTGCAAGTCTGCCCCCTGGCTCCTAGTCCCCACCCAGGTGCTCAAAACAGCTCTGTGACCTTGGGCACCTCAACTAAAACCCCTCTAAAATAGGGGGCAAGCATGTGCCCGGCCCCGTCTACTCTCCACAGAGCAGTCCCTGTCCCTGTCAGGGACCCACTGGATCCTCGGGCGGTCCTTTTCTGTGATGCTGGAATCGAGCGGCAGCAGACCCTTGGCCTTCTCAGATTTAACGTTCAGGGTTTCGCTCTTTGGTGAGTGGAGAGATTTGTCACTTTTGGGCCCTGGGGCCACCTGGCTGGCGCACACAAGTGAGGCGTCACCTAGTGAGTGAGCCTAACGCTCCACCAACTTCCGCTTCCTGGGGCCATTTTGGTTTTCTCTACCAGCTGTTGGGCAATGGTAAACCTCACACAGTCCTGAAAACTTGGCTTGTGAGAAACGGCTCTGAAAGGGGAGCCAGCAGCCCGAGTTAATGAGCACGGGGAGGAGCCAGAGGAACAGCGAAGTGCTGGTTCTTAGGCCCAAACCACTTTCTGTTCACTTTGAGAGAGGATGACATGGCCAGTGTGGTGGAGGCCCGGGCCTCGGAGGTGACCCTATCCACTGTAAGCTCTGGCCGTCTGTTTTGGGTGCTAGACCTCCCTGAGCCACGGAGGAAGCTCTCTGCCCTCCCTGGGAAAATGACTGTCATTACACACAACACACTGTCTTTCCTTACAGGCTTTCATGTGTTCGTGGACCCCAGATCACGAACTCTCAGCCTTAGAAGGAAACAAACAATATCCTGGAAAATCTGGGGACCTGTTCCCACAGTGCAGAAGTCACCTGTTGATGGGGCTAGAAATCTGGTGAATGTTGAAGGGATCAGTGTGCGGTAGAGAGGAACTATAGAGGAAAATTCCAGACTTTTCCTGGAAGTGCAATTCAGGAATAAGCCAGAAGCCTTTACAAATCCTTCCACAGAGAAGAGGTGGAACAGGCACTGGTTCTGTACAAAACTGAGCTTTCCTGAGAGGAGAGGATGGTTCAAGAATTTGAAGAAGCACTTTTCTTTGCACGATGCAAACCCTTTTGGTAGAGAATGGCCTTGTGAACCGTCGCATCTGAGATGTAAGGGTCAGGGTGATAGGCAGCCAGCCGAGGACAGGCTTGCCGCTCGCCCTTTGCGTGGCATTTGGTCCGGTTTCATGGTGAACCTGGATTTGCTCTGCTCCTCCGTGAACCCTAGACCATTAAGGCGCGAAGCGAAGATCTTCCGTCCTGTGTCTTTGCCATCGATCAGAACCGGGGGATCCGTGCTTTGTACTGAGGCGGTTTCATACTCTGTTTGGGAGCATCGTGAGCACCTGGGTCTGGCGGCATGTGCACGGGAGCCTGGGTCCACTGGCAGGGTGACGGAGTGGCTTGGCTTTGGAGTGTCGGGGAAGGTGCTGCCAAGGGGAGGGCTCTGGAACTGGTTTTCGAGGACTGCAGGTCTCACCGGGTGAGGTGGTCACCAGGAGGGGGGTGCAAGGGGGCAAAGAACCGCAAGGACAAAGGTGTGTGGACACCAGCAGGATCTGGCGGCTGGGCACTGATAAGTAATTCAGTGTGGCTGGAACACGGTGTGCTTTCAAGGGCGATGTGAAAGACCAAGGCACAAAGCACAAAGCACGGTTCCAGGATTAGAAGGATAATGGTGGAATGTCAGGCAGGGGGGCTGATATTTTCAAACAGAGCATTTCCAATTTCTTTCATTGGCCTGTGACAACTGGCTCTGGGAACCCCGCTTCCATTCTGTGTGTCTGTGTGTTGGGAGGTGGCAGAGGCAGCGATGAGGGGACAAGCTGGGGGCAGGGATTCCTAGCCCCCTTCTAGAAGGGGCCTCTGGCCATCCCAGCGGAGTGGTCCCTCTCCGGGCACAGCACAGAGCTCTGCGCTGAGCTGAGCCGGGCAGGTTTGTCGGCCAGGACGCTACTCTTTGCTTAACTAGCAAGAGCTGCTGGCTGGTCTAGTGGCTTCATCCTCTCTCTCCTGCGTTTTCATTTGGAAAATGAGGGTAAAGATAGTTCTCCATCTCCCTGGGGACTGTGAAGTTTAATTACTGATTAATAAAGTGTTGGAAGTTCCTTGGGGCCAGAGAGATGAATGGGTTTGTTCTAATCACTTGCAAGTCCCAGGAGCGAGTTAGCTGAGTGTCCCGCGTGCTGGGCAGAGAGTGGGGGTGCAGGGCTGGGGATATGTTTCTTAGACTGGAGTTTGGCCCAGTCAGAGCAGAAAGTCTCCTAGGATGTGACAGGAGTGTGCCAGCAAGGGAAGAGAATAAACAAAGCCCAGGAAGGACTCCAGCACATGCTGAGGGGACATGTGGGTGAATTGTTAGGGTCAAGGGGGGGTTCTGCAGGAGGTGGGGGATGGGACACACCCTGACCAGAAGTGGGGAGCATTTGATTCCACCTTGGAACAGAAGGTGGGAGAGAGGGGAGTAGAGTCTGCCTCTGTCATGAGACAGGAGCGGGGATGGGCAGCTACTATGGAAGGTGGGTGGTACTAATGGGGGGGGCAGGGTAGGAGAGGATATTCGTGGCCACTGAGCAAGGAAAGCTCACCTCTGGGAAGGGGCAGGTCAGGTTGCTTCTAAGGACTGGAGGAAGGTCCTGAGGTCCAGAAAGGGTGAGTGGGAGGAGTCCAAGTGAGGGGAAGACATAGAGACATCGGGAGGGGTGGGATGGGGGTGTGGAGCTTGGGGAGAGCAGGACACGGCCAGGACTAGCGTGAGGCGAGTGAGGCACTCTCCTCAAGCACAAAATTTAAGGGTGTCCAAAATCTCATCATGAAGATAAAGAATATTTTAATATTATTACTGATCTTTTACCCCAAGCTCCAATAGTCCCAGCATTATTATAGAGCCTGTCTTTTAAAAAAAGTTTTTGATATTTTGTTCATTGTGGATTTTTTTGCATTTTTAGAGTTTTAAAAAATACTGCATTAAAATATTATGTGTCTTTTTGGCACCCCTTGAGATTTTGGACCCGAGGCGAGTGCCTTGTTTTCCTCACCCTAGTCCCAGAAGGCTGTGCATGAAGGCTGTGTGTTGCTAGCCTGGCTTTAGCCTAAAACAGAGACCTGCTCATCTGGGAGCAGCCCCTAGCTCTCTCCCCATCTCAGTTCCCCGCTGGGAAGTGGTTAAGACAGCTTCGAGATCTACCGGTCTGTTTCTGAAGTTCTGTAGTGAAGGTTGCAGACTGGAAATGGACTGGGGCTGAGATATCATCGCTGGGCAGCCCAGGAGAGGGTCCCAGGCAGGAGACCCCAGGAAGAAAGAGCAGGGAGCAGGGGTGGTGAGGTGGATAGCAGCCTTCCGTGAGGCTCACTGCCTTGGGGGTCCGATCAGGCAGACAGAGCTTTGGTGGTCATCAGCACCCACGTCCCCACAAATGGAAGGAGGGGCGGGTTACAATGCCCTCTCCATGCCCCAGCCACCTGCGTGCTTCTTACCCCCTTGAACATCAACTCCCAGGGGAAACCACTGCCTTGCCTCTAACCTATGACTAAATAAAAATCACCAAGTTCAAAGCAGTCAACATGACCTATAGCGTGCCCGTGGTAGACCTGAAACGCAATGCGATTCATGAAGGTAGTCAGCAAATTTGAGTGCCGTGAACAAAGCCAGATGCCCGTCCTTGTGGGGCACGCTGTGCTACCTGCGAAGGACTTCTACACACAGTCATCGTGGGAACCCGGGAGGGAGAACTGTTTCCATGTGAGGAAATAGGCCCAGAGAGGTCAAGTAATCTGCCCAGGGCAACACAGCGAAACCGGGGCTGGATGCCGGGTCTCTTTTGACTCTAAATCTGTAGCGGGGGTGGGGTGGTGACCTCAAGGGAGGGGGACACCATGATTGTGTGAGGGTGTTAGGTTGAAGGGTCCCCTACCACTCTCCTCCCACGTGGGCTGAAATTCTGGAATCAGAGGGACATGGAGCCTCCGGGAGGGTAAAGGGCAAAAGTTCTCCCTGGAGTAGGGCAGGCGTCTTTCCAGACACATGTACCCCTTCACCTCTGTGGGCCTCCATTCCTCATCTGCACCAGGGACAGCCGCCGCAGCCCCAGGGAGAAGTGAGTGCTGTGGCAGATATAAAAGGGCTTGGTGAAGGATGAGGCAGAATCCGTAGTGACTGGTAATTAGCTGGGTGGAGGTGAGAGCCCTCTGAGCACCTGCAGCTCAGGGGGAGGCCAGCAGGTGCGCTATTGAAGGACGTCTATGAACCCACGAGTGCTCGGAGGGCAGGTGGCCGGGTGTGTGTGCGCCTGTGTTGGGACACAGCTGAGCCATCCTTGGGATCCCAGGCGGATGGAGGTTGCTTTCTCAGGCACAGCCTCCAGGCCCCAGCCCTCAGGGAGAAGGTTCACCATTGTCCCGGGAACCTAGGCTCCTGCTGTGGTTACCTGCCTCCCTTCTAAGCCCTTCTAGAGCAGGGCAGCTCCAGACCTTCCAGACACAGAGGACGTGGGGGGAGGGGATGCGAGGGGAAGCGGGAAGCTCACAGCACAGTCTAACCCTGTCCCTCGCCTCCCTGTACCCACAGGCCCTGCTCCTCCTGGGGCTGAACCCCATCTCCGCCTCCTTCCAGGACCAGCACTGCGAGAGCCTGTCCCTGGCCAGCAATGTCTCTGGTGAGTCCCCCTCCCCCAGTCGTGCAAGATTCCTGGTCTCTGCAGCCCCCTCCCCTGGGTCTCCCAGGGCCTGCGCACAGAGCCAAGCCCCAAGGCAGGAAGAGCAGAGAGGTTTCCTCTCTCAGACCTGCGCAGTTCATCAGATCTCCACAGAGTACAGTAGCTCGGGAGGATCTCGAAGTCGGGGTAAGTGGGGTGGGAAGGAGAGCTGCCGTCAGGTCACAGCATCACCCACGGGGTGGGCAACGGGGAGAAGTCACCCCAGCCCTTGCTGTGAGAACCGACGAAGCAGAGGGCCGGGCTGTGACTCGGGCACCCGTGGCGAGGAAGGGCTGCCCTCCTCTGCCGCTAAAAATGCCCAGAGAGCACCGCTGTCGGGTGCTAACTACGCGTCAGGCACTGTTGGAGGTATTGGGGATATATTAACCCAATTTTCATTTACACCTAAGGAAGCCGAGGCACAGAGAAAAAAAACTAGTAAGTCCTGGAGCCAAGATTTGAGCCTAGGCAGCCTGGCTCTAAGCCTCCTCCATAGAAAATACTGCATAACTACAAATATTACTAATATCTTGCATATGCACACCATTTGCAAAGTACTTTTGTAGAATTATCTTACTTCTCACAAGAGTTTAAAACTCAGCATTTGTGCAGGTGAAGAAGCTGAGGCATGGGAGGGTCAGGCCTTTGGCGTCCAAGGCCATGTCTTTTCTAACTTTGGGTGTGATTCCTGAACCCTCACCCTGGCCACTTTAACCAGGGCTCCTGGGGAGGCTGCTGCCCAGCAAAGGTGGGGAGGGACCCTGCACCTGAAGGTCTTCGGGAGGCTCGCCGTTCTTCGGTGACTCAGTTTCCTCTTCAGGTCTCTCCTTGATTCAGTCCAACTCATGAACTGAGCACCTGTTGTGCCCCAGGCCCCCCGGAAGGCAAGAGGGGAACACAAAAGGGCTCACCGTCTGGTCTGGGAGTCAAGCCCACAAACTCGCGTGCTGTGGAGCAGGACCCAAGGCGCATGCTGGTGGAGAGGTGAACACAGGGTGCCAGCAGGGAGGCAGAAGGCATGAGCTTCTGAGCCTGGGCCTGCGGGGAGAGGAGGCTTCCATACCTTGGAGCAGCTGCCACCCGGCCTGCTGGTCCTTCACTGTGGGAGGAGCCTGGGGGAGAGGAAGAGCCCTGGACTTGGAGAAGGCCAACTGAGTCCCACGCTCACGGTGGCGCTGTTTTGTCCTTCTGCCGTGGGGCCCCTCCAGCAGTCCCAGGGATGAGCATACCCTTGACCCCCTTGAGCCTCACTTTGCCCAAACTATAAAGTTGGGGGGGGGTGCCTGCCTCAAGGATCTGTAACAACGAAATGCACTAAGTTTTATGGCAATATGTCACAAACTATAGGGAGCCATACCCCTAGTGAGCGTGGTTTACGATTGTTGGTAACATCAGCAGGCTTTTGAAAGTGCTAACTGTATGTAGCTGGAAGAGGGAGAAGGCATTTGCCACGAATTGCTCACTACACTGGGGGTGGCAGGGAGGATAGATCAGGGGTGGTATGAATCCAGGGAGCCTTCCTGAAGGGGTCGCTGTCACAGTGAGTGTCTGAGAGTCTCTGAGTATGAACCGGCAGCAAAGAGCCAGCGCTCTGAGCCAAAGCTAGAGTTGACTAAAGACAACCAGCTGGGTTTGGCGGAATGACAGGGGAGGAGTGAGGAGAGGAGAGCAATAAGCTTGGGGAGGTTACTGGGAGCCTGGAGCATCTGGCTGCCAAGTTGGCTAAGCCAGGCCATGGGGAATAGGAACATTCTGGAGCAAGCCTCCGGAATTGTAACAGAGAGAGACAGGGAGGGAAGAGACCTGTCCAGGGGCTGAGTCTGAGATGAAAGGCCCTGCCCGCAGTCCCCCATGCACTGGGGCCAGGTCAGCCTACATTCGCTTGCTCGTTGTGTGCGGAGGAGTGACGTCTCTGAGCCCACGCAGGTGTCACCTGTCCTTGGAGGCAACTAGCCATGATGAATGTCGTTCATTCCCCCGTGATTTGTACTCCATGCCCCTACCCTCAGCCCAGGCCAGCCTGGCGAGCTCCATGGCATACAATCCATCACCCTCCACAACAGCCTCTGAGAACGAGCTATTTGTCTTCCAGTGCCAAGACCTACCCAGACCGATGGGCACTGGTAGAGACAGATGGTGAGGGTGGGGTGGAGGGACCGGGACAGATGGATGGGCGTCTGGCCGGGGTGGCTTGCACTGAGTTGGGGCCTTTAGGGGTCCTCTCACATGCCAGGAGCAGGGAGAGGGTGGGTCCCCAGGGCCAAAGCTCCATCATGTGGCAGATCACAGACTTGGCGGCTCATAAAATCATGGCATGAATGTGACAATGCCAGAAAGTAATAAAATTATTGACTAATGACATCAGAGACAAATGAACTCGTATTGTTGACAAGGACCCAGGGTCATGCGTTCCTAACCCCTGTCTTAAGGTCGTGCATGTTAATAATGATGCTAATAGTTATTTAGTACCTACTATGTGTCGAACACCATTCTAAGTACTTGACTCTCATTCAATCATCGTAACAATATTGTCAGGAAGTATTTTTATCCTCATTTTACAGAAGAGGAACCTAAGGCTCAGAGAAGTTAAGTAACTTGCCCAAGCACACACAGTTACTAAGCAGTAGCCCCAAGATTTGAACCAAATGGACCACCACATTTGTGGCTGCCCAGAGAGCCATTGTGCCCAGGGCTGGGTGTGGCCTGTCATGGGTATGCAGGGTCACACCTGCAATTTCCCACACCTACATGGGGTTTACACACAGCCCCCGATTTCCCTCAGGACCTACTATGCGCCTGGCACTCTACTTGGTGCCAGGAATGCAAAAATGGAGAGCTTGCAACCCATAGGACAGGAGGCTCCCACCCACTTGTCCTGATGAGTCACACACCCTCAAAGGTATCTTTCCATTCTGCCCAGCCAAAAAAAAGGTGGCTCAGCCACAAGGTGGCCGAGGCAAGAGCAGGACTCTGCCGGCCCTCTGCCACCCTCTCTATGCCGATGACCCAGGTAGAGCCCCTGCCCGTTCATCCCAACAGCACCTTCCTCTGAATGGACAAGTGTGTCTGGTTCAGAGGCTGCCCTCTGGCCACCTGGCTGCCCCCACTCTGGGCAGCCTTGGCCGAGTCCCTCTCTAGAGCTTACCCACACAACGGCAGGGCTGCTGCTACTTGCCCACCTACCCTGGTTCATTCAGAAGCCGCTGGTGGGACACCCTAAATAACGGGACAGGAACCAGATTCTGATTTCCTTCTGAAGTTACCTACTACAGAAGGATCTGCTGAGCACTTTCGGACCCTAAGCCTGCTGGGAAAGGAACTATGTCATCTACTTGAGGCGAGAAAGCAGTGCCCAATTGGGCACTAGCATTAAGTAGGCCACCTTCAAAGGGTTCTCAATGGGTTTGTTAAAACAGGCCCCCCAGGACCCTGACTCAGCAGGGGTTTTGTCAGAGACAGGAGGGAGCGCTCCACACTGTCTCTCCTCTTCCCTCTGTTTGCACAGATTTGGGACGGTCTAACCACAGTGCTCCCACGATCATTGGAGTGTGCACGTGTGGGGATGGAGGAAGATGCGGGACCAGGCTTACCCATTACTTCGGCCCACTTGGCTCCACCCCCTGACTCCAGAAAAAAACGCTGGCTGCCTCATGAATGAGGGGGCAAGCCACCAAGTGATAGGAATGTTAAAACCTCAGACATGCCAAGTACACACTAGCCTCAGGGCCTTTGTACATGCTGTTCCACCTGCCTAGAACACTCTTCCCCCAGATGTGCACGTGCATCCCTCTCTCACTTCCTTTAGGTCTCTGCTTAAATGTTAGCACCAAATTAAAATAGCAGTCCTGGCGGTCTTTATCTCCTTATCCTGCTTGCTTTTTCTTCATAGCATTTCTCACTGCCTAACAGCTATGTCTGTCTGTCTGTCTGTCTGCTTGCTGCACCCCTTACCTCCCACCCCCAACTAAGGGCAGGGCACATATTTTATTCATTACTGTATTCCTAACCCCTAAAAGAGGTATCGTGTCCCCAGCTCCTAGAAAATTTCTTAGATGGTCAGTAAAATCTTGTTGAATAAAGAGCAGAGTCATTATTCCTCCCCATCTATGACTTAATTGGCCAGGAGGGGCGTCCCGGAACAGCTTGGTGTGGGGAGGAGTTGACTCATAGTAGTAGCTCAGGCTTTCGGGGCTCCTGGCAGCTGGTAAATCTCCCTACGTGCCTACTCCCTACAACGACAAGACCAAGCCCCCTGCTCTACGGCTGGTGTCTCCAGCCGCCTGATTGGCCCTGTGCCTCTGGCCGCGCCCCCGCCTGACCACGCCCCCACCAGACCCCGCCCACCCAGTTCCAGCCCGGCAGGCAGGCGGAGATCCTGAGGGCTTCTATTCTTCATTCTTGAAGACGGTTCCTCCCTTTCCTCCCTTCTCGCACACAGACTTTCACTCCGTCCAGGATTTTCTGGGCTCTTAATGTAAAGGTCACGTCCCTGTTAGTGTTACCCCGCTTCTAACCCCCCGCCCACGCAGCCTTCTGTGAGTTGCGGGGGTGGGGGGAGGGCAGGAGGGCGAGAGGAAGAGAGGGAGAGGGAGATGGAGGGAGAACGAGAGAGAAAGAGAGAGAGAGAGGCACTTGTGGCAGCAGGGGCTAGAAATGGTGCAACCAAATGCTATGAGGGCCAGTGGCCCGGACTGGGGACCTCTGGTGCAGGGGGAAGAGCCCGGGGCAGGTGTCAAAAGCCAATGTTCAAACCCCACTTCTGCCTCGTAGTGTTTCTGTGACTCTGCATAAACAATTTGACTGCTCTGGCCTCAGTTTCCTTACCTGTAAATCGGAGAGAATTAGCACTCACCATGGCAGGTGGTGTGAGACCCACAGCAGGTGCTAGGGAACCCTAATCCATACCAGACTAGGAGCAAATAATGTCTGTCCTGCCTCCTCCCACCCCCAGACCTCCCCCAGCTGTGGGGGGTCAGGGCTCTGAGCATTGGCTGGTACCTGGTCCTCGAGGTCAGAAGGGCCATCTGCTTAGTTGCTGGTTTCTGCCTTGGCTCTAGTCTGGTCCTGGCTGTGGCTGGTGCCCAGTCCTGCCCGGCCCTCTGTTCTTTGCCAAAGGGGCTCTGGGGAAGTGTCCAGGGCAGGAGAGAGAGGGAGCGGGAAGGGAGGGCGGAGGGCAGCTCCTACGCCAAGGGAGCGTGATAGACAAGTTCCAGGTGCTGCCACATGACGTTCCGTCTAGTCTTTCCCGTGCCCAGGAGACTGTGAATGAATGAGTGAGTGCACGAGTGAATGAACAACCGTCCGAGGGAGGTACGATGGTATCGTTAAATCAGATGGTAGATGCAGAGTACTTGGCATGTGCCTGGCACACAGCCCTCAAAACTGTCGCTCCCTTCCTCGCCGCATCCTTGGCTTTCTCTCCTCCCTTTATTGGCACAAAATGTGGCATAATACAAACCAATGTGTAGTTTAGAGTCAAAAACACCTGGCCCTACTTGGTTCTTTCACTCGTTGACCCGTGACTTTGAGCAAATCACTTAATGTCCCTGTGCCTCCGTTTGCTCATCTATAAAAGGGGACTAATCACATTGTAGGGTGGGTGAGGATCAATGAAATAGATGGACCTTGAAAAAGCCTGGTCCATACAATTATCCCTCCCTTCCCATGGCCACTGGCCTCTAGCATCCCCCTGCCTCCATGCTCAGCATGAAGGCCGTGACCCATGAGAGATTACCATCGCAGCCTGCTTTCCTCATGCCCTACCCAACCCCCACTGCACCATGAGGCCATTCACAGAGGCCGTACTGTGGCACGGCGCCAAGGCCTGGCCTGGCCCGCCAGCTCCCCGTGTCCATGAAACTCCGACCCAGACTTCTTCCTCTTTTGGTTAAACCCCTTGGTCTCAAGGCCTCTGCCCCTAAGCCCCGATCTGCAGGGACACCCTATGAATAGCTCTGAGTAGAAAGAAAAACCGGCATTGGGCATAAGTGCTGATCGGCACTGCCTGGCATCCAGCAGGGAAAAGACGCCCATCTAACCCAGGGCTGTTTCCTGAGAGACTGAGTACAGGCTAATGTGGGGAGGAGCTGGCAGGTGGGCCCCAGCCAGGGCTTGGCAGCCGCTGATGCCCAGCCCTGACAAGGCAGCCCCTGCATCGGTTCATGGCTCTTCCTGGCTTGTCTGGGCTTCCTTGCACCAGCCCCAAGAATCACTCACCCCCGCCCACTGTGATGGCCACACTGGGTCTCAACAGGACTGGTGTGCTGGCCTTTCGTGGAGGAGGGGGCATCCAAAGGCAGAAAAAGAAGGGGCAGCATCAGGAGGGGTGCCGGGGCCATCCTCAGCCCAGCCTTCCCCAGGGAGACTAAAAGCCTCCCTACCCTCCAGAAACGTTCCTGTGGCCTCCACTCTGCCCCAACAGACCACGTACACACACATATGCACACACTCCACTCCAGAAAGCTCTTCAATGCAGAGAAAATATTTGGAAGAGGACTTTGACATCCTTTTTTGAGTCCCAGACCTCTTTGAGAATCTAAGGAACGCCACGGTCCCTTTCCCAATTAAGATGCCCCTTTACAGCAATTTTTTGCACTTAACTTCAGAGTCTCTATGAACTCTTTTTTTTTTTTTTAAGATTTTATTTATTTATTTGACAGAGAGCGACAGCCAGCGAGAGAGGGAACACAAGCAGGGGGAGTGGGAGAGGAAGAAGCAGGCTCCCAGCAGGGGAGCCCGATGTGGGGCTCGATCCCAGAACGCTGGGATCACGGCCTGAGCCGAAGGCAGACGCTTAATGACTGAGCCACCCAGGCGCCCCCAGAGTCTCTATGAACTCTTAAAACTTCCAGTAGACTGAGATTAAGAATTTCTGGTCAGATCCATTCTCATTTTATTATAAAGACACAAAGGCTGGGGCACCCGGGTGGCTTAGTTGGTTAAGCGTCTGACTCTTGGCCTGGGTTCAAGTCATGATCTCAGGGTCCTGGGATCAAGTCCTGTGTCAGGCTCCACGCTCGATGCCGAGTCTGCTCGTCTTTCTCCCTCTGCTCCTCACCCTGCTCTCTCTCTCTCATAAATAAATAAAAATCTTTAAGAAAATAAAGACGTGAAGGCTTAGAGAGCAAGTGACATGCCTATCGGTACACAGCAAATCAGCTGCAGAGCTCAGTCTGAGGCCAGCGTTCCAGATAACCGGTCCACTGTCCCTCCCCCTCCCCCAGGTCGTGTCTCCCCCTTTTTCTCCCTGTGGTTCCCTTCTCGGTCAGTCCTCTGCTAGGCCCGGCACAGTCCGAGCACAAACACCGCATGTTCGGTCAACGTGGTGATCAGGCCAGGGAACAGCTCAGCCAGCTTCATTTAACGGCCTCCTCACCGCAGAGCCAGGGCAGATGTGGTTCAGTTCCCTAGATGTGTGCAGGGGAGAGATCAAGGATTGGCTGCGTCTGTCCCAGGCTGCTCCAGACGGTAAAGTCTCAGGGGTCCCATCTATATGAGGGGCCAGGAGAAATGTCCTCAGGCTACAGAGCAGAGGGCCTGAAGTACGTCTGGCATTTTCTCTAAATGCCAGTCAAGATCTCAGCTTTTAACACCACCTTCAACTGTCCCTGTTCCTCCCCTACTCTGGAACCCATGCTGGCTCCCTAGTGCTGTAGCATCAAATTCAGATTCCTTTCCTCGATGTCTCCTCTGCAGAGGACGAGCTCATCTCTATACTGAGGTCATTGCTCCCATCTTGTTCCCAGTTGGTGTGTGAGTGTGGGGAGGTGGGGAGGCTACCGGAGTGGGAGCTCGCTCTGCCTCACCAGCTCTCTCTGCCGCCAGGACTGCAGTGCAATGCATCCGTGGACCTCATTGGTACCTGCTGGCCCCGGAGCCCTGCAGGGCAGCTGGTGGTTCGACCCTGCCCCGCCTATTTCTACGGCGTCCGCTACAACACCACAAGTAAGGGAGCCTGTGGAGGGTGGACTGCTGCTGGGAGGTGGGACAGGATGGGGAGAGCTTGGGGCTTGTTGGAGGTGAACGGAATAATGACAATGACAAGACTATAGTACCTCTCGGGGATGCAGCCACTATTTTCCAAAGGCCAGCTCTGTGCTCTTTACTGTTGATTCCCACAAGACCCCTGGGTGATGCCATATGTAACTATATAGTTCTCGTTATATACTGAGGCCTCCGAGGCTCAGAGAGGTTAGGGAACTTGCCCGAGGTCACCAGCGGGTAAGAGGTGAAGCTGGAATTTGCCTGCAGGTCTGTCTGACACTTTCTTCTACAGTGGACAAACTGGGTTAGTTGGGATAAGCCCACCACAACCCTATGAGATGGGCAGGAATCAACAGAATAGCCCCCGCTTTGGGCTCAGAAAGGTCGGGAGGTCTGTCCAGGGCCCTGCAGCCCGGAGGTGGGGGACCCAGTGTTAGAGCCACGGGCAGGGGACTGAGCCTGGCATGCAGGTCGCAGGTCTGGGGGGGAGGGGAGCACTGCCCAGGGTCTGTTGGATACTTGATCTCCACGTAAACACCCTGAGCCCCCCGAGCCTCCACCTCCAGGCTTTGCAGCTCCTTGTTACACCACCTGTCACCCTCAGAATTAATTTGCTCTCCCCTGTCAATGACTCACAGCTCCTGCTTATGAAGAGAGCAACAGCTGCAGGCCAGGGGCCCTGTCCGATCTGAGGGAAGGGTGAGGGTCCCTAGGTGGGTTCTTGGGGTCTGATGAGCCTGGGCTCCGGGGCCCAAGGAGTGCTGAGGGTGACCAGACACCAGCTGGTTCACTTGGAGACTTGCCAAGTGACTGTAACACATTTACCCCCTCCTACGGACCTTTGGCCCTTGGTCTGAGGATGAGAAAGCCGGAGGGCATGGCTTCAGCTCAGAACTCCCACGTTCCTCCTCCTGCCCCTTCTCCTTTACCAGCTGCATTAAGGGTGTTCGGGTAGGTGGCTGCAACCCGAGGGATGGGAGGGCCCCGGGGAGGCTGGAACAGCCAGACCACACAGCTTTACGTTTCTGCTACCACTTCTTGGACCCCGAGAGGAGGGTGTGGGGAGGAAGTGCAGGTAGGAGGAAGAGCAGAAGGACCTAAGACGAGAGCTTGGCGTGTACTGCCCACCAGCCCCTGGTTTAGTAGGGCCCGTTTTACAGTTAGGAAATGGAGGCAGAGGCTGATAGCTGCCCCAGGTCACAAAGTGTGGCGGCAGGGCCACAGCTCTGCTCACAGTGCTGTGCGCCCAGTCCTTCTGGAGCTGCCAGGGGCTGGTGCCTGCCGGGGGACAGCAAGGCTGCTCCCAGAAGGAGGCCTTCCTGTCTCTCTGCAGCACCAGGTCCTGTCGATTTCACCTCCAAAGTGATGTTTGTGTCTGAGCCAACTTTCCCTCCATCCCCAGAGCCGCTGCCCCGGTCCAAGGCACCGGCTCTCTGACCCTGGTTTCCCATCCAACCCTGGCATGCCCTTGCTTGGAGTCAACCCTTCTGTGGTTCCCTGTTGCCTCCATGGTCAAGTCCACACTCCTGAGTGGGGCAGGCCAGGCTGTCTGTGGCTACAGCCCTGCCTCTCTGCATGAGCTCACTCCACTCTTGTCTCCAAGGGTGACTTGACGTGACCCCAAGAAAGACTTCAGTGCCTGGGCACGAGCTGCTGATCAGCCGCTGCCTTAGTAGAAGCCGAGAGTCCAGGGTTCTAGCCCCGGCTCCACCTAGAACTGGCTAAGGAACCCTCTGCACTGCCTTCTCCAGGCCTCAGTTTCTCCACCTGCAGGGTGGGTGGGAGATTTGGGCGAGGTGCTCTCTCTGGGGATGATGATCCTTGGACCTGGCACCAGGGCTGGAGGCTCTCCCTTCGCAGGCCCCCGGTGCCAGAAAGTTGAGGGACACACCCACATGTAATCAGTAGTGCCTGGGAAGCCAGAATTGTACCTAATCATTAGGCTCTAATTAATTCATTTACTGATGAGGCTCTGCCAGGACTTCCAGGCCTTCTCCTTAACGCCCCCCTCCTGCTGCGTCTGATCGTCAAAGGGATGGGAAGCTTTTCCAAAAATATCCGTTTTCCCGAGACTCTCTGGGAGGACTGCTCAGCTCAGCAATTAAAGACAAGGAGGTCGCATCCTCCCTGGCAACGACTTGCGGCTGGGGGGGCCTGTTTGCTTTCTGGATCACCTCCTTCCTTCCCACCAAAGCCTGCTCCCTCTGGATGGCCTGGCCTGGGGGGAGCTCCAGGCTCCCGCCCCACGTGTGGGGTGCAAAAGGGGAGCTTGAACCAAGGGGACATCTCCTGCAGCCCTTGCCAGTACCCCCTTCGGTAGGGATACGGAACATGTCCTGAATCTTATATAAGGTTATATAAATAACAGTTCAAAGTCAGTAATAATGCAAATAATAGTGCACGCCGCACGCCAGGTAGAGCTCCAGGCACCCTGCACATGTGAACTAAAAATGCCCACTCAGCCGCCGAGGCAGGAGCCGTTGTGAAGCTTATTCCTATCTTGCAGATAAGGAAGCTGAGAGGTTGTGTGACTTGCCCAAGGTCACACAGGAAGGAGTGGCGTCAGGATTTGAACCTGGGCCGCCTGGGTGAAGAGCCATGATCTTCACCCTACTTCGTGCTGCCTCTCTTAAAGCAAGACCACCTGCCTCTGCCCACCTCCCACCCGCATGCTTCTTCCAACCAGATCTCTGCCCAAAGTCCCTTTGTAGACATTCCAGAGTGGCCTCTGGCCCCAGGCATGTCCAGTCCACGGCAGACACACTGGATTCCCCTGGCTCCTTGCCTCCTCCCAGACCTTCCTGCAATCCAATTCACTGAGCCCTCAGCCCTCTGGTAGCTTATCCCTCATTTAGCAATTAGGAGAGAATCAGCAGCTCCTTCACCAACTCTGCCCCAAGGGCTCAACTCTGCTGGGAAGGGAAGCTGAGCAGAGCTTTAAAAAATGCATTTAGCCTCATTTTCCCACTGGCATGCTGCGACCTGAGCAGTTTCTCAGCAGAGTGGCCAGGGAGTGTGTTAGATAGGCTGCAGCCCTGTGGTCCTTGGGGCCAGACCATGGCTCCCTCTTTCCTGGAGGCAGCAACATCTCTGGAGCCCCACCACCCACCACCCCCTCATCTCTCTCTTGTCCTGCTGCTGCCAGCCAAGAGGCAGGTCCAGGCTGGACTGCCCCTTGGGGGATCAGTGGGTCAAGCCCTTCCCCTTACGAATGACAAGAGGGGCCTAAGTGGCTCAGGAGGCTGGCTGGCTGAGGTCACTTGTGCAGCCCAGAAGCACTGAGCTGGGCCTAGGGCTTCCCACTCTGTCTCCCATGCAGTGCCCTGCCCCCACTCCAGGCTCAGGGACTGGGACGCAGACAGCTTCCCCAATCGTCCTGGAGACCTGCAGGGGTGGGGATGTGGCCTGAGGGTCAGTGTGAGCCATGGAAAGGCCTGCAGCAGGGGATTGGCTCAAGATTCGATTGCTCTTCCAGCCAGTGCTGCCTGGACTCAGGGCCAGAATTCACTCTAGGAAACACATTTAGAGCCACCAATGCCAGAGGGGACAGGGCAAGGCGGGGTGACCTCTACCAGCAAAGGAGAAAAGACTCAAGATTTGGATCTCCTTTGGTCCCTTCCCTACTGGATTTTAGGGCCCTGGTGCCTGCTGGGGGTGCGGGCAGGAGGGAGGGTCAGAGGGACCGTTCATGCAGCTCCAGCCACCCCAGAGCCATGAAGCCCGGCCTTATCTCAGATCGAAGGGCTCCTCCCCATCTCCTTAGAAGGCGACAGGTTCAGGGGCCGCAGTCCAGTCTGGGGGCTACACGGGCCCCCACGCCTCCCTGGGCCTCCTTCCTGTCTTTTCCCCAAATGCCATGTGCCAGTCTGGGAGCTGGTTGTCGTGGATCCCATGAGATCCACCCCCTGTGACATCCGCCAGCCCACTCTTGCCACCTGTCATTTTCCATCCTAAGAGACCTCCACCACGGATGGGCTCACCACGTGACCCTCCAACATAAACCCTGTTGTTAGAGAAATGCCACCATGCGGACCTTCCCCAACACCCCCCCCTTTGAGCCCCACCCCATGTGAAACACTGCCACGTGAGGACCCCCCTGGGAGACCTCGCCGTGGATAGTCACCGTAGAACACCGTCATTTCGATGTGTCACATGAGCTGTCACCCCGTACCCTTCCACCACGGCATGCCCAGCCTCGTGAGGGAGAATTGACTCATCAGCTCTCACCATCCTTTTTGCGGCCATGCGAGATGCAAAATGGGACATTTCTCCGAAGGGCGCCCACCATATAATCTGCCACCAATAAGGCCTTGCAAGGAAACAGCCCCAGCAAGCTGGTCAAGCCTGCCCGTGGGCCCGTCCCATGGACACGGTCATGGCAGCCTGGGGGGGCAGAGCCACAGCCTCATGGGCAGGCATTGGGGCCACCACTGAGCCCCTATTGGGGCCAGCAGGCAGAAAGAGGCAAGAAGATGGGGAAGCCCCTCTCCTCAGCTTCAACCCCAGAGTCCCCCAGCAAGCCGACCCCTGTGTTGGCCCAGGTGGTTGGATAGATGGATGGACCAATGGACAGACGGATGCCTGGGTTGCTCTTTGGGAGGGGAGCCCATAAGTCACTCTGACTCTCTCTCCTTCTTCCAGACAACGGCTACAGGGAGTGCCTGGCCAATGGCAGCTGGGCCGCCCGAGTGAACTACTCCGAGTGCCAGGAGATCCTCAGTGGGGAGGTGAGGCTGCCCGTGTGGACGGTGGGTCAGGCCCCAGCTCAGGTCACGGGCACCCGGCCTGTGAGCAGCCATCCCCAAGGGAGGCTGAGCCCAGAGGGCAGCAGCTGGCTCTGACACGATGAGTTGGGTCCTTGCTTCTTCCCTCCTTCCACCTGCATTCCCTGGGACAGATTTTCATCCACTCACCATACACCACCCACCTGCGCAGCACATCCGGGTCCCGCCAGGGTCCCGCCAGGGGGCGCTGTGTCAGACTCAAAGATGGGGGGCCTGGGGAGCAGTGCAGTTGGAAACAGCCCTTGGAGAGCCTTTGAAATATTTAAATGTTTTTGAGAAGATGGTGCTTACATATAATACAAAATTCAGAAGGTACAAATGGGAACACAGAGGAGTCTCCTTCCCTCCCTGTCGCGGCCACTGGGTTCCCTCCCCAGAGGCAAGGCCAGTTTCTTAGGTGTTCTTCCAGAGACATTGCCTGCACATGTGAGTAATTACATGTATAGACACTCTTTTTGGCTTTGATCCAAATGTTGCGTGTTCTCCACACTGTCTGACATCTGGCTTTTTGCACACGATCATCCATCTTGGAGATTGTTCCGTATCAGTACATAAAGAGCATCTTCATTCTTTTTTACATTTGCATAATATCACGTTGTGCCGATGTGCCATCGTTTATTTAACCAATCTTCACTCTCAGTCCGGTTCTTACCAACAGCACCGCAATGAATAATCTCTTAAGGGTGGCGTTTGGCGGAGGCACGGGTCTGTCTGGTGTTGCTGCTTCCTCTGTCCCCCCTGCCCCCTCCCCTCCGCCTCCACACACCCTTTCAGCGGGCGCTGAGGAAGGAGAGGGTCGTGGAGCTGGAAAAATGAGTGAGCAGAAAGCAAAGGAGAGCCAGGAGGACACCCCAAGCTGTCTGAGGGCTGTAGGCTTCTGGAGCATGGAGGAAGGGGGCGGATCCATTCCGTCCTGAGAATTCCCGCGCCTAAAAGATCTAACTTGGAAGGGACCTTGGAGACCCTCCATCCGCTCTTAATCTGCCTGTAATCAGAGCCACCCAGTGCACTTGATCAAAGACAGGCCCCAGGGCTACAACCCACACCCGATAAATCAAACTCCCCAAGGAGGACCTGGGAATCTGGTTTTTAACAAGAGCCCCGGGGGACCTTCTGATGGGGGGAAGTGAATAACTCTGATCTAGTGCAGACCATTCACCTTGCAGGTGGGGAGACTGAGGCCCAGAAAGGGGGAGTGGCTCACGCAAGGTTACACAGCCAGAGGGAGTCAAAGCCTGGAACCCGGGCTTGGGAGTCCAGGTTCGCCTCTGCCCACCACCAGGGGCTCCGTGTGAAGCGAGGGTGATGGGGGAAGAACAGCTTTCCCCACCTTGCACCCACCCGGCCCTGGGTCCTTCGGTGACCCCTCTCCCCAGGCTGCCTGGCTTCTTGTCACTGAGCCATTGGGACTCTGCTCTCTCCTTCCCGAAGCTGCAGACATAGGGCACAGTTTACCTTAGCAGAATGGCACGTTCTTTGGTGGGGCTGTTTGGCAGGGTGAGTTACTGGGGATGCTGGAGAGAGGTTTGCTGGCCTCTTCACTCACAGGCCAGCCTCGCGGTGCCCCACAGGCCATGGTGGGTTGGCCCGGCCCCCCTGACCTGAGCAGGGTGCTAAGAACCCACCCAGTGAGCCAGCCTGGGAAGTCCTGGGGTTGCAGGTGAGGGCATCCCCGCCCCTGGGGGGCCTGGGGGAGGGAAGTGGGGTCAGGAAACATAGTGGGGCCAGGAGATCTGGGGCGGGGGTGGGCAAGAAGACCACTCCGCCTGGTGGGGAGCTGCTTACCTGGCACGAAGGAAATGGGGCTCATGGGCAGAAAGCGAGGTCAGCGCTGTGGACAACTTTTAGACCCCAGCTCACGCCCACAGGGAGGGGGTATGGGGGAGGCCCGGCCAAGGCAAGAAGCCTTCAGCCTCCACTGCACCCCTCCTTGCCCCCTGCGTCTGCAGAGCCCGAGGCAGGCGAGCACCTCCAACTAGAGCTCAGGTCGCCAGCCTCCTGGCTTAAAACAAATACCCCACCCCCGCCCCGCCCTGCCCCAAGAACAGGCGTCTGTCGCCTTCTTGGACAGGAGCAAAGCTGGAGAGCCACAGCTGCTCCCTGCTGGCCCCCTGCACGGCAGGGCAAGTTCACGGTTCACCCGAATCCCTCCTGCTCTAACTCCAGCCCCATCCTTCCAGTTGGCGGATGGGACACCACGCTGTAGCTCCCACCCCTTCTGCCGTGATAGGGGACTCTCTACCAGCAGGGTTAGGGGGAGAAGGAGGACTGGGGAACACGGCTTCTCATCAGTGCCGTCTTTGGCAGAATAACAGAACCAGCACGGCCTTTGGTTTGCAGTTTGGATTCTGGTTCTAGATACATGTGCTGTGTGACCCTGGGCAGGCAACTTTGCCTCCCCCAGGCCCAGCTTCCTCGTCTGTAGAAGGGCCCAGATGGATACAGGGTCTGCCTCCTGGTAGAGAGAGGGGCCTGTCTGCTTGGTCTGGCTCCATCCATCTGCTGTCCCTCTGCCTCTCCTCTCACCTGGAGTCAGGGGAGGTTGTAGGGCACACCTGGGGGGTGGGTGGCCATTGATGAGGAGACCAGGTAACATGGGCACCCCCTTCCACTGCTTACCCACTCGGTGGGGGCTGCCACCCACCCCTTTCCCCAGGCAGCCCCCGCCAGCCCAGTTGCCTGGCACTCTGGGTAATCAATTAATTTAATTACTGGAAATGCCATTCTCTTCTGCCAGCGGCTAGCCTCGCCAGACCCCTCCCCACTCTCAAGATTCCCCATCCACTCCTGAGCTATCGCTATGGAGAAGAGGAAGAGAAAAATCTCCAATTAATGGAGCAGCCGATTTCTCAGCTCCAGGGCCTGGGCTAAACCCTAATTAAGCACCAGTGCCCCAGGGGACTGCAGATAATGGATTTGCAGAAGGGCTGCCCCGTGAAATGGGACCCAGAGGCCAGGCCAGGGAGGAGACTGCCTATAGCCACCACGACCATGAGACAAGCCCCCCAACTGAAAGTGTGACTTGTTCATGACTCAACCCCAGGAATGGCGCTGACCACCCCCACCCACCCTGCTCTGGCCCCCACTTTCCATATCAGCACCCCCCAGACACTGTCTCTCTTCACTGCAGTGACATCCACCCCCCCCCCACGGCCCAGACTCACCCCCACCTCCCGTGACACTTACACACGCTCTGCTTCCCTCCCCCACACTCTGCTGAGCTGGGGAAGCCCCGGCACATCCTGGGAGGGCACACCTTGATGCGACCTGAAAGGTTTCTGGCGGGGTGGGGGGGTAGGCTTGTGGGCTGGGGCTCCCTGCTCACAGCGGTATTGGTTGGACCAGAACTTCTGAAACACTTAAGAATCATGGGGGCTTCTGGCTAAAAGGAAGATCAGACTCAGTGGGTCTGGGGCGGGGCCTCTGCAAGTCTTCAGATTCCTGCAAGCCCGGTCGCTGCTCTGGGGACCACTCTTGGAGGAGCAAGGGGCGGGACTGCCCCCAGGTGGGGTGAGGGAGTAGCTCGGGAAACCAGCCGTGAGAGGTCAGGGTGGGTTGGAGAGAGACCTGGCGGGAGCAGTGGGGACGTGGGAGCAGTGGGGATGGGGGAGTGAGCCCTCAGAGTCATTCTGCAAAGGCGTCAGGATAGGTCTGACACGGCCACCACTTGGGATGAGGTGTGTCTCGCAGAGTCTGGTCGAAGTGGGCTGGGCACTAATTCCTTCCTGGATTCTGGTCACTGAGAGTGTGGCGGAATGGCCTCCGCCCAGGGCCACCCTGTGACCCCTTCCTCACGGTACCAGCCGGTCTCCGTGCTGAACAGAGACAGTGCTGGTCAGGTTCCCAGGGATTGGCTGTGTCCATGTGTCCCTCAGCTGTCCCAGCTGCTTCTGCAGTTGGTGGTGGCCGTCTCGCAGGGCGTCAGGTGGCTCCTAGGAGATTGCTGGCTCTTCTCTCTGGCTGTCATCGACCACGTCTCAGGCTACTGCTGACCATCTCCAAAGGCTATCTCTTGAGTGTGGCTGGCCGTCTCCTGGGGTGGCCCTGCCGTGTCGCGGGCAGTCTCCCCGGGCTCTCGGCACTGTAAGCCCACGGCCGGCTGCCGTCTCTCAGACTGCACCAGGCTGGTGTGGCAGGCAAGGGACAGGGCTCAGCCGGGCCTTCCAGCTGGAGGAGTCACACAGAGGCAGCCCCCCTCCTTAGCTCCCATCCTCCCTGCAGAAGCCCTCCGAGGATGCTGGGCCCTGGGCTGAGAGAGTGCCTCTGTTTTCAGTCCCTGCTTGTCTCCCAGAAGTGTGCCACAGGGGCAGGGGCAGGGGCAGGGGAGGAGGGGGTCTAGAAGGCCAAGCAGACCTGGATTGCCATTGCTGGCCAGGCAGCTTGTGCTGATTACGCACCCTCTTCAACTGGAAAAACAGAGACAGAAGGACAGTCTCTGAGGGCCGTCGTGAGAAAGAAAAGCAATGGCATTTGTAAGGCACCTGGCACAGTGCCCAGCATACAGTAGGTGCTTAATAAATCCTACTCATCCCACCTCAAACCTACGACCCAGGCTGAGGCTAGAGTCAAGGTCGGGGGTGAGGGGCGGGTGGCTGACAGCATGTGGTGGGGGGGTTCCCTGCACACCCCGCTCGCCTTGCCCACCTGGGCCTGCAAACGAAGCTGGGGTGTCAGCCGTTCTAGCTCCGCAGGCATTGTGATTACCCAGGGCTCCGCCGCATGGATTTGCAGAAAATTTAATGAAAGGAAATTAAGTACCAGCTCCAGACAGACTGGATGTGAGCATATCTTCTGGAGTCTTTGGATTTGGCGCCTACTGCCAGGCACTCAGAGACCCTTCCCATCTGCGTGGGGGCGATAGATACCCTTTGCTCTCCCCCGCCTCCCTCCCACTTCTCGCTTCTCTGTCTGCCTCTCTCTTTCTCACTCTGTTGCCTGCCTCCATTTACACCTCAGTGGGTCTCAACCCTTCCGAGCCTGAGTTGCTAATGTGATTTCCTGCCACGTTCCTGAAAGCCTCTGCCAGGAAACTCAGCCCCTTAGAACAGAGCTTCCTGAGCCCTCCACACCTCAGAGGCGCTTCAGTGAGGACGTGCCTTCAGAAGGGGTGTGGCGGGCGCTGGGAAGAGCCAGGGAGGGAGGCCTTGGCCTCTTCTCGGAGGCTCGAGAGGTGCCCTTGGTGCCTGGGTGAGGGAGTGTGGGCCTCAGCTTCCACATCTGGAAAGAGAGTGGGGCTGGACTCGATCCTTCGGACCAGCTCTGACGTCTGTGGATTCTGGAATTCTGACAGGAATTTCTGTGGAGAGCCAGGGGCTCTTTGGTGTCCCTAAAAGGTTGAACAAGGCCTTCATGAACTTACCCTTGTCTCAACACTAGCCAGTGTCTGTGCGTCCTCCTGGCCTGGCACGACTCCAGAACCTGGGAAGGGGAAGGGGAGGAGATGCCTGCAGGGACCCTCCCCCCTCTTTGCAAAGCCAGCTGCTTTCAACAACCATTTTTGCCTCCTTCACACGCAGTTATGGAGCTCCACAGTGTGCCAGGCTCTGGCTCCCCGGGCCCTGCCCTCTCCGGAGCTAGGAAAGGGTGAAGGAGGGCTTTGCTGTCTGCTTAGAACTGGGCCCTGGGGACCACCGGTCCCACATTATGGGGTGGGGGACAGAGTTGTAGCCTCAGCACCTTACCAGTCTGCCCGTGCTGGTGAAGAGGTGGTTTGAGGCTGAGGGACCTTGAATGGCTACCTGGTGTTTGGGCAGAATGGAAACATGAGTGTGAGAGCCGCGCACACCAGGTGGGAGCCCTGTGTGACACGGAGACCCGAGTTAGCTGGTATTTGTCCAACGGCACGGAGCAGTGGGCAGAGCATGGGATTCAGGGACAGACAGACAGACAACAGTCTCAAATTGGATGGCACTGCTCCAGGGCCATGCTTGACACACAGCCGGGGCTCGGGCGGGGGAGTAACTAACTGTTATGATCACCTCCATCTCGGCCACCTGATGGGGCTGTCCTCACATGTCCAGTGGGTGCAGAGGTGCAGCTGTGAGTGAGTCTCACCTCTGTCCCTCTCCCCTACCTCAGAAGAAGAGCAAGGTACACTACCATGTCGCTGTCATCATCAACTACCTGGGCCACTGCATCTCCCTGGTGGCCCTCCTGGTGGCCTTTGTCCTCTTTCTGCGGCTCAGGTGAGAAAGACTCAGTGTTGGCCCCCGGTCTTGAGCAGGGTAGAGAAGGAAGATGCAGGAGGCAGCTCTGGATGAGGGGCTGCTATCAAAGGGGGCCCCTGCCCCCTCACTTCGGTGGGAGGGGGTGACAGATAAGCCCCAGGTCCCTTGGAACCTCTGGCAGGGCCATTTCTGCCCCCCCAGCCCAGTCACTGCTAGGCTTGCCTTGGGCTACCCCCACCCACGCCGGGATGCACCCATCTGGGAGGCCAGGAAGGTGCCTGGGTTCGAACCTGCATGGGCCCAGCCCCATGGCCAAAGGTGCAGCCGGCAGTGCCAGGCCAGGGGGCGGGAGCAGGAGCTGAACATCAGGTCTGCACGCAGGGAGGGAGGCATCCCACTGGAAACCTTTTATGTTTTCTGACCCCTGGAGAGGAGGGGTGCCATGGGAGGAGGGGCAACCCCCTAAGCAAGAAGCCCCCAGTCCCTGGAGCTCGGCTGTGTGGCAGGCTATGCTGCCAGGGCGTAGGTCTGGGGGGGTCTCCAGTAGGAAGGGCCTGCAGGGCGTCGGGAGAGCTCTGCTGCCACTTCCCGATGGGACTTAGCCGGTCAGCCCTGCCCTCAGTTTCCCCATCCACCCATCCGGGCTGGAGGGATGTTGGTGGCCTGTTCCTCATCTCCTCTTCCCTCCCCTTGCTCCCATCACCCACCCTTTCCTGCTGCCCCCCAGGAGCATCCGGTGCCTGAGAAACATCATCCACTGGAACCTGATCTCGGCCTTCATCCTGCGCAATGCCACGTGGTTTGTGGTCCAGCTCACCATGAGCCCCGAGGTCCACCAGAGCAACGTGGTGCGTCCTGGAGGGGCAGCCCCAGGGTCAGAGGAAGGGTCTGGATGGGACGGCCCTGGTGGAAAGCGGGCCGGGCACAGGCCTTGAGGCCCAATAAAACAGGAACGGTTCCCTGGTGATGGGGGGAGGGTGCATCGTACTGAGAGGAGGCCCCAGGCCCGGGGGGGGGGGTGCTGCTGCTGCCACACCCCTGCCCTGTCTAAGTGTCATCTCTGCTGGCGGCGGTAGGGCTGGTGCAGGTTGGTGACAGCCGCCTACAACTACTTCCACGTGACCAACTTCTTCTGGATGTTCGGAGAGGGCTGCTACCTGCACACAGCCATTGTGCTCACCTACTCCACCGACCGGCTGCGCAAGTGGATGTTCGTCTGCATAGGCTGGGGTGAGTGCGCCCCCCTGGCCGGGCCGTCCCCCACCCCGCACCCACACTCTGGCCAGCTGGCGAGGGGGCCTGTGAGCCCAGGACCAGGTCCCAGGGGTGGGGTGAGCACCACGGCCCTCTGCCCCTGCTTGGGGGTGGGGTGCTGCAAGTTGGTTGCGTGCGTATGAGCTGTACACGGGCGAATCCCTCCCCACCTCGAGGCCCTGGCCGCACAAGGGTCCTCCAGGCCTTGCGTCCCCCAGACCCCACTGATGAGCCCTGTGACAGCCAGTCTTTCCCCAGGTGTGCCTTTCCCCATCATCGTGGCCTGGGCCATCGGGAAGCTGTACTACGACAATGAGAAGTAAGTCCCCTCCTCCCCTGAGCTCCGGGGTCCAGGCTCCCAGCCCAGCTCTGCCTGATGCTCCCCAAGGACCTTCGGCCAAATCACCTTCTCTGGTGGGGCACGGTTCCTTTATCCATATAGAGAGGGTGCTGGGGGCTGGACTTGGTCTGAGGGTCCCCTGCTGTGCTCGAGGTGGGGCTGGCTGGACAGGTGGATCCAGGCTCTTTTATCTGTCTTGGGATTTCACAAACAGCATAAGGGTTACTGGCAGTGCCAGAGTCAGACTGCCCAGGTTCTGAACCATGGACCCATCATTAAGTAGTTCTATGACCTTGGGCTAGTTACTATGGTGTGCCTCAGTTTCCTCATCCGTAAAATAGGCATCCTAGTAAAACTGCCTCCCGCAAAGGGTTTTTGTGGAGATGACAAGAGTTCATATGATAGTAAGCCTTTAGAAGAGTGTCTGGCACATAGTAAAGGCCACATGAATGTTTTCTATGAATATTAAGACTTGTTTTACAGAAGATTCCATGGATTTAATAGAAATGAATCCTGATGATCTCATAGAATCCTTTCAGCTCTGAAGTCCTGAAGTGACTTTGGTCTCGGGTACTCCCAAATGCCCCTGCAAATTAGATTTCTGCTGTAGTGGTTCTTAGCCTCAGGCTAGAATCACCCAAGAAGCTTTAGAAAGTACCAATCGCCATCCAAAGAGGGGGATGTAAGTGGTCTGGAGTGTGCCCTGGGCACGGGATTTTTAGCTGTCAAGACTGAGAATCACCGAGAGAAAGGCGGAAAATGTGGACACAGACAGCCGGGGAGGTGCCCAAGCATTTTCAGGAACCCACTGTCTAAGTGGGGTTCCAAGTGGCCTCCATCACAATGACAATTCCTCCCCACCCCCATAGAGGGGAGGGGACGGCCACAACCTCACTGGGCTCGACAAGGAGCCTGGAAAATGATATTCATATTTACCAGGCTGATCCTTCCTGACTCCGGCCCAGCTGGCTGTCTCTGCGTTGGCACAGCTGACAGGGTAGGGGTCTGGGTGGGAGGGCGGCCAGCTTCCAGACACCATTAGGGGCTTGGGAGTCATGCCCAGGATGTTGGGTCCTGGCACAGGAACATCGTAAACCCTGGGCAGTGGTGCCTGTGCCTGCAGGTATGCAAGTGAGTACAGGGAGGACAGGAAGAACAGGTTTCTAAAAGCTGCCCAGTGTGTCTTGAAGGAAAAAAGGATGCCTGGCTTAAGAAAGTCTGTCTGAGCAGCTCGGGAGCCCCATCTAGTGGTAAAATGCCAACACTGCAGCAGAAGGGATCCAGGTGTAAGACACCAGAAAGAACTTGTAGACCCTGGGAGGGTTAACGACTAGACTGGGATCTAGCTTGTATTTGGCCTACATAGTGTTTTTTGAAACCTTGAATTCATTTCAAACCTTTAAAAAATCAAGAGGTTTCACATAAAAATCTCAGTTTCTGGCTTATGGAAGCATCATGAAATCTAGGCACTGTGGGTCTTCATCCCCTGGGGGCCATCATCTCTGCACAAGGACATAGAACTTCCCAAGTGCCCCATCCCCACCCACTCCCCAAATCCCCCAAGAGATTGCTGGAGCGAAACTCAAGGAAATGAAAAGCAGTTCTGTCTCTCGAACAGGAGGAAGCTGTGGGATCTCTGCCTTGGGGTCATTTGGCTGCAATTAAAGGGATTCAGAGATCTCTAGCTGCCAGGGGCCCACTGTATGACAGGCCCCAGGCAGCACAAAGGGGCTTGTGCCAGAGCCCCAGCAGGGACGCAGGGGAGCAGCGGTGTGTTGAGCCCTTGCCTGTTCCACTCGGTGGTCATTGCTACAATCCCCGTCCCTGCCACATGGCCTGCTTTCAGCTTTACATCTCCTAACAGAGGGTGCTGTCTGCCCATTCTGCAGATGGAATAACTGAGGCATTGTGGTGGGATCTTGATCTTCTGCCAGGGTTGGAATTGAGGCACACAGATCCTGGCTTCTGGCCCCAGTCCTGCCCTGGCCAAGCACTGCCCTTCCCCACGCTGCTGAACTGAACCCAGATGACCTCCCCCTTACCTCCCTCTATGGCTTTCTAGGTGCTGGTTTGGCAAAAGGCCTGGGGTGTACACTGACTACATCTACCAGGGCCCCATGATCTTGGTCCTGCTGGTAAGCACCTGGGGGGAGGGGGGAGGGCAGGAGAGAGGGACAGGCAGTGCCTACTGTGGACAGACAGGGTACTTGAGACACTGAGGCCCTGCCCTGTCCACCCCGCCTGCCTCCAGCATCTTGTCCACACATGCCCACACCATCCCACTGTGTGCTCAAATTACAGATCAATTTTATCTTCCTTTTCAACATCGTCCGCATTCTCATGACCAAACTCCGGGCGTCTACCACTTCGGAGACCATTCAGTACAGGTACCCGGCCCGCCTCCCTCCCTCCACCATGGGGGCTCCAGAGAGCCCAGCCTCGGACCCAGGGCTCCCTGCTCAGGTCCGACAGCCCCTCCTGAAAACCCCAGCTCCCCGTCTCAGACATTCTTCCCCTCCTGGGCACCACGTACATGCTGTTCTTCGTGAACCCCGGGGAGGACGAGGTCTCCCGGGCCGTCTTCATCTACTTCAACTCCTTCCTGGAATCCTTCCAGGTACCGCCCCCCTCCCCCACTCCGGTCCTGGCTGTCCCCCTGCACCTCCTTGGGTGGGGATTCTTCCAGGCAGGGGCCCGCAGGGGCAGGAGGCTGGGGAGAGGAAGGGGGTGGCCCGGAGGCTAGGTGGGGCCACACCTGCCCCTGCCCCTTGACCCACCTTCTCTGTCCATCCCAGGGCTTCTTCGTGTCTGTATTCTACTGTTTCCTCAACAGTGAGGTAAGGACGCCAGGGCCCTAGGGCTCAGGATGGTTGGGGGCCTGTTGGGACCTGAGATTGTCTGTGGCCTCCTCTTGCCCTCCACACACCAGCTCTCTCCTCCCTGCCCCCAGGTCCCTAATGGGGATGCTGCTGGGAGCCCCCGGGGGGGTGGTCCCTGACACCTGCCCACATGCTGCTACAGTGGCAAGCCCACTCCTTTGCTTGCTTAGGCAGTTGACACAGGGGAGGTCAGAAGCCAGGGCTTCGGGCTCATCAATGAGTCCATGAAAAGGCTTGTTGAAACCAGGAAGGGCTGAGCCTTTGGGCAGGACACGCATATGTGCTAAAGGTAGGAAATCTTCATGGCAAAGGCCATCTGATGCCTTTGTGTGGCTGGAGGAAAAGGCACCCGGCTCAGCATGCTTGAGAAAATCATCCTAACAAATATGCAAATAAACAACGTTGATGATGTGAACGTCACTGCCTCCCGCCTGGCCCCCTGTGCATCTCACACCTGCGCTCTGCACACCTGAGCCCTGCTCACACGTACAGCTGCTTGTGGCGGGGCCCAGGCTCAGACATCGTGCTCTGCTCCGTGCCCGCAGGTCCGCTCGGCCATCCGGAAGAGGTGGCACCGATGGCAGGACAAGCACTCGATCCGCGCCCGCGTGGCCCGCGCCATGTCCATCCCTACCTCCCCGACCCGGGTCAGCTTCCACAGTATCAAGCAGTCCACGGCGGTCTGAGCTGGAGGGCCAGCAACTGGAAGATGGTCTCCAGGCTCAGCCAGCTGCCCTGTCCGTGGAGGGGACCAGCTCCTTCCCATACTCTGTATCCCCAGAAGCTGCTGGCACTGACAGCCTGGCTCCCCGCCCCCCTGACCCCCGGCTGAGCAGGAGTTCGAGGCCTGTGAGAGCAGCCGCAGTCCGGGCCACGGGATGAATGGGAAATAATCTCTAGGATCGGTCTGGGTCCAGGGCCTCTGGCTCCCCCGTATCCCAGTCCTCCCTGGAGATGGAATGAAAATGGAGTGGAAATGGCCAACTGAAAATCCAAAGCAGCACATGGGTCCCTCCAAGAGGTGTCTTCTCTCAGAGCACAAGATGGCCAGCCCACCGGAGACCTGGGGCCTGTCCGCAGCAACTGGGGTGGGGAGGGGCGCCAATGGCTGCCCAAGGGGCATCATGGGAAACTCTGGTGACAGCATCCCAACCACCGTGATTATGCCTCCAGTTGTTGGCAACGCCTTCCAATGCCAGTGGGAACCAAGGCCGGGTTGCCAGAACCCCCACGCAATGTCGTCAGACAATAAGCCACACTACAAGAAATTCTCCCAAGCCACCACAATTTCATCTGTGGTATGGCCGTCAGAAATGCCCTGTCTCGCTGCCTTGCACCCATGGACCTTTACTGCCCTGCAGTCCACGCAGGCTCCCCCTCCGTAACCACCCACCATATTCACACCCGGCTTTCTGTCACCTCCTGTCCCTGGCATCTCCCCCTGGGTAGGAAGATGGGGGTGGGAGGGAGATGGAGAGTCCTGTGAACAAGAACCAGGGTGTGCCCCAGACAAAGCCAGTCTCCCTTTCAGAGCACAGAGAATATTCGGGGCCATCCTGCCTGCTGGCTTCAGTGGTCTGGCCTCCGGGTCAGCCTCTCTGCTGCTCGCAGGGAGTTTGTGGCCCCTGGATGGCCTCTGGGGCAGCACGATTAGCTAAGTGAAGATAGGAGAAGCGGAAGGGCACTTGGTCCCTCTCTGCCTGAGTGTTCTGGAGCCGGGCCTTCGGAGATAAGGTGTCAGCTCTGAGGGGCCAGCTGCCGTGAATAATAATATTTATCTTTTCCACTAGCATTTGTGAAGGTCTGGACTGTGCAGGGCTGGGTGGGGAGGGCACAGCAGACAAAGGGAGGCCACTTTTCAGTCTTTGGGGCCAGCGTGTGGCTGGGAAAACTGACACCACTCACACTCATCAGGGAGGGGTACAAGGGGAGCCGTGGGGGCATGGGTCTGTGGACCCAGCTGGCAAGGATGGCTCTTAGAAGGGGAGAGTCATGGGGAGAGAAGGGCCACAGGTGAACAGTGCTGGCCAAGGACACTGTGGATGGGACGGGAGCCATGGGGACCACTTGAGGCAAGGAGTGGCAATGGGACCAGACAGGAATGTGTCCCAGCCCCAAGGGAGGGGCCGAGCTGGAAGCAGGAAGTAGAGTTAGGGAGGCCTTGACAGTGTCTCGGCTTGATATCCCCAGAAACAGACCCAGAGACAAGGTTTCCAGAACCAATTCAGGGAGAGGGAGCACAGGAAGTGGGTGGGAGGCAGCGGGAGTGGGGGATTCCCACCCCACAGCCAGCACTGGAGGCGGCTGGAGCGTCATCCTACCGCAGAACTTGGGGACCCTGAGTGGGGCACACCCTGCCTTCAGCCCACCCCAGGGGCCACAAGGAAGGAAGGCTGCTGGGGGGTGGGGGGAGGCGGGAATCCCCCCGCACTTCCCCCAGCCACACGGGCCACAAGACCAAGAAGGAACGCCCGGGCCCAGCAGTGTGTCACCTGCACGGCACCAGCCCGCACCAGCTCCCAGGGCAGGAGAGGGCGAGGGACACAGAAACTCCGCCCTGGCACACAGGGACAGGGCAGCCTGGCTCTCGCTCCTGGGTCTTGGACCAGGGACGCGGGGAGGGGACCAAAGGCACCAGGACAGAGATAGGCTGACAGACTCCAGAACAACTGGGGGGTGAGGGACGAGTCCCAGAGAGGGACATGCCGACCAGGAGGGACCAGAAGTGCCCACGATTGAGGCATCTTTCTCCACTCTGCCTTTCCCCCAGAGAAGTGAGAAAGCAAGGCTTCCCCTGCGCAAGGTGGGGTGTGGGGACGGGGGCTCCCCAAGGATGGAGGAGTCTGGAAGGAGTAGGGGGCACATCGGAAGGAGGTTGCCTGGACAAGAGGTCCTGGGGGGGCCGAGCTGGGGCGCTGCCCCCTTTCCTGCTGGTGCCTCCCGGTGGCTTTAGCGGCTGGGCCCCCTCCAAGCACCCACTACGCCCTCAACTCCGTCAGGCCCCAGAGCAGCACCCCCGAGATCAGAGCCCGGAGCCACTGCGAAGCCCGGAGCCGCCAGGTCTGGAAGACACCTCCAAGATGAGGCTGACCATCGTGAGAAAAGCTGCTGGGGGGCCCCGAGCGGGCAGGAGCTGGTCCAGAGGAGCCTCAGCATGCCTCCCATTCACAGACTGAAGGGAGGACGGGCTGCTTCAGGAACATCGGGGCCCCCACGCCACAGGCAGGCGCCCAGAGCTTAACCCTTCCACAGCCCACGGCTCAGGGACCAGGGTGAAAACAGGCCCCCAGATGGGGTTTCTGAGGGTCATTGTGCCCTGAGGTTCAGCTTGTGGGCTGGGTGGGGAGCAGTCCCTTGGGGGTCAGTGGGGGTGTGATGAGCGGACGGGGGAGAGGCCCGGCAGCTGCAGGGTAGGGGTCGCTGCAGGACAGACCCCTCCCTCAAGCCTGAGAGAGCTCTTCTCCAAGCCGCACTCAGAGGCGGCAGTCTCCGGAGTACCCCACCCGAGCATTTCTCCCTGGGACCGTCCTTCATGGGCACAGATGCCCAGTGGTGGACAAACTGCCCTGTGGGGTTTTGGTTTTCCGGTTCAGACCCCTCCACCTCTGAGTGTGACAGCACGGCCCCGGCCCTGGGGTCCTCAGCTTCCCCTGCAGGCCTCCTCAGTCCTGCTGCCGCTACTGGGTCAGATGCCCTGGGATAGGGCTGGGGAGGGAGTCAGATGTGGGCAAAACACGTGCTAGGAAGGAAGGCAGGTTTTAGAAACCAGATAATAATACCTTAATTGTGGGCATTTGAAAACTGCTTTGCAATCGGCAAAATCCTTTATAACATTTATTATCTAATCCTCAAGTAACTCACGAAGGCAGGAGCCACCCCATTTCACAGCCAAAGAAACTGGTGACTCCTCTGAGATCGAAGGTCCAGGGCTCTTTCCACCTGCTCAGTGGACTGCAGTCACAAGGCTTGGGTTTCAGGAGGCCAGGCCAGTCCGCGCAGCTCGCGGCAGGGGGAGGGTGGAGGGCAGCAGGAGGCCTCAGGGCTTCAAATGATCTGGTTGGGGACGTGTCCCGGGTGAAGATGGGACCAGCCCAAAGATGGCAAGGCCAGTGTCCCATTGCTGAGCTCAGCTGGGTGGGAACAGTGAGGGTTCTGTGTGCCCGTCCTGATTCCCAGCACACTCTCCCGACCTCCGCAACATCCTCCACTCCTCCACTCCTTAAAATGATACTTAACTGCAAAGAGTGCAGCCCAGGACACCAGAAGCTTCTGTGGGTCTCCCTGCACACACCCAGGCTCTGTTCAGCCCAGGCAGGGGCTCAGCAGCCCCCAGCTCAAGGGTTTCTCAGGATCATCTCACGGAGCCCCCTGACTTCAAACTCAACTGCCCACCCTCAGTCTAAAGAAAACGGGGGCTGGTTTCTGCATTTCAACACCAGCAACACTATCAATGATTGAGCGCTTACGAGGTGCCAGGCACAGCCAAGCCCCTCACCTACTCTTCATACCACCCCGTGAGCCAGGGGCATTTAACAGATGGGAAAGGGAGCGCAGAGAGGGTACAAGGTCTGCCCCCGGGCACCCAGCAGGGGCATGGCTGGATGTGAGTCCAGGCTGGCCTTACTCAGCCTCTACCGTATTTAACCCTATACAGCAAGAATTCTTTGTAGGATGCCCCTCTCTGCCCCACTGCTCTCTCCAGTGCTCTCCCTAGAGAAATTCCTCAGTTTCCTTAGTTTGTAGACAAACAGCACGCAGAGATAAAGCTAGATGTAGCAGTCGGCACCTGCAAAGCACGGGTGTCAGGGAGCCCACTCCTGAGCCCGGCCCAGCCTCCAGGCAGGCCACAGGCTGCCAGCCTCCGCGTGTCCCAGGCCTGTCGCTGTTTCATGCCAGAGCTCTGCCTCCTATCCCTCCCTTGTACAGCCCGCCAACCTCTGCAGACCCAGCTGCTCAGGCTTGGGCTCAAGACAGGCCTACACCAAAGTTCTACGTGTGTTGGAAACATCGATGAGATCATCGTTTGGAGATAACTCCAGAGACCACCTTCGGCCACCAGACTGCCACCCACTGCCTCTGCCCCCCGAGGGGTCCTGGACAGATGACTGCTGCCCAGCCCCATTGCCCACGGGGCCGAGGCGGGTGAGGGCAGAAGCAGGGGTGGGTTCCGTGAGCTCAGTGTACCAAGAGGAGACTGGGAGAGTGGAGCGGGCACCCAGCTAGGGCGGGGGACCACGTGGAAGTCCTCTCGCCTTCATTGCTGGGGTAGCCAGGGAGGGAGCAGATGGCAATCCAGTCCCTTCTTAGTGTCTGCACCGTGTCTAGAATATGCATCTAGGACAGCAGTGGGCCGGGAAGTGAGGGCAGTGAGTGGGCCGGGTAAGCTGGGCGCCCTCCCCATGCTTCCTGAGCTGCTACACTGCGCTAAGGTCTGCTCTGCGAAGTCAGCTGTTCTTGCTGTCCGAGTGATAAAGATAAATGCTCCAGGTACCCCCCAGGTCCTCAAACAGAAGGCAGAGACATTGCCCCTGGCCTGCCTGGGACAGTGACCCTGAGAGCCCAGGCCATAGCTAAGAGGAGCAGCAGGGAGGGAGCAGAAGCTGCAGGTACAGGGGGAGGCCCTCCAGGAAAGGGATGGAATCTGGAGAGAGGGCTGGGCGTGCTGCAGAGTCTTGGAGGTGATGGCGCCCTCCAGGGCATTGCGCAGGGCACCCCCTGCAAACAGCCACAGAGAAGAGCAGGTCCAGGGCCCTGGGGGTGAAGGGGTGCATGGGGGGGGGTCTGGGGAAGCAGCGATTGGATAGACACCCAAAAGCCTTCAGTGAGCCAGGTCTCAGGAAGAGCCTCACAGGGAATGAGCCTAAAGAGAATTCCTTGAGCCAGGACACCAGGAATCCAAGAGTAGATCAGGGAGGAAGGGAGGGAACAGGCTTTTTGGGGGAGCCTGTGTTTCTGAACCCCAAATAGGGGCATAGAGTGGTCTAGTTCCCTAACTTTTCATCATCCTAATGGAAACCCCATTCCCATTAAGCTGTCACTCCCCACTCCACCTTCCTAGTCTCCGGGCACCACGAACCTGCTTTCTGTCTCTGCAGCTTTCCCTATCCTGGATATTTCATAAAAGTAGAACCATACAACATTTGTCCTTTTATGTCTGGTTTCTTTCACTTAGCACAATGTTTTCAAGATTCATCCACATCATAGCAGGTGTCAGAACTTTGTTCCTTTTTATGGCTGAACGATATTCCGTCATAGAGAGGGACCACACTCTCCACTCATCCGTTGAAGGCATTTGGGTTCTTTCCACCTAGTCCATGTTATTGTGAATAGTGCTGCTGTGAACATTCACGTACAAGTTCTTTTTTTTTTTTTTTTTTTGAACACCTGTTTTCAATCCCTTTGTTATGTACCCTGGGGCGGGGGGAATTGCTGGGTCATATGGTAACTCTACGCTTCACTTACTGAGGACCCGCCAAACGGCTTTCTATGGGCGGCAGCACCATTCCACACTCCCACCGGCAACGTAGGAGAGTTCCAATTTCTCCACATCTTCACCAGAACTTGTTGCAACCTGTATTTTTAACCATAACCACCTCGCTGGGTGTGCTGGTCGGTTTTTGAGAGACCCAAGACCCCTGTGTTGGGAGAGTGGGGCCCAGAGCGAGGGTCTAAGCTGAACATCAGCGGGGGCCCAGACAGTTTTATGACCACAGCACTCAGGAAGGGGCTGGCTGGCCGCCCTGCCGTGCTCAGATCTAGGTGCTGGAATACAGAGAGGTCCTGATTCCCTCTCCGCCCCTGACCATCGTGCCAGTCCTTGCCTGCAACGGGAGCCCATGGAAGGAGCGGCTGGCAGTCCTCCCCGGTCCAGGCCCTGCCACGTGTCCCCGCACCAGCTGGGGGTTCGCTCACCAGTCTGCTGGCTCTGTTCCCTAATGTATTTCTGACAGTTACCTTGTCATTGCAATTACTGTTTGTAATTGAATTAAATGTTATAGCCATGGATGAAACAGAATTGCACAAACAAGGAGAAATGTTGTCTCTTCTGAAAACTCAGTTGAAAGACACCATCTGAGTCACACAAACAATTAGCAGTCAACGCAGGTGGGGGCGAGACAAATGGAAATACCTGGGCAGGAAGAGATTGGCAGAGTCCATGTGGTTCTGGTTGCCAACCACTTCGCAAGGTCCTTGAAGCTTGCGCTTCACCCCCCAAAAGAACCCAAAGCTGGATGTTGGGGATGGTGTCTCATCAGCGTGGGTTTTACAAGGAAGGCTACTCGGAACTCCAGGGGAGGGACCCCTAATCGAAGCAGACCCTTTAAGGCGATCAGTGAGTGGATGCTCTGTGGAATTGAGAATCAAATGTGTTTTACAGGTTGAATTGTGTTCCCCAGAATAAAATGTTGGAGTTCTAAACCCCAGGACCTGTAAAAGGGACGTTATTTGGAAATGGGATCTTTGCAGACGTAATCACGTTAAGATGACGTCACTGGTTGGGCCCCAATGCAGTATGAGGAGAGGGCCCCATGACAGCAGAGGCAGAGATGCGAGTGATGTGGCTGCCAGCCACCGCCCAGATGAGGAAGGGGTCAGGGAGGACATGGGCAAGGGTCCCACCCAGAGTCTCGGAGGGAGCATGGCCCTGCCGACACCTTGATTCTGGACTTTGTCTCGGTCAGCGTGGGCTGTATAACAAATAGACCGGGGGCTTAAACAACGAGTACAGTTTCGCACAGCTCCAAGAGGTTGGGAAATGTGAGAGCAAGGTGCTGGCTGAGTGCATTCCTTGTGAGAGCTCTCTTCCTGGTTTGCAGACAGCTGCCATCAGGCTGGATTGTCACGAGTTGGAGAGGGAGATCACCTCTCCGGTGTCTATAAGGAAACCAATCCCATTCCTGAGGGCTCCACCGTCATGACACTATTACCTTCCAAAGGTCTCACCTCCAAATACCAGATGTAAAGTATGGAGGTGACTTTCCAAAGAGTCCCCTCTTTAACCGATTTTTTTCAACACACCCCTCTGCTAGCCAGTCCCAGGCATCTGGGACAAGTGGGCCAGCCACTGTCACCTGTGCAGAGCACAGCAGGGTTAGCTAGAAGCTTCTCTGCCCGACAGCCTGGGTTTCAGTCTCATCTCTACCATTCATGTGTCACCTTGGAAAAGTCTCTTCACTGCCAGGGGCCTCAGTCTCTTCTACTGAAAAGCAAGGTCATTCACGTACACATCCCATCCGTACTTTCTGAGTAGCATTTTCTAGTCCAGAATCTAAGAGCAGCAGAGAGATAGATAAGGTCTCTATCCTCATGGAACTCGAGCAAGGAGACACAGAAAATAAAGAAACACATAAACAAAGACCTGAGTTATGATCATGAATGCTAAGAAGGGGGCCTGTTTGCTCCTGGCCATGATGGTGGAGAGAACATGGGGGCACAGGCCTAAAAGATGAGAACAGCAGCAGGCAAGACCTCCGGGCAGGGGGCAAAGCTGCATGGCCAGGAAGCCTTCTGCAGTCAAGGAGCCAGCAGCTCCCTGGACAGAGCGAGGCCTAAGGGAGGGGTCAGTGTGGGAGCTGGATGTGAGGACTGGGGCAGGGGCCTGTGGGGTGGGCTTCTCTGAGCTCAGGTGTTCAGGTAAGGTCAAGCTGCTGTAACAAAGAGACCCACAATGAGCCAAGGGCTTAAGGAAGATAATGTATCCAAGAGTCTATAGTGAGCATCCCATACCACTGCTCTGTGCAGACATCCAGGGTCCTGCTTCCTTTCCTTCCTCTCTTTCCATCCCTTAGGACAATGTCCTCCTCACCACAGTCAATGGCCTTCCCATGACTGGCTTGTGAGAAGGGAAGAGGCAAACAAGGAACCTCGTGGTCTCTATCCAGGCTCCTGAGGGGCTCACATCATTTCTGCTCAATTCCATTGGCAAGGACTTGACCATATGGCCATTCCTAACTCCAAGGGAAGCTAGAAATGAAATTCTGGTCATGTGTCACTAAAAAAAGCGTGGATTTTGGAGAACGCCACACAGCCTTGGGCTAGCTGGGTATAGTAACACGGCCTGCAAGGACGTGACGAGTACAGATTAAGTATGTGGCATTTAGTAAGTGCTCAATAAAAGTTTGCAAGGTCACTGAGGTCAGGGCTCCCAGGGCCTCAGAAACCCTCTGGTCCAGTGTTCTCATGTCTTGGCGGCTGAAGAACCAGGTGCAGAAAGGAGAGGCATTTGCCCAGTTGCCCATTCTGTAAGGGCCAAAGTTGGCCCAGAATTCATGTCTGGGATCCTCAACCCCATCCTCTCACCTCTTATTTCAGATTACCTGATCCAGGGTCATCAGGAGCTGAGCAGAGAGTGGGGACCCAGGGGACCTTCTACGGGAGGCAGGGTTGGGGGACGGGCACCTAAGAAGGACGCTGTGCTCCAAAGCCGAGCCCCGGGCCCTGGCTGCCCCGCTTTGTGACCAGGTAGGTGTGGCTCCAGTTTCCTAGATGGGAGGCAGGGCTGCTCTATGACAGAGGGCCACACCCAGCCCCCTGGGAGCAGCTGCCACGTTGGGGTGGCAGCGGCAGGCGGCTGAGGAGGATGGCGTTCCCGGGCTGCTTCTTCCTCCTCCTCCTCACCAGCACCGTGGCCCGGGGGGAGTACGGCGTGGTCCACGTGGTGTCAGAGAACTGGAGCAAGGACTACTGCATCCTGTTCAGCTCCGACTATGTCACCCTACCCCGGGACCTGCACCACGCCCCACTCCTGCCCCTGCATGATGGCACCCTGGCACCCTGGTGCCCAGGCCGGGACCCCTCGCCCCGGGCCCAGCCCAGCTCCGCCCGCCGGCGGCCCCTCCGCCACAC
Source organism: Ursus maritimus (assembly GCF_017311325.1). Classification (NCBI taxonomy): domain Eukaryota; kingdom Metazoa; phylum Chordata; class Mammalia; order Carnivora; family Ursidae; genus Ursus; species Ursus maritimus. The sequence continues at coordinate 16,810,317 of NW_024424897.1, read as the reverse complement.
CACCGCCATGGTCATGCGGGGCAACTGCAGCTTCTATGCGAAGGGCTGGCTGGCTCAGGACCAAGGTGCCCACGGGCTGCTCATCGTGAGCCGGGTCGGCGGCCAGCAGTGCTCGGACAGCTCCCCGGCCCCCCAGGACCCCCACCGGCCGCTGCCGGGCCTCACCATCCCCGTGGCCGTGCTCCGCTACGCCGACATGCTCGACATCCTCAGCCACACGCGCGGCAGCGCCGCGGTCCGCGTGGCCCTGTACGCGCCCCCCGAGCCCATCCTCGACTACAACATGGTGGTCATCTTCGTCCTGGCCGTGGGCACCGTGGCGGCCGGCGGCTACTGGGCCGGCCTGACCGAGGCCGACCGGCTGCAGCGGCGCCGGGCCCGACGAGGAGGGGGGCCGGGCGGGCGCCCTCAGCGGGCCGTGGTGGCGGCCCCGGGGGCGCAGGAGGAGGACGACGAGGACGCGCCGGTGGACTTCACGCCGGCCGTGACCGGGGCCGTGGTCGCCATGTCCTGCGCCATCATGCTGCTGCTCTACTTCTTCTACGACCGCTTCGTCTACGTCATGATCGCCATCTTCGGCCTGGGCGCGGGCACCGGCCTCTACAGCTGCCTGGCGCCCCTGGTGCGCCGCCTGCCCCTGCAGCCGTGGCCGTGGCCCGTGGCCGGCTGGCGGACCCGTCTGCAGCTGCCCCCGCTGCTGCTGGCCGGCCTGTGCGCCGTGGTGACCACCCTCTGGGTGGCCCACCGCAACGAGGACCGCTGGGCCTGGCTCCTGCAGGACACGCTGGGCGTGGCCTACTGCCTCTTCGTGCTGCGGCGGGTGCGGCTGCCCACACTCAGGAACTGCGCCTCTTTCCTGCTGGCCCTGCTGGCCTTCGATGTCTTCTTTGTCTTTGTCACGCCTCTCCTCACCAGGACCGGGGAGAGCATAATGGTGGAAGTCGCCTCGGGCCCCATGGATTCCTTGAGCCACGAGAGGCTACCCATGGTTCTCAAAGTGCCCCGGCTGAGCTTCTCAGCCTGGACGCTGTGCGACCAGCCCTTTTCCATCCTGGGCTTCGGTGACATCGTGGTCCCTGGGTTCCTGGTGGCCTACTGTCACCGCTTTGATGTGCAAATCCGCTCCCGCCAGGTCTACTTCGTGGCCTGCACCACAGCCTACGCCGTGGGCCTGCTGATCACCTTTGTCGCCATGGTCCTCATGCAGATGGGCCAGCCCGCCCTGCTGTACCTGGTGTCCAGCACCCTGCTCACCAGCCTGGCCGTGGCCGCCTGCCGCCAAGAGCTCGCCCTCTTCTGGACTGGCCAGGGCAGAGCCAAGACACCCGCCCAACCCGTGGCCGGGCTCCGTGGCGCCCCTTCGTCTGGCTCGGAGAAGAAGCAGGAGGATACAGCAGACGTCCACACAGCCAACAAGTCTGAGGGCGTCACCAGCCACCTGGCAGGTGACTTGGACGGCAACCTCGAGCAGGACACGGCCGAGACTGCCACCGTATCTGAGGATGAAGCCACTGGCCCAGATGGCCACAGTGACAGCTCCGAGGGCTGGAGCGATGCCAACCTGGACCCCGACAAACTGCCTCATACCTCCCCGGGGGCCTCGGAGGAGCCCGTGCCACGGATGCCGACGGCCATGCTGAGACCGATGATGCCACTGATGCCACCGCCCTCAGAGCTGGGCCACGCCCAGGCCCCGGCCCAGGCCCACGATGCTGGCCTGCCCTGGACGGGGCTCCACAAGAGGAAGGGCTTGAAGGTAAAGAAGAGTATGTCAACCCAGGCTCCCTTGTGAACCAGAACCCTGACACGCGTGCCTCTGGGAGGGCTGGCAGAGTACGTCAGAGCACAGCCACACGTGGTCAAAAAGAAACAGGGCATTAAAGATATTCCAATCGACCCAGCAGAGTTTCGTTGTCTGTTGCGACCGGAAGAAAGCAGCGACCACAGAACAACTGCATGCGGGGCCCAGAGGGTTCTGAGGCTGGGTGCCAGCACCCTGTTGTGCAGAGTGGAGGCCCAGAGAGGGCACACGATGTGCACGAAGTTACTCAGCAAAGTCAGGAATTGCTCCCGGGGCTCAATGGAAACGACATCCCCCCTTCCCACCTACCCACCTTCCATGCCGTAGCCCCAGCTCCTCAGCCTGACTGACGGGCCTGTCTTTTCCTCACGCTCAGGTCCAACAGAACCGTTACGGTTCCTCGATCACACCACATCCTCCCCCTCCCCTCTCTTTGCACACCCTTTTCCCTCTGGCTGGGATGCCCTTCTCGGCCCAGACAGAAATACCCTAACCCACTCTCAGACGCCCTTCCAGTGCCAGCTCACAGCCACCTTCCCCCAGACAGCCCTGCTCGAGGCATCCTACACAGCAGCACACACCCAGCATGTTCCTGTCCTCATCCGCCTGTTGCAGCCACAGACATTGAGTATGCGCCTGCTGTGTGCACCACGCTGGGCACGGAAGGAGGTTGCCATCTAGCTGGGGAATCGTGGGGAGTTGAGAACAGACCAGAAACAACCCGAGAATCATCTCAAAGCAGGGAGGGAGAGATCGGAACCTGAGTGGAAGAATTTAGATCAGGGTTCTCGTTCCCACACTTCCTTCACTGATCCTGGACATGGACCATAGTCTCATCTCCAAAAGGGGACTTATCACACCGTGTCTACTGGAGGCAGGGGCATGGGCAAGATGACCTCTTGAGGACCCCATGGTTTTTTAGGCAGTATGGTGTGGTTATATGTTGCTTAACAAAGGAAACAAAGTCTGGAGTCAGGGAAGGCTTCCTGGAGGAAGCTCTGCTGGAGGTGAGGGGCTTATCTCCACAGAGGCAGTGTGGTACCGTGGTTAGGGCTCTTGAGCCGGCTGCCTACCGGAAATTCCCGCTCTACCGCTGACCTACAGTGTGTCACTGAGCAAGTGACAACCTCTCAGGGCCATCCTTTACTCATCTGTAAAAAGGGATAATAATAAAACCCCCACTTATCATAGGGTTTGGAGGAGGCTGGAATGAGGTGGCTGATTGACGCAATGCTTTATGAATGTTAATTCTGTTTCTATCACTCCCCTAAATCCAACTCCCACAAGGCCTCTGAGTCTCAGCCTCCCCCGCCAACCGCTCCATGCCCAGCATCCCTGCCCCTACCTCCTCTAGTCATCCCTCCCCCACACCCATCCTCCCCCCCACAGGGTTCTCCAGCCTGGAACTTTCTCCCCTTCCCACCCCCAGCATCGGGCCTGGCCAGCTCCTTCTCCTTCCAGCTCCAGCTCACATGCCGCCTCCTCAGGGAGGCCTTCCTTGATGACCCTTTCTAAAGTAGACCCCAGCCTCAGTCCCACAGTCGTACACCTGCTCGCTGGTTTTCTCACCTCCCCCAGTCCAGTGTCAGCTTCGTGAGAGCAGGGGCCACCCTGTCTTATGCGTCTGTGGGGTTCCAGAGCCCAGAACAGGGCTGGGGTGCGTGATTTATGTTTTGTTGGAGGAATGAATGAATGAGGGGTTGATCCAACTTGAACTCTAGAGGAAAGGAGATGCCATGAAGAAGTCCTCACTGCCCAGGTCACCTTCCTGGGTTCCTGCAGGGCCTTGGGCTGTGCAGAGATGGGACACTGAGGGGCCGGCTGGGCCCTGCGTCAGAGGGTGAGGGGGCCAGTGTAGGGGACTGGCGATGTGCATCTTGAAGAAAGCCCCCTCACTGGCCTCCTCCGCAAACAGCACCTGACGGCCGGGCTGGGCAAGGGCAGCGTGTGGAACCTGGGCCAGGACACTGACCGGTGGTATTGGCAGCCCCTCCCTCCGGAGCCGGCAGCCATCTGGCCTGGACAGAGGGGCCTCTGCAGGCCCTGGCTCACCCCCAGCCCGGGCGGCCTCCCCACTGCTGACCTGCGTCACTGGGCCTGCCAGGGGTGGGCTCCACCCTTCAGCCAGGCTGGAGGGCGAAGGCTTTCGGCCCCTTTGCCCCCAGAACATAGGACGTCCTCTCTCCCAGGAATTTGAAGTCAGAGTGGCTCCCTGGGGCGGGAACTATGCCTGCCTTCCGGAAGATAATTCTCAAGGGGAGAGAAACCCTTCCGCCTCCCTCAACGTCCAAACACCCAGGACTCAGGGAAGGATGAGTCTGACTCTGTCCTCCCCCCTCCACCCAGCAGAGGCAAACATTCAGAGAGCATGCTATCTGCAAAATGGGGGGAATAATGTTCTCTACCTTACCACTACCAAATGGGTAAGGTGCTGAGCTTGGGCTCCAGGAACCTCGCAGGGCTTCTGCGGCTGTTCTCTGGCTGCCCAGGACCCCCCGCCCCCGCTCCTGCCCTGACCCCAGAGCCAGTGTCCCCTTTCAGCTGTGGGTTCTGCCTCACTTTGCCAGTTCCCTCCCCAGGGACTGGGTTGAATCCAGGTGGCTGGACTGAGCTGCCACCTGTCAGAGGTGTCCAGAGCCGGCAGCCCCCACCTGCGGGCCAGACAGACCCAGGATACTGCACGTGCGCGTACATGCGTGAACACGCATGTGGGTGTGTGCACATGTCCATACAGGGCCCTCAGGTACATGTTCGTACACACACGTGTACCTCCACGCCCTGCACACACGCGTGTGCGTACTCATGCCCGAGCACACGTCCCTGTACCGGACACTCACACATACCTGTGTGCACTCACCACGCATGCACACACATGCACACACATGTACACCTGGGCCCTGACTTGCTGCCGCTGTTCCCTTCAGACAGCCCTGCCCCACCAGGCCTGCTCTGGGCCTGAGGGCGTGGGGGTGCTGATGCCTGGACTGCCCACCCCACAGGACGGTGCGGCCCTTTCCCGATAGGGCAGACATTGCGCTGCAATGCTCAGACCCCCCTTCTAGGAGGGCATCTGGTCGACAGCCCCCTCTGGGGCCCCCTCAGCTAACCGGCCCTCGTGGCTTTTCAGGAAGATGGGGGACACAGAGGGCCAGCTAATGACCCAGTGAGATGGCAGTGCCAGGGTCCAGGCGTCTCCACCCAACATGGGGATTGTGGAACAGTCTTTGCCCCCGAGCCCTGCTGCACTGGCCCAGAAGGTGGCAGGCCTGAATCCTGGCCTGAGGGTGCCCCCGCCCCCACCTGCTTCCTCCACTTCCTTTGCATTCCTGACTCCATCTTAGCATCTGCTTCCGGGGGAGCTCCACCTGTGACGGGTGAAGCCTAAGATGGGCCGGGCAGAAACCAGCTTTCTGAGGCCACATGCAGGGCTCCAAGTGGCCGATCCCTGGCTCTGGGGTTGCGCTTTGCTCCGGCTACCGTGCATGTCTCTGCGTGGCCTCATTTAATCCCAGCAAGAACCCCTCAAGGGGAATAGTTGCAGCCTTGGTTTTTTGTTTGTTTGTTTGTTTGTTTGTTTGTTTTGAGTTAATGAGGAGCTTGATGTGGAGCTGCTGGATTCCCTGGAGAGTGAGAACCAGCAAGGACCCATGAGATGTTCTAATCCACAGCTGAGGAAAGGAAAGCCCAGAGAGGGTCAGGACCTACCGAAGGTCACACAGCAATGGGGTAGCAGAAATAGAGCAAGCTCTGGTCTTCTGCCTCCCAGTGCAACAGCTGGGATGAGCTCCATGCCTCAACCCCTCCCCTCCACACATCCTGGTCTGCAAAGCAGGCCCTTTCCAGGAAAACTCCGGGTCTACTCAGTCCTTTACCCTGCACCCCCCAGTAGGTACAGCCCTCCATTCTCACTGAGGAGTAGTTGTGTGTGTTGCTTGGTAAGGAAGATTTGCGATTCAGTGTTAGGCTTCTCCTCAGCTAGTTCAGGGGGACACAGCAGGACTCTGAGTCCCTGAGACCTCAAAGCTCAGCACTGCTATTCACTTGCCCTGTGACACTGAGGACCCAAGGCCACCCCTCTGTGCCTCCACATCCTCGTCTGTAAAATGATCTGCTAAGACTTGCCTTGTAGGTTTGTCGTCAGGATTGAATGAGGTGAGGTATGCATATAAACAGCTAACATTGGCCAAGCACAAGCAACAGGCTAGATATACCCGTTACCTCACTACATGACACCCGGGATTTAGAGCAGGAGCTCCTGGGACAGCCCTTGGCACATGCCCAAATGCCATCTTTCCCAAATCAGCTTAGATTTCCTCAGGATTGAGCTCCCAGAGGTGGGCTAATCCTTCCTGTGGTCCCCCCATCCATGCCGAATGGGATGTGGTGGATGAGCGGGTGACCCAGGAAAATCACCAGCCAGCCAGGAAGAGGGGTCCTTCTGCAGTTCGATGGACACAGGAAAGGTTCTGTGCTTTTTTCCTGCACCCCTGAATTTTGAGCGCTTTTGTGCTGCCACCTGCTGGTCAGTAAGAGAAGAGCAGGCGGGCTCACCCCCTAAGGGCCAGGGAGCGGCATTCCATTAAGGAACTTTGGAATCATTACAATTAGGGATGATATTCAAAAAATATATCATAACCTACCCATCAACAGAGTTCTGAAGCCCCTACTGGCTCAGGGTTAACCCTTTAGAATCTTGTTGTGAGAAGGTGGAAATGTCCTGGATAGTCTAAGACTATACTGATATTTTATGAAATGAAATAGTCCCGACACGGCATCACTGAATGTCCTTAATGCTTGCAGATGGTTCCTGCTCCGACGCTTATCCCATTTCATAGAATCAGGCCACCATGGAGAAGTGTTCGTGGCCACCAGCACTTGGACCATTGCTGGGAGGCTGAACTCTCCATACGATTTCTCACTCTAGTCCTTGTTCTTGGATGCCCACAGACACCTCAGAGATTATTCATTTTGTGCGGGAACAAATCCCTGCCCACCACTGGTTCACCTTCCAAGTGCTTAGTTTTACCTTTAGGAGTTACTCTTCCCAAGCCTTACCCTTTGTCCTCTAGGACTCTCCTCTAGAGCTCCACAAGGCATGTAAGTCTGAGTCCAGGTCTCACACCTCCCTCCTGAGCCCCCCTGGGATCGTGAGACACGGTCTTGGAGAGATCCCGGAAAGTGAGGCTGGAAAGGGAAACTGAGGTTGCTGCCGGGAGACCCTTGGGCTGTGAGATCACTGAGGCGTTGTTCTGAGAAATGCCTTTCTTAGCTTCCCCCAACCTCTTAAGGACTTGAACACTAGAGAAGACTGGTGGAGAGAGCGGTGTGTGGGGTCTGAGTGAGAATGCTGGCAGAGTCTCCAGACACCTTCCAGAACTCTCCAGAACTGAGGACAGAGAGGGAAAGCAGCCTGTCCGAGGTCACACAGCAAGCCAGTTACAAAGCCAAGACAACCAGGAATCCGGAAACTAACCCAAGAATCCTTCGTAAACAGGAGACTGTTTCTGGAATGCAAGTGCTTGCCTTTCAGGGTTGCCTCCTGAGGTCCACTTCCGCCACATACTTGGTCTTCTGAAAGCAGGAGGTGCCTGGGTCCAGAGAGAAAAGAACTCCTCCGGGCAAAATCCTCACCCACCCCATAAACCAGCCTGGGCAAAGCCTCACCAGTACCCATAGTTCTGACCCGGGCAGGGAAGTGAATTCGGGCAGGAGGGGCCACCCTGCTGAGAACCCTTGCCCGTCATCGCCCACGGTGCCCTCCAGGCCTTCCATCCACTTACACGAGAGTTATAAGCCAAGAGCGGGGCTGATCTCCACCCACCTTGCTTACTCCTTAAAACTGACTGTGGTCATCAAATAATGTCCCCCCAAAAGATATCTATATCCTAATCCCTGGAACCTGTGAATGTTCCCCTATATGAAGGGGAAGAAAGGACTTGGCAGATGTGATTAAGCTACGATCTGAAGATGGGAAGATTATGCTGTATTATCTGAGCACACCCTAAATGTAATCACAGGAGTCCTTATGAGAAGGAAGCATTATGCATGCAGAGGCGGAGCGGGCAACAGGTTGGTAGAGGTTGGACCGAGGTAGCCACAAGCCTAGGAATACCAACAGCCACCAGCAGCTGGAAAGAAGCAAAGAACGAATTCCCCTTTGGAGACTCCAGAAGGAGCACGGGCCTGCTGACCCCTCGACTTCCTCTGGGTGATGACTGGCTTCAGAACTGTGATAGAATAAATATCTGGTGTTTCAAGCCACCAACTTTGTTATAGCAGCCACGGGGAATTCCCACCTGGGTCAACAAACATCCAGAGCACAGGCTCCTATGCCCCCAGCGCCATGCTTGAGAACGACCCACTTTGCAGAACAGATGACACAAAGGAACAGCAAAACAGCAAAACTCCTCGTCTGTGTATTTCTGTCCGCAGGGGACAGCCAGGCCCGGGGGAGTCAGTGAAGGAGAGGCAGGAATTGGGGTGTCAGTTACAACGGCTGTGAGTGTATTCTCTGTTCAGGCTCCAGGGACTTGTTTTTACTGTTATATTATTTTACTTTGGAGAAAAAAGTAGAAAGGACAAAAAAGTAGGGAGAAACATACAATTGCCGTTAAAATTTGGTGTATTTCCATCCAGTCATTTTCTTTTCCTTTCATAGGTTTGTGTGTGTTTCATTTACATATTGGTATTTTACTATAAATATTCTATTAACCTTTGACCCTATCCTTGGAGTGGACTATGCAGTATTCTAGCGCAGATAGAGCTACCTGGATTTTATATCCCTTTTTTTTTCAGATTTTACATTCTTTTACAGATGTTTAGTCTGTTCCTTATAGCACCACGAAGAATATATTCGGCTGTAAATCACATTATCTATTTTAGAAGATGTCTATATGGTAGATCTAGTCAGTTTATTTCTGGGAAACGAGGGAGATGAAAATCTTTGAAGGTAGTAATTCATTTTGCTGAATTACGTTCCAAATCATGTTTGTGACAATTCAACCTCTGTGTATGTTGCAAAATACGGAAGCGATCCTTTTACCCCATCGTGCCAGCATCCTTGCTAATTTGACAACATGATAAAGAGCATCTCTATAAATTTGCCTATCTCTGATTAATTGTGAGGTTGGGCCTTTATTTCCCTATTCCAGTTTATTGACAGAATACTCTCCATTCCAGAGCTTAGCACGAAGTCCAACCAGTTACCACTTCCGACTGATTCTGCACTAAGGAAAATCTCTGGGATCCATTTTCTCATTCCTACTTTTACAGACTTATTTGAAGATGTCGCCTCTCACGTGGAACATTAGGATCTTTGTTACAGAAAAGAGCACAATTGTTCTTGGTCACATCCTTCCAGCTGAAAGACCTCAGATGCCTCCCTGCTGCCTGTAAAACCAACCCCAACTCTTCAGCTGGGTGTGGGAGGCCATCCACAGCCAGCGTTCTCTGCCAGCCAACGTGGCCTCCTACCAGCCCCCCACCACTCTGTATGTGTGGTTCCCCATGCATGCTTATCCTCCCTCCATGCTTCTGCTCCATGGTTCCACTCACTTGGAATGTGCTTCTTCCATCTTCCCCTGATTCCCCTGTACATGGTATCCACTGAGATCCAGGCCACACTCACCAGTCTCCCTGTGCAGGGCCTTGTCCAAGGTCCTGGAGATGAGCTGTCACGGGATGTACTTCCTGATTCAGAGGGTTTCACTGTCAAAAGCAGGTGGAAGAGAGCGCAGATAATATTCTGATTAATTAGGAGCCTTTTGGCTTCAAGGAATAAGAACCTACTCAGAGTATCTCAAGCAAAAAAGAAAAGCTTATTGGAAGGATATGAGATTTCTCAGAACACAAGGGCCAAGAGCCCAATTGGGGCTCGTGGGAATTATAAGTTAGAAAGCTGTCAAAAAGCAAGGCTGCCCTCTCTGCCTTTCAAGGCTTCATGGTCTCTGGGCATTCACTTCTTCCTCCCCTCCCTGAGCCAACTGCCTCTGCACATTCATTTTGCTCTTGGCCCATCATGGCACTGGCCCCAACTCTGTATCATGGTCTCTTGGCCCAGGAAGCGCCACCAATGGGTAATGGTCTCTATTCAGACACCATTCAGAGTCTTAAGAGAGAGAATTACTCTATTAGATTTACTCTGTTTGGTCAGAGTCCTACCCTTGGCTCTCGGTGAGCCCATGGGCCCTTGACTCGGGCACCTACCCGATCAACTGTGGCTAGAGATGAAGGGCAGGGAGAGCAGGGTCACGTAGTATAAAGGGTTGTCAGAATCTGAATTTTAATAAGCCCCCTAGGTGGTTTGTATGTTTATGAAAGATTCAGGAGCACTGCCATAGAGCAGCAGTTCTCTGAATGACCTCTCTGATCCATCACCGGGGAGCTGGTTAAAAGAGCAACCTCGGAGTTCCTTCCCCAGGGCCTGGAGGGGTCTGGAAAGGAGTTGGGTGCTTCACCCAGGTACTCTAAGCAAGTTCTACCCACCGACCTCCGTTTCCCACAGAGAAAATTCCCATCTTCTGGGGCGCCTGGGTGGCACAGTCGTTAAGCATCTGCCTTTGGCTCAGGGCGTGATCCTGGCGTTATGGGATCGAGCCCCATATCGGGCTCCTCCGCTAGGAGCCTGCTTCTTCCTCTCCCGCTCCCCCTGCCTGTGTTCCCTCTCTCGCTGGCTGTTTCACTCTGTCAAATAAATGAACAAAATCTTTAAAAAAAAATTTCCCATCTTCTTTCCATGATGAAGAGTCCGTGTCTTGCTCTCTACCTGTCACCTGTGGAAACGTCCACAGAGGTGCTCTATATAAATGCAACATGTTGGCTCTGTTTATGCTGGTCAGAGGCATGTCACCTCTCTCTGTAGCACTCATTTTCTTATTCAGGCAGCAACAGGACCAATGATCTCTGTTGTCCCTTCAAGGGTCACAGGTTTTAGTACCCTGCTTGGTACCCGCCTGTGTTAGTATCCTATGGTTGCTGTAACAAACACCACCAACTGGGCAGCTTAAAACAGTGGAAGTTTATCATCTCACAGTCTGGAGGCCAGAGGTCTGGAATTCAGGTATCAGTATGGCTGTGCTCCCTCTGAAGGCTCAAGGGAGAATCCTTCCTTCCCTCTTCCAGCTTCTGGTGACTCCAGGCATTCCTTGGGCTTGTTGTCACCTAATTCCAGTCTCTGCCTCCATCTTCCCGTGGCCTTCTCCTCTTCTCTGTGTGCCTCATACCTCCCTCTGCCTTCCTCTTACGAATACACTGGTCATTAGATTTAGGGACCATCTGGATCACCCAGGATGATTTTAACTTGAAGTTCTTAACTAATTACCTCCACAAAGACCCCTTTTCCACGTAAGGTCACATTCACAGTTTCTGGGTAGACATATATTTTGGGGGGCCACCATTCAAAACACTACACCACCCGCCCTGCCAAATGTTTGGGACCAGACTAGGGACAAATGGTGTCCCTGTCCCATCTCCATCTTTGCCTGGAGTAACTGCAAATGACAAGATTTCTGGTGAGCCCCATATTCGAGGCAGAGGGGAAAGAATATCAAAGAAACAAGGCACATCCCCTCTTCTCAAGGTGCCAATGGTTGGGTGGGACCAGAACAGCCAAGACAGAGGCCGCCTTTGCACCCCTGCCTATGGCAGTGCCCACCCTGGCCACCATCTTCTGCCAATTTCTGGGGCTCCAACTGGAGGATGAAAGAGTGCCCTGAGAAGAAGGCAGGGCATCCTGGGTGGTGTTCGGGGAATTGCAGGAACCCCAGTGCTCCCTCCCACAGCTTCCGTTCTGCCAGTACAGGGCATTTTATGATTGCCAGGATAGCAATTAAGGAGAGGACAATTGGCCAAATGGTGCATTCTTAGGCCTCAGCAGCCGGCGTTCTGTGTAGTCTGTCTCAGGGCCAAGGAAGATAAGACTTTCCAGAAAGTGAGCTGGCGTCCAGAAAAGGCCCATCCCAGATGGCTGCTAATGTTATTAACTCAATAATTATGAGTGAAATGAATGAGCTAGCCTGGCCCCACTGTGCTTCTCTGAGGGATGCTGATAAGAACATGATCTCCCAGCGGGGGGACCACTAAGCCTGCACCAAGGAAGAAAAGAAGGGAGAGCCAAGAGAACTAAGGACAGGGTGCTCATGGTGGAAATAGGGAATCAGGTCAGACTCGGGTTCTCTTCCCAGCTCGGCCACTAATTAGCTGTGTGAGCTTGGAAGTGTTCTTAAATATAGAACCTTGACACATCATTAGAAAAAGACAAACAATCCAAGAGGGAAAAATGGGCAAAGAATTTGAACAGGCATTTTTACAGAACAAACACAGATGGCTAAAATACATATGAGAAAATGTTCATTCTGTCTCGTAATTAGGGAAGCAAAACTGAAAACGACCAGAACATGAGGGGGAGAATCAGTGATATCTGAATAAAGTCTGAAGTTTCGTTAATAGAACTGAACCAATGTTTGTGTCTTCGTTTTCATCACTGAATTACAGTTACATCAGATACTAACATGAGAAGCAGGACGAAGGCTCTCTGAGAACTCAGTATTGTCACGACTCTTCCGTGAGCCTAAACTTCTTGCAATATAGAAAGATAAACAAGAACTACTAGAACGGCCATGACAGAAAACAACACAGAGATATCACTTCCTACCCAACAGAGTGACAAGAATGACAAAGATTAGAAAGATCCATCACCAGAGGTGGTAATGCTGAGAAGCGGGCCGTGTCATGTGCCTTTGGTGGGGGTGTGATTCGGTGCCACCTTTTCGGGGAGCACTCTGGCAGTATGGATTACAATGTCACTGGGCATGCCCCTTGGCCCCCAGAAATCCACAGCTGGGTCCTTACCCTACCAAAATCTTTCTACTTGGATTCAAAGAGGCATGTCCAAGGGTGTTTGCCGTACCCTACTTGTAATAACCAGGAGCCACCTAAATGCTCAAATGAGGAAGGGCGCCCCCACGGGGAAGGTTAAATGAGACAGTGCACTGAGCCATGAAATATTATACAGCAGGTAAAAAGAATGTAATACACCCACATGAACACAAATGAAGAGGCTTCCAAAGCAAAACAAAAGTATAATCTCATTGATGCAAAGGAAAAGCGCAAATAAAGCTGTACATTCTTTTTTTTTTTAAAGATTTTATTTATTTATTCGACAGAGATAGAGACAGCCAGCGAGAGAGGGAACACATCAGGGGCAATGGGAGAGGAAGAAGCAGGCTCATAGCGGAGGAGCCTGATGTGGGGCTCGATCCCAGAATGCTGGGATCACGCCCTGAGCCGAAGGCAGACGCTTAACCACTGTGCCACCCAGGCGCCCCTAAAGCCATACATTCTTAAATGTATGTATACAAATGTATACACCACTCCAAAAGTTGAGAGAGATAGCCTCCCGACTGGATAGGGCAGTGGGACTGGGATTGGGGCAGGCAGGGTGGGTAGGGTGGTAGCAAAGGGGACTTTCGCTTTTTCTGTATTCTTTGCATTTTTAACAATAAGGTTTTCGTATATTACTTGTGCAGTTTTGTTATGATAATTTTTTAAACAGGTGCTAACCTTCTCTGACCTGCATTTTCCTTATTTTTAAAATAAAGGAGTTAGTAGTACAATGTCATCCATCAATTTTATCTCAATTTTTAAAAATTAAATTGAATAATTGATTTAATTTAATAAAAGAGTTGAGTCAGGGCTCCTCTGAGGCTGCTTCCAGCTCTGAATGTCTTTAACTTGAAGCTGAGGCTGTGAGGACACTGTCCCCTCCCCTCTCTGCCCCCACCCCCTTCTCTCTAGTCCTTACTCTTTCCAGCTTTTTCCTGACTTAAGGTCTCTGCACTTGAGGGGCCCCCAGCTGGCCTGCTCTGCCTGCCCCACATCTTCGCATAGCTGGCTTCTTTTTGTCATTTAGAGCTCAACGTAATGATCACCTCCTTGGGGAGGCCTCCCTGACCCCCCCCCCCCCCAAGGTAACAGTGGGAGAGGAGGGAAAGGCAGGGCCAGATCAGAGGGGCCTGGGAGACCCGGGGAAGGAGTGAGGATCTCAGCCACAGGTGGGTGGGAAGTTGGGAGGGATTTAATGCTGGGAGAGGGGTGGGTATGAGGGGAGGTGAGGGGAAGGGGGAAGGATGACATGTGGCTGCCTCAAGGTCAGCTGATTCAAAGGTGGGCAGAACATAGGACATAAGGTAGGACCTACTGTGAAGCAGTTGGAGGTCATCTCAAGGTAAACAGCTGGAAGAGGAGGCAAGTGTCAGAGTGAATCTATTTCAGGTGAGTTTCCTGTTAAAGTATGTGTAGACGCCATAGTACAATGTTTTCCCATCTCCTGGGTGGTACTGTCCCTCCTAAATTCACTTAAGACATAAGGTGTCCCATTTTGACCTCTTTTCAGATCTGATTCTCAACATAAGATACATCCTCTCTTTTTCTCCTTCTGCCTCTCTCCCTCTTTCCCTGACCACGGTTTTCTACCCATCTTCTTTTCCCCAAACTTCCTTCCTCCTCCCTTCTTCCCTTCTCTTTCTTTCCTCACTTACTGCGACGCGCCAGCCCTTCAGAAATCCTCTTCCCAGGAGGATTTTGTTGCTGGGCCTGCCTGCCCTTCCTGAGCAGTCACTGGGCTGGACACACCTTCCGTCGCCCTGGCCCCGAGCACTTTTCAAGGCTGGTTTCCGCAGGCTGAGCACGCAGAAACCTGCCAGGACTTCCTCCCTCTTCCTTCTCTTACACAAGCTCAGCCTCATGAGTTGCAAATGGTTACCTGCAACTCACTTGGGTGGAGAGGGGAGGTTGTGGGTTCAGCTTCAGGGAGGGCAGGCAAAGGTCCAGGCAAGGACCCAGACCCCATCAGGCCTTTCCCCCTCTTGTTCCTGCTTCTCTCGGAGGCACTGTGTCCATGAAGCTAGGACCCTGGAAGGGGCAGAGAAGAAGGGAACCTTTTTCCCCAGTTCCACTAGAAAGAGTCCAGGGGTCAGCCCAGCTTGGATCACGTGCCCACTGGCACAACCAGAGAGATGGACATCATAATAGGGGGCCCCAACAGAACCACATTCAACCACATGTTCAAATGGACAAAAGGGATACTTCTCCTAAAGAAGACGACATCCATGTCGTAGGGAAGGGGCAAGAGTCTTAGGCAGACAAACAGGGGCTGTCCATATTTCCCCATGCTCAGTCCATGGCCTGACCTTCCTGTTCCTGAAGAGTGGTTCCTCACCCCCACCCCCCCGCGCCCCCAGCTCAAGGCATTCGCTTCTGAGACATCCTGAATGCTGCCAAACCTGATTTTTCTCAGCAGCCAGCCTATCTGGAAGAAAGTTATTTTAGATTTTAAAATGTCAGATTTGGAAGGTCAATTGTCTCAGAAAATGCATCATTTGTATACAAAGGATGGGCCCGTGCTTCCGCCAGGATGCTGCTTTTCAAGGAATCAGATTTGTTTAGAGCTAAGAGACCCCTGGAGGTCTTCTACTCTGACCCCTTCATTTTACAAATGGAGAAAGAAGTGCAGAGAAGCTGAGCGTTTTGCCCAGTGATGGCAGCTGGTTAGGAGCACCGGCAAGAGGGAACCCTAAAAATCCTTAAAACTCCTAAAAGAAACCCTGAATCAACCCGGTTTCCACCTGATGTTTGTGCATTGTTTTAGAAAACAATTGTGATAATGAAAATTACCCTGGACAGGTATGCTTCCTTTTTTTTTTTTTTTTTTTTTTTTTTTTTTAGGCTTTAAGTTTAAGCCATAGGTTTGTGGGTTTGTTTTTTTTTTTTAACTAGATGAGTATCTAATTTTTCTCTTTTGTGCCTGCATCTACACAATGCTTTATCTTTACAGGCCTGTGATCGCCAGTGGGTGGTGAATCTTAGCTCTACACTCCGTTGCCCTTGGCCTCCCGCTCAGGCGTTCAGGGACCTGGAAGCAAACACTTCAGGACCCCAGGGAAGGAGGACAGAATAATTCCTCATCAAAAAGTTGCTTCAGTCATTGGTCACTCTTCCTGGTTGATCTCGTCTGGGTCTTCACATCTGTCTTCCTTAAAGAGGCATACTCCCCTGCACTTAATATGGGTGGTACAGTCTTTCTTCTTTAGTCTGTTCATAATTTCGATTCCAGATCCCAAACGGAAAGTCCTTGGCCTGACCTGCGAGAGAAAGCAGTTATTGTGGATGAACAAGCCAAGCACGCGGGCCCTGACATGCTACTGTTGCATACAACAGCCCCTCTGTGACTTTGCAAGAGTCAGTCCCCCACATCACACAGCGCAAGAAGGGCACTCACTGTGCTCACACTCCGTTTCACCCTCCAGGATTTGTAAACAACTGAAACTTCACACAAACAAGTTGTTTCTGTTTTGTTGTTTTAGCTTGCTGGTGTTTTTAACTCAATAAAATGTTTGTTAATTAACTTCACGAGGTTTTTTTTTTTTTTTTCTTTTTTTTAACCCCAGATTAGGTCTGCATTTGAATGGACTCCACTGGCTGGTGTGAATTGATGGTTTCTTTGAATATGGGCTGATTTCTGTGTGTGTGCCCGGCAACAGTCAGGATCGGCTAGATTGTGGTGCAGTAACATACAAGACCCAAATAGCAATGGCATGACAAAAGTTTGTTTTCTGCTCATGTTATATGGCCCATGAGGGTCAGGAGGGAGCTTGGAGCTTATTACAATCACTCAGGGACCCGGACTGAAAGAGCCTCCATCTTTTTTTTTTAAAGATTAATGGATTGACTGATTGATTTATCAGAGAGAGAGAGCACAAGCAGGGGGAGCAGCAGGCAGAGGAAGAAGCAGACTCCCTGCTGAGCAGGAGCCGGGTGTGGGGCTCGATCCCAGGACCCTGGGATCATGACCTGAGCTGAAGGCAGATGCTTAACTGACTGAGCCACCCAGGCGCCGTGAAAGAGGCTGCAGCTTGACATGTGCTTTCACACTCACCTCAGCAGACAGCAAGAACTCTGGAGGGATTTTCACAAGCCATTGAATACTCCAGCCCAGAAGTGACACCTGTCACCTCCCTTCACAACTCATTGGTCTCAAGTAGCCCTTTGACCCCATGCACCCCCGGGGGCCAGGAAGTCCAGTGCCCCATGTGCTCATCAGGAGAGGAAAGGCCACACAGGCCTCAGCACACACACACACACACACACACACACACACGGGCACGCACACGCACACTCCTCACAAGGATCCCATCTTTATAATGGGTCCAGGTAAAAGCCTCTCTGAGGTGTACCCAGTGCCAAATCAATTGATCAATTGATCACATTTAAGTACTAATTATGAGCCAGGCCTGCATGGGACTGAGGAATAAGGAGTAGGTTTTTAGACAAAGTCATAGAAATTTTTCACCTAATTGTATGTTATATGAGTTATATCTCAACATAAAAAAAAGTAAGTTCACCTGATCCTGCCTGGGTTGGGGGCGGTGGAGGGGAAGTGGGAGAGGCGCTGCTGACATCTAGCGGGTAGAGCCCACGGATGCTGCTCACACATCCCACAGTGCTCAAAACAGGCCCCACAACAAAGACTACCTGGTCCAAAATTGTGCCCTGGTCAACAACCCTATGTTAGAGTAACGCAAAGTTCACATTCTGAAAACAAAAACAAAAATAAATCCCTAAACCAAAAACAAACAAAAAGGCTGCTTTGGGTTCTAACCCTCCAGCCCTGCACACTGGCTTAGCCGAGAGGTCGTGCCTCCAGGGCCGAAGACGCACACGGGCGACCACGAGATGGGCTGCAGCTGGGCCCTGCACAGGGTGGTGACCAGATCCCGCTTCGGGTAACCGCTTTACAAGTGGCCTCGACTCTCCCAATACCAGTAGCCCTCCCTCCCCAGCAGTGACAGCGCAAAATGTCTCCAGACAGCGTCACATGTCCCCGAGGACAGAATCTCCCCCGGTTGAGAACCCTGATCCGATACGATATCCATCCAGGTTCATGGACAATTCCATTTCAGTTGTGCTGCAGGGGAGTCCTGAACTGGGGACTATGAGACCTGCCTTTAAATCCAGCTCTGCCTTTTTATCACTCAGTAGCTTCCCTCTTGGGACCTCAGTTTCCCGATCTGTAAAATCAGAGGATCGAACAAGACAGTTCCTAAAGTGGGTTCAGAACTTCTAAGGCTCTAGGGCTTGGGTTCTGGAATTTCTCATTCTAACATTGTTCCAGTCATAGCCTCACTCTCTCCCCAAAACAATAGCGGAGTGACGATTTCAGCTGCACAGCAGCACTGTCCAGATGACAGGAGGGGGCTGGTGAGGGGAGCACAGAGAGTGGAAAGCCAGCACCCAGGGGAGAAAGAGGAAGATGGGGAAAAGGGACCAAAATACACCAAAAAAGCATTTCCAGGGCTGACCCTGTGCCTCCCCACTAAAAAGCCACCTGTGAGCTAAGGCATAGAAAAGATGGACAGAAGCTGGTAAAGGATTTTTGGAGAAGTTAAGAGGATAAACAGCAAGCATTGTACACAGAGAAAAGAACAATGCACCCGAAAGTGGGAGGGAAGAGTGTGTGTGTGTGTGTGTGTGTGTGTGTGTGTGTGTGTGCACGCGCGCCTCTGCTGTATCCTTACTAATGGCAAGAGAAATTGGACAATTTCAATTCAGCCTGAATCTGCCTGTAAGCTTTTAAAAAAATCACGATCACAGGCTTATTACATTTGCTGAGCCCTTACTGGCCTCTTGACTCTTGTTCAGCTATAATCAAGACAGGGGTGGGAGGAAGAAAGGGAGAGATGCCCCTGTTCCTTGCCCTCCATACTTCCTCCTAGTCCATCTCAGAATCCAATAAAGCTTGACAGTGAAACTTGAAAGGGAGTGAGAGGTATTTAATAAAAGGCTGTTCAGTCTGAACGATGATTCAGGACTTCTCGAAAGCTGGAAGAGAGGCCAGATGGCCTTTTCCACTCTAGATCCCCTACAAAGGGAGTATACATATCTTTTCTTTGTGTTAGGTTTGTACTTGTTTGGGTTTTTTTTCCCAGCCACAGTAACACTTTTCTGGATTGCTAATAGATTGAGCTCCCAGGCTATCCTATATCCACAGTCAGCATCTGTTCCTTAGAACGATTTCATCCAGTTGTTCTTCCATCCATTCAGTCTGCCAGCCCCTCGTCAGCTGTTTCTGAAGAGCCTGCTATGTGTCAAGTACCATGTGATGGGCTGAGGGTACAGAAGTGACTAGCACACAGCCCTGACCTCCCAGAGCACCACACTCAGATAGGCACAGGCACGTACAGAGTGAGCACACCCCAGTGTGGTAAGTGGGACATTTGGGCAACATCTAGCCCTAAAAGGGAGGCCTCTGGGGGGCTAAGTCTTAAAGGACAAATAAGAGTTATTTGGACAGAGATGAGAGAATGATCCAGGCTTATGAAAGGCATAAACACAAGAGAAAGTGGGGTGATTCATTGACTCATAGGAGCGTATTGTAATCGGACAGTAACGTTCAGACAGGAGATGGTCAGCCTGGCCCCGGAGGGCCGCCCCATGTCCACTGTGGCCTTGGTCCCCGTTACCAACTTTGGTTCCCGTGATTCACGGTCCCGTTATTCACGACCTGTTATTCACGGCTCCATTATTCACAGGAGCTACGTTCTATAGCAGCCACGAACACTGAACTAGCGGATACTGAGCCACTGCTCCTAGGGGAAATACAGGCTAATATTCCTACAACATTTGCATCAACTGGATAATACGTACCCTTGTTTTACATGTTTCTGTTTTAAAACACCTTATTTAATGCATACTGTTGCCTCATTCATGTTAAGCTCCTGGCCAACAGCACTGCAGCTCATACTGAATGATGCCTGCCTAACGTACGTATTTTCTCCGTGAGACCCATCATAGCCTTCTTGTGCTCACAAACACGGGACAGCACTTCAGGGCTATGTTTGAGAGCCATTTTAAATGGCAACATCACCAACAAGAAACACAAAAATGCAAAAAGCATGGCACTAAACAAACCATGAAAAGGATACTTGTTTACACTGTGAGAGCTGAAACAGGAGGGCAGAACGTTGCCTTGTTTGACCTCAGCTGGGAACATGCCCATTTGGACCAACCACATTTTTTGCCACTTGCATATGTCCGTGAAGGACCGCAAAAGCGCTGCACGGATTGATTTGGGGGTTATAGATACATTTCAGAGAGTAGGCAAATTGACAAATATGGAATCATGAATAAGAGGGATTGTCTGTATTTCAAAAAGGTAAATACAAGCTTCTCAATTCTTGGAACTGCCAATGACCACTAGACGCAGCAGAATATTATGATTCTCTTCATTTTGATTTTTCCTGTAATATAGGAGAAAAGCATGAGTGCATTTAGGGCTCACTATGCATTTAAGACTCAAGATCTGAGGATTCATGTGAAGCCACATTACACGAAAGCAGTGTTTAGAACAGACCATCCTGTGTCTCTCCAGAAGGGCAGCCTGTCAGAGGGTGACTTACAGTTCATTCTCTGATGCCAGGGAAACCAGACTACTTAACCAGCAGTCATTCCCGACTGGAGCAAAGCAAAGAGCCTGCGAGCCCCAGAGGGCTTCTCTATTATGTCAGCTGTCAGCAACGTCCTCGTATGTGGAGGAGCATCAGGAAATCACAGCCTGCCAGTTGCTGGTAGAAATGTGACAGGCTCTGCCCAGCAATGTGTTTCGAGAACAGTCTGGGCAGCCTGGTGCTTCAGAATTTTCTGGAACTGGGTGATAAATAACTTCCCAGGGATGCTTTCAGGGCAATTATTTATTTGAAATGCTAGACATGGGACGAATAAGTTTTACTTATAATTTTAAAATATAGGGCTCCTGGGTGGCTCAGTCAGTTAAGCATCTGCCTTCGGCTCAGGTCATGATCCCAGGGTCCTGGGATCGAGCCCCACAACGGGCTCCCTGCTCAATGGGAACCTGCTTCTCCCTCTGCCTCTCCCCCTGCTTGTGCTCTCTCTCTGGCAAATAAATAAATAAATAAATAAATAAATAAATAAATAAATAAAATACAGGTAGTCTCTTACACAGGAAAAAAAAATTGTAGAAAAAGTTCCCTCAGTCTAATCTCCTAGCTGATGCACTGACTTCATCAGGGGATTCTCTTTACCATTAAAGAGTGTACTTTGTTACTTAGAATTTGATCTTTATTTTTTATTTTATTTTTTTTAAGATTTTATTTATTTGACAGAGAGGGAGACAGCCAGCGAGAGAGGGAACACAAACGGGGGGAGTGGGAGAGGAAGAAGCAGGCTCCCAGCAGAGCAGGGAGCCCGATGGAGGGCTCGATCCCAGGACCCCAGGATCATGCCCTGAGCTGAAGGCAGACGCTTAATGACTGAGCCACCCAGGCGCCCCAAGAATTTAATCTTTAAAGAATGTATGCTACAAACTGCTTAGTTGATATTTAATGCCCATTTTTTTGGGTCATTTCCCCAATTTTTTAAGTGTAATTTTGTAGATGGTGGATTTTGTTTTTTCGAGTAGTTTTAGGTTCACAGCAAAACTGAGTAGAAAATTCAGTTTCCATTTACCCCCAGCCCCTACACATAGCCTTCCCCACTACCAACATCAGCATGTTACAATCCATGAACCTACATTGATCCATCATTACCACCCAAGCTCACAATTTACATTAGGGTTCACTCTTGGCATTGTCCATTCTATGGGTTTGGACAAATACTCAATGACACGTACCTACCATTATAGTATCATACAGAATAGTTCACTGCCCTAAAAATCCTCTGTGCTCTACCTCTTCCTCTCCACCCCCTGACAACCACTGACCTTTTTACTGTCACTATAGTTTGGCCTTTTCCAGAATGTCATATAGTTGCAATCAGACTATGTATGTAGCCTTTTTAGACTGGCTAACCCTGAATGTGTAAGATCAGTATCAGTTAATAAGACATTTGCAAATCGCCCCACTGTGAGCAGCTTGAGGTCTTGGTCATAGGTGTCTTCCCAGCACAGAGGAAGCACTTAAATGTTTGTTGAAAGCAAGAACGGATGGGTCTCCAATTTAAAAAAAGAAAGAAAGAAAGAAAGAAAGAAAGAAAGAAAGAAAGAAAGAAAGAAAGAAAGAAAGAAAGAAAAGAGAAAAGAAAAAAGCAGATTCTCCCATTAAAAAAAAAATCAGAACACTAATAACGGTCAGTGTTAGTACTTACAACTTAGTATTACCAGGGAAAGAAATGATGATGATATTCACTCTGAATAAAGAACAGCTTGTAAAAAATAAGGTACAAATGCCAGACTGTCTCTCTCTCCCTCTCTCTCTCCCCATAGATGATAGATGGATGGATAGATAGATAGATAATGAGATTTGATTCAGATCTTAAAATTCTGACTACATCTTCCATAGAGGGGGATCTTCCATCTGATGGCATGGTTTAAGTGAAAGGAATTTCTGGTCAGCTTTTTCAAGTTTTGTGTTTGGGCTCCCCTCTGAGCACTGCCAAATTACCTGACACTCCCCTAAGCTGGGCTGCCCAGGGTGTCTGAGCAAAGCCAAACATAAGGAGAGAATGACCTCACGGATCCGTTATGTGTTGTCCCTATTTCTAGCCCCAGAATCATCTTTGCTTTTTTGACAATAGAGCTGACTGCTGAGTCATGTGTAACCTAAACCCTTGTCTGCAGTTCATCTGCTTCCTGCTGGAACCCAGGGAAGCTAGAGAAGGAGCAATGGCCCCAGCAGGGAAATGGAGGGAAGGAGAAGTGGTAAGAGGCGTTCAATAAATAGAAAGGCGGATAGGAAAACCTGAGCCTAAACAATGATTAGTGAGAGTTAGTCCAGAGCAATTAAAACATGGATCTGCCTCACTTTACGTAACTAAGGTGTTTATAAATTTGCATTTAAATCAACCTGTGTTTCAACTGCAACAGGGGAACTGACATTTAGGGAAATCTGGTGATGGTTCCTTCTGTATTGTGATGCATTTATCTGTAAATATTCACTTTCTAATTTAGCTACTTTTAAAATATATACATATATACATATATATGTGTGTGTGTATATATATATACATATAAAGAGTTTTAAAATTTACTTTAGAGACAGAGCGTGAGAGATAGCAAGGGTGAGTGTGGGGGAGGGGCACAGGGAGAAGGAGAGAGAGAATCTTAAGCAGACTCCGTGCTGAGGGCAGAGCTCAAGGCGGGCTCCATCACATGACCCTGAGATCATTATCTGAGCAGAAATCAAAAGTCAGCTCTTAGGGGTGTGGGGGGATGGGTTAGCCCAGTGAAGGGTATTAAGGAGGGCATGTATTGCATGGACCACTGGGTGTTAAAGGCAAACAATGAATCATGGAACACCACATCAAATACAAATGATGTACTGTATGGTGACTAACATATCATAAAAAAAAAAATTAGGGGGAAAAAAAGGTCAGCTCTTTAACCGACTGAGCCACTCAAGTGCCCCTAGGTTTATTTTATTGACATTTTACTATGTTGTCTTTGAGAGAGGACTGTCTCTTCAAAATACTTGCCAAGCAAATAATTAGGCAGGACAAATACATTTTAGGCTAACTAGGTATGCCATGAATCTGGACCTTCGACTTTATGTTGAAAATAAAGGACTGTTGGTCTTGAAGGCTATCATATGTCTCAAGAGCAAATGTCTTGTTATGAAAAACATTTTCAGGAACCTATTTCAAAGGGAGAGAATGGGTGGCTCTTTCAGAGGAATTACCAAGTGAGATGGCTTCAGAGCATAGCTGTGGCTATTACTTAACATCCCCTCCTTCCCCTGGAGCTGGTATTTATCTGGTCACAAAGCCCTTTCCAAAAAGACTACCTTTCCCAGCCTCCCTGGCAGCTATGTGAGGCCATGTATAAATCCTGGGCCAACAGGATGTTAACAAGAACGTCATATGTGGGGGCGCCTGGATGGCTCAGTTGGTTGGGTGACTGCCTTTGGCTCAGGTCATGATCCTGGAGTCCCGGAATTGAGTCCCACACTGGGCTCCCTGCTCAGCAGGGAGTCTGCTTCTCCCTCTGACCCTCCCCCCTCTTGTGCTTTCTCTCTCTTTCTCAAATAAACAAAATCTTAAAAAAAAAAAAAAGAATGTCATATGTGACTTCTAGGAAATATCCTTAAAGGGCAGAGATGCTCCCTTCTTTATCTCTTCCTCCTTTCTGTGAATGTGATGCCTGGAGTTCAAGCAGCCATTTTGGACTCTCACGGAGTGAAGGAGTTCAGGACAGTGCCCCCACCCCCCAAATGTGACACTTTGGCATGTGGATTATTTTGGTTGGAGGCTTGAGACCCTACTGGCTCAAGAGAAACTTTTTAGCCTCCTTTAACTACATAGAAGAATCTAAATTGGGGGCTTTCCCAGAACAAGGGTTATTAATAGGGATACATTTTATCTGAGGGACCCATTTGTATGGCAGGGCAAACATCTAATTACCAAACATCTGCTCTTCTTATCACCCTGTGAAATGCATTCCGTTTCTCTGAAGTCCCAGACACTTATTCACTTCTCCTTAGTTCAGAATGACATATAGACCTCATTTTGTCTGACCAGCTCTGGAATTTCCATGTCTATATAGATTCCCCATATATATGTAAATTTGATTTTCTCCTGTTGATGTCTCATGTCAATTTGAGTCTTAGTCCAGCTAGAAGGACCTTTGAGGGAACAGGAATTCTTGCTCCCTGACAGCAGCATGCTAAGGATGGTAGAGAAACCACACAGATGGACATGGGCTGCAAAAAGGTCTTGGAGTTTCTGCATCAGCTTTTGACTTCTCTTTCTGGGCTCCTATGTAAGAGAGAAATACAATTTTCTCTTGTTTAAACCACTGCTGTGTTGCATTTTTTCACTCAGAGCTGAATTGAAGACTAATTGATCGAGTTATAAAGGAAATGCTCATTTCATCTCATTGTAGACTTTATTTAACTCAATTAAATGGACCTATTAAACCCCCCACTACATAGAAAAAGAAGATAGGGGTTCTTAACCTGAGGGTCCATGAACTTAAAAGGGAAATAATTCATCTTTACTTTTATAACCTTTCCTGGAATTTAACATTTCAGTACTGAATGTAGTATTAACAGTACCTGTGACGTTGTTATTAATAGATATTTTCATATCATAGTTCATGTGTGACAGATATCTCAAAGTATCATTTATATTTACCTCTATTTGAAATCAGGAAAGTCATTAAACCCAGTGCTACTTTGTCATTTAATGCATTCATGCAGAGGCGGGCTGGGTTCTCGGGGAAGCATATTCTGAGACAGAGTGTAGCATGTGAGATATTTAGATAGCACCGTTCTTGGGATCACTACCTGTGGAAGGGAGAGGAAGGAAGCAGGATTGTGCAAAGGGGGAAATCAAGCTGCCATAGAGGCCCCACAACAGCCTCGGTTGACCTCGTGGGAATCTCTGAGCCAAAATGGACCATCAGAGTTGCCCCATGTTGAACATTCATCCCTCTGCCTGGGTTAGCTGTTAAATGTGGGATACCCCAGGAAGGACATGGCCTTGGAGGAGCCACCTCTCTGCAGCTGTGGCCATCCCTGGGAGGTGTGACGGCTGAAAACCATCCGCTGAGAGCTCACAACCGTAGCTGGGGCACCAAGGGCTTCCTGAGAGCGGATCCAGGAGGTACATCATCTCCATGTCCATCCCAGTTCCCCCCTTGCACTATTCAGATCCCTTTTTCCCTATGTTCAGGGAACAGTTTTTCCAATATTCCAGTGGGCCTTTCTTCTTGGAAGAAATTTAGGAAAGTTAGTTCTATTGATTCTCGACCCCCATAGCTGTAACAGGTGTTGAAGACACAACAGATGCTCACCACCCCCTTACCCATTGTAGATTCCCCTCATCCCCAGCTAGCATCTCTGCTGGTCTTGGGACTTGCCTGAAGGCATGACCCAGGCGATCTTCCCTGAGGGGTCTGTGCCCTGGTCACCATGCCTTCTGTGGTCAGCAGAATCATGTGCCCACCAAAGATGTCCATGTCCTGGAATCTGTGAATGTGTTATTTCATATGGCAAATGGACTTCGGTGATTAAATTAAGGATCTTGAGATGGGAAGATTGTCCTGGATTATCTGGGTGGGCCCAATGTTATCACAAGGATTATAAGCAAAACAGGGAGGCAGGGGTGTCAGAGTCAGAGAAGGAGATGTGAACCATGGGAATGATGACTAGGGGGTCTACGGACCTGATGGATTCACGTCAGCAGACCCTGGCCAGGACTCCATTCGTCACCTGGTCTTCACATGCCTACACACTCATGAGGACCCTGATGATACTTCAGGTCTCTGGGTATCAATGTTAATTCAGACCCCGAGTCCCACCGTCACAAAATATGTGGGCATTCTTGTTTCCCCAGTATACACTTGCCATAGTGTTACAAGGTCCTTTTGAATGGAGAGCCAGCCTTCTTCTCAATCAGTTGGTTCTGGATCTGAGAACTGGGCAAGGGAGCATGACTTCTTATTGGGCAGTCTGCCTTAGCTTCCTAATCATCTGGCCTTGGTTTCTTCTGATGGTGCAAGCTGCTCATCTTCTTTTTCCTTCTGGCTGCCCATCTCTTTTGCCCCCAGGGAACCTGTTCCACCACCAGATTCCCCAACTCTAGGAAAGTCAGTCCCATTGGCTGCCACTCCAACCTCACCAGTCATTACAATAAATGCATCCATCTATCCAGCTTCTGATAGTGCACCAATTAGGACTCTTTGGTTTAATGAAAGGACTTAAGAGACTCCAGAAAGTACACTCACATAAGGTGTTAGTAAAAGTTAAGGATATGTCACGGGATGAAGAAATGACAGGTAAACATCAGAGGTGTCTAAGGCACCCAGGCTCAGCTTCTCATCAGTCACATAGGATATACTTCATCTTAGGATCATAACCCACCAGGACATACACAAGATGCCTTGATTTCCAGGAGGCTACAGTCTCATCAGAAGGTGGGTCTTTAATACGCTTCCAGTCACATAACCCAAACCAGCCTGCATGATTGGGCTTGTAATGGAAACTAAGATTACATAACAGAAAACAGGTACAAACAATCGATCTATACGTTTTCTATAAACGATGGTGACAAGCTGGTACAGACTGTCCCTAGGGCTTTGTGGACTTAGTTTGTAAACTCTACTCTGGGTGGGTCAAGGGCAGGTACCACTTCTTTAGGGTCCCCCTGAAATTAAGCTCAGGGTTGCAACAAACCAGGTAAGATGAACCTGTACGTACATAACTGATTAAAGGCCACGTCTGGCCTCTATTGTTTTGGGTCCTATCATCATCATTGTTCTCATTCGGCCTAATTCTGTAAGAGCCTCTCCTATGCAGACTGGGCCTATAGAGGAGAGTTTCCTCTCAACCTACTGATGCTGGTGTCCCTCTTATCAACACATTCCTTATGGCCTTGGTACAGTTGTCTTCTGTGCTTCTCTTTGGAACTTTATCATCTGGTGGGGTTTCTGGACTTTACACCTAACATCTATTCCAGCAGGCCCGCTGTCCTTAACCTTTGAATGCCTTCCTCAACTGGCCACCATGGTAATTCTGGCATTTCTATGCCACTTAGTGTGGCCTCTGTCTTTTTCATGCCTCTAGGAAGGAGTTCAGACCATCTCTGGGAGTCTTCGCTTGGATATCAAATTCCTGTCCCCTTTAGTCAAGCACCCTTAGAATCCAGTCCCACATGTCCCCTCCAGGTTCTCAATAGTACATGCTGGTTAGATCTGCACTCCTTTGAGGGGCCGTCCCTTTTCTCCCTTCTCTCTCTCAAGTCATTTCCCTGGTTGAGTTAAGTCACTGATCCACTTAATCCTGGTTAGGTTTACTGGCCTAGAGAGGAGTTGATGGCAGGGGCGCAGATCAGGAAGGGAGTCCATGTTGACTTGAGGGAAGATGACTTTGCATTTTCTTCAAGCAAGGGGGAGGGGTGCCTCTGCAGGCTCAGAGAGTTCAAAGGAATCTGGGAATCTGGGATTTGCAAGGGCATCACTAAATGTCCATTTTATATGTCAGGGCTCATCCTTTCCAACAAGGATTTTTTTTTTTTAAAGATTTTATTTATTTATTTGACAGAGACAGCCAGCGAGAGAGGGAACACAAGCAGGGGGAGTGGGAGAGGAAGAAGCAGGCTCCTAGCGGAGGAGCCTGATGTGGGGCTCGATCCCAGAATGCTGGGATCACGCCCTGAGCTGAAGGCAGACGCTTAATGACTGCACCACCCAGGCGCCCCTCCAACAAGGATTTTGACCCAGTCATAGCAGGCCTTGGTTGGCCGTTTAAGCTTCTTTGGAGCATGGTTCGTCAACTGAATTTAGCAAGTCATTCAATTATGTTATCCTTAGTTACTATTTCCACCTCCCCCAACTCATATTCCTCAAACACCCGCTATCTCACACCAGCTAGTGCATTCCCCTCCATCAGCATCCCATCCTGGTTCACAGCTTTAACAACTGGACCCACCTCATGCCAGGAGCCATCTGTGCTCCACCTTCCACCAGTGATGGATCCTCCCCGATGGCAGGGTGGCAAACCTTCCAGCTCCCGAACTGCATCTTATCATCTGCTTTCTTAGACTACTCCTGACACCAGTTGTCCTAGGTTGAGTTGTCCAAGAACCAGAGTTTAGGATACAAATGTGTTTAAGGACATGCAGTCAACACCTGAAGAAGTAGGAAAGGGAAGCAGGATTGAGCAGAGGAAGAAAATGAATTATGATCCAGCCCAGTGGCAGCCTGCCTGGCCTCCTGGGGAGATCTGGAATTAAAAAGATTAAAAACGCTCTGATAAAAAGGTATACAATGGGATGCCTCCTCTCTCAGGAACTTAATTTGAAATTGGGCTATCCTCTTTCTCTAGTCAACCCAGTACCCACCTCAAGGTCTGCTGCCATAGTCACATATGTGAGAATCTTATGACAGAAAAGTTTAGGTTCTTTTCCCAAGGGTCTTTTTCACCCTCTATGTAAATCAAGATGTGTATGGTGGAGACTGTTACCTTCTACCCAAATCCTTTCTCTTCTTCTTGGGTACACAATTCTTCCACATTTGTTGGTGTCCCTTGCAGCTGGGGTGGCCATGTGGTTAAATTCTAACAGTGGAACACAATTAGATGCCATGTCCAGCCTCTACGACAGCCAGCGTGCTTCCTCCATTTGCTCCTTCTCCTTCTGCCAGATGGACCCAGTATGTGATGATCCAGACTCAACCACGCAAACAAGAAGTCTCTATGGAGTGGCAGAACCACCAGATGAAAGGAGCCTGAGTTCCTGAACCTCAAGTGGAGGAATCCACCTACCTACCTGGAACACTGCCCCCTAGGCTGTGAAGGGAGTTGTGTTTGAGCCAATACATTTGGGGTCTGTTTATTATAACAGTTTAGCTTACCTTTTAAAAAAAAAATAGATTTTATTTATTTATTTGACAGAGAGAGAGAGAACACGAGCAGAGGGAGAGGGAGAAGCAGACTCCCTGCTGAGCAGGGAGCCTGATGTGGGGCTTGATCCCAGGACTCCAAGATCATGACCTGAGCTGAAGGCAGACGCTTAACGGACTGAGCCACCCAGGTACCCCAACAGTTTAGCTTACCTTGACTGAAATAGTATATGAATAGATTTGGTAGGAGAGTGCCCAAATTCTATGCGTATCTGGAGCTTAGTTCCAATCCCACCTGGGACACTAGTGCATAAAGAAATTGAAGTCCAGAGAAGTTAATGAATTTGTCTAAAGACTCACGAGATGGTTAAGATTAGGACCCAACTCTTCTGAAACCTAATCCAGTTCTCTTTCCCGATGCCATTCCACCCTCTATGGTTCTACAGGGTGGGCATGGTGTGCTGAATGTGGCCATGAGATTTCTTTTTCAGCAAGAGGGAAGGGCAGGGAGAAAGGGAGGGGATGCATTTTCTTGGCCTCGATTAGTGAGCCATTAGCTACCCATGGTGATTAAATTACCTGGAATGAATGCCCAACTCCAGGTCATATACAGTTAAATGACAGATCTGCTTACAATTGTTTTGAGCACTCATTACTTCAATTTAATGTAGGCAAATGTGATCATTCAGTATCAGGGCACCACATTGTCATCAGGTCCTTGTCAGTTCACAATTATCTTTATCTTCAAGGAAACAAGAATTTGAATGAGGATGACTGTTCATTTGACTGCTATACTTTATTTTACATATAGAAATAAAATCACATGTAGCAAAAGCATTGATAACAAACATGATGATAAAATAATTAACTACTATTTATCATTTAATGAATGCCCACTATTTGTCAGGCACTGCATAAGAAACTTTACACACATGCACACACATATAAAAACACACCATGTAAGAAATATATATACATATATATATAATATAAAGAAATATTCTTATATATAATATATATATTCTCATTTAATACCTGTATCATCAGCTTTGCTGTGGTGACAACTCCCAAAATCCCAGTGACTCACACAATAAATGTCTATTTTTTATTCATGTTATATGTACTTCCTTGTGCTTTTTTTCATTCTGCGACCTAGGCTGAAGGTGCAGCCCTATAGGACATGCCATTAGTAGAAAGCTGCAACGCTTCTTAAAGCTTCT
Organism: Ursus maritimus; assembly: GCF_017311325.1. Classification (NCBI taxonomy): domain Eukaryota; kingdom Metazoa; phylum Chordata; class Mammalia; order Carnivora; family Ursidae; genus Ursus; species Ursus maritimus. Next base: position 16,779,953 of record NW_024424897.1, on the reverse strand, counting down.
CAGACAAATCTACAAAATGTCCATTAATTCTAGTAGCCAAAGACCATCACATGGCCAAAGTCAAACATCAGTGGGGAAATAGAGAGTGAAGGCACTGCAGATCACACAGTAATAGACTAGAACATAAAATCCCCATACAGGAAAAAGAGAAAGGAAACAATTGGGGACAGTAACAAAACTTCAGTGCTACAAGATAGACATTAATTCCACGCCCCTCTCCACTTTCTCAGAGAAGATAAGTAACTTTTCTAAGCTCCTTCTATAGGTTGGAAATATCCCTTTCAGTTGGGGTGACTAGGGGAGGCTTTGGTAAATTTGAAGTAGGGTTTTAAGGTTAGGTAGGACCTTGGTAGGGGAAGAAAGAGCAAGGACTTTGTAGGCAAAGGAAAACTCCAGAGTAGAGGTGGGGAAACGCCAGCCAAACAAGATCAGCTGTCCACAGAGTAGAGAAGAGAAAACTAGAGAGGACAGAGGCTCCTTGAATGCTGAGGAGTTCGAGTCTAAGGAGTTTAACTTCATTTAAGGGACAGTCAGAAACCTTTAGATATTTTTGAGCAAGAGAGCACCATGATTCAAAGGATTGCCTCTTTAGACTGGTCTGACTACAGGGTGCAGGATGGGCTGACATAGGGAGAAAAGGAGAGCAGGGAGACCAGTAAGGTAACTACATTTCCAGAACCAAGGTTGAAGTCTTTAGGATGATGGGAATCGCAACAACAGTAGAAAGGTCAATTCCAGAGACTCCGAACCAGCGGTTTAAGAAATTAGCCCCGCATCTTCATCGCCCACCCCGTACTCCCAATAACAACATATTAATCCTGTGTGAATAAAGCATTTTTAAAAGCCTGCTTTTTGTTAACATGTAACATACAATATTGGGTTTTTAAAAGAGAATGTAAGTGCTATGCACATTAAAGCTTCTGGACAAGTTCCCATCGCCCTAGGACAAGATGGCTGCCCCCAAGCCCCATGCATATAAAACCTCCCGCTGCCAGGGCTTAAATTAAATGTTGGGTAGACCAACTAATGCCGAAGTCCGGAGGCTGGGTGACTGGGGGAATGAAAGCCACTGGTCAGTTTCAGTGAGGCGTGCTATCCAGGTGAGACTCTCCAACAGCCACTTGGAAATTCGGATCCCAAGCTCTACTTACAGAACAACGGTGTTTCAACAAGCAAGGTAAAAATAACTGTTTATATGAAAATACTTTGCAAGCCCTCTTGGAAACTTAGTCTAATTTAAAATTTTATTCTAGGGTCACGGTTAGATAACTAATAGATTTGAATGCTACTTATTAAAAACAAAAACCTGTACTACTGTGTTACGACTGAGCCTGTTTAAAGTGGATTTACTAAGAGTCCACCTTGGTCAATAACAAAAAGGGTGGAAAGAAAGCTGGTGGAAAGGAAGCCGACCCAGGGAAACTAATCTCCAACAAGGGAGACCATTTCGGGAAACACAAGGGCTCAGGATGCTTGGCCAGCTTAAACAGGGCAAGACCAGGGGAGCCCCTGAGGTCCGGGGTGGACGAACTGCGGAGCTATGTGGAAACCCGCCCAGTACCATTTCGAGATAGGACGCCACCCCAGGACAGGAGGGAAAAGGGGCAGCGGATCTAGGGTACAGAGCATGAGCCTCTTCCCAGACCCAGGGAGCAACCTAGCCTCTCTCCCAAGGGCGGAGACCCCTCATACAAGACAAAGGCGCCAGCCGCCAGAGGAGACCCGAAGTGCGCGTGCGCCACGGAACGCGCATGCGCGTAGCGACCGGCTCCGCGGCTCGAGGTGTAGGGGGAGGGGAAGCAGGAGAAGGGAAGCGTCAAAAGAAGGGAGCCAGGAGGCGGGGGACGGCCCAGTGGTGGGGTGCTCGCCCGCGCCCACTGGTGGCCGGAGGAGAAAACGTCCGCGAAGGCCTCGCTGCCCACCCCTCCCTTGGGGAGGCTCGCGCTCCCGCTGCTCGCGCCTGCGCCGCCCGCCGGCCTCGGGAGCGCGCCCTCACGCAGGTGCGCGCGCTCGCAATCTCCGCCACCCACCAGCTCCAGCACCAGCAGCAGCGCCGCCGCCGCCGCCGCCGCCGCCCACCTTCTGCCGCCGCCACCACAGCCACTTTCTCCTCTCTTTCCTCTACTGTCCTCGCCCTCTGTCGACTATCAGGTAAGCGCGAGGCTCCTAAATGTGCCTCCTCGTCCGCCCCCTTGCACCCCCAGGCTGCCGCCCCTCGTCCCCCGCTGCAGAGATGGGTTTCCTGAGGTAAGCATATAGGTCGGGGGCAACGGCTGGTGCCCCTCCCTGCGCCCTGTGCGTTCCGGGTCTGGGACTAGGGCGGCTTGGAAAGGGACCCATGCAAGGGATGCACGCACGCGCGTGTGTGTGTGTGTGTGTGTGTGCTGGGGGGTGTCCGTAAGAGCCGCTTCGCGCGGACCCGGGCAGAGGTTGTGCCCGAAGGGTGGGGCGCTGATGGCGGTGACCTGGGGGAGGGGGCTGCTGTGCACTCTTGATCGTCACCTTTTGCCGCAGTGGGCGTGTGTCTATATGTGTGTGTTGGGGGGTGTCCAATGACGACCCCCGAAACCGAACCTGTAATCCGATTTCTCCGCTTTGGTTTTCCATAAGCTCTTCAGGAAGGTATGGATCCGGTTCTAGAAAAGATGAATCCCTGCCTGCCCCTCCCTACACCTCCCCGGCAGCAATTCCAGTGGGGCTTTCACTGCCCCTGATTTAAGGCGGTGGCCCACCCCCTCCCCGTTTTCCTCCTTCAGAAACCCGCAGGGGACATTTGGGGGCTGGGAGTGGAATCGAGGAGATGGGGAGGGGTCCAGGCGCTGTCACTTTAGTTGCCCTTCCCCCTGCGCGCGCCTGGCACCGAGACGCGAGCAGCGCCGTGCCCGAGAGAAGGTAGTGCGCGGATCCCGATGTGGAGGCCGGGAAAGGCGAAAGGCTGGAGTCACCTGGCTTTGCAATGTGGAAGGAGGACTCGGCAGCGGTGGATCCCCGCACTCTGGCGCTCGCAGCAGCAGCCCCGCACAGACACGCGCGGGGGCTGCAGGTGCAAGGAGGGGGAGAGTAGGCTGTGCCTCCTCCCACTCCCACCCCCTGCTTTTTCCCCCCCCCCCTCCAAACGCGAGGTGCCATCTTTTTGCGGCGTGTCACGTCTTTACTGTACCGTGCCAAGCCGGGTGGCTGGGCTTTGGAGGACAGGGAGGGGACTGTAATTAAGTGGAGGGGGGGTAATCAACGCTGAAATCTTGGTGTTTTGCTGCTGTGGGCTTGAGCCCTGGGGGCGTACACCGGGAATCTTTCTCGGGGGCTAGATGCTTTGTTTGTAGGGCTTACGTGATCGGCGTTGCCAGCCCTGGTTTTTTGGCTCCTATGTATGAGAGTGTTTAACCAAGGCCCCCGCCCCTTTCCCTATTTTCCGCCCCTTTTTCGAGCCCTTTGTTAGATCTCGGGCTGGCTGGGGTCAAGGAACCCCAGTCACAGTCCCGGGGGCACGGATGGAACGGGCGTGACCCCGCTTGCCCCCCCGGAGCCGGGCGGCGCGCCAGGAAGCGTCCGCGGGGCCGAAGGGCTGGGATTCGAAGTCTCTGCGCGCTGTGCGGGTGGCCGCAGAGGGAGGAAGCCCCTGCCTACACCCCGAGAGGCTTGGTGGCCACCCCCCACGAGCTGCCCACCAAGGGGCATCGGCGACCCCCGGCAGGTGGCGGGGACAGCGCGCAGGCGGAGCCCCTCTCTGCTTCATGCCCTGTTGCTTCGCCAGGCGGGAGAATGTAAGGAGGAGGCAAGAGGGTTCCTCCTGTGCTTCGGGCCACACCCATTTTTCCTGAGATGACTGGGGGGGGCGCGGAGGGGAGGTTGCTATGGAAACCACACGCGTCCCAGGAACGGACCTCAGGGCGTTGCCCCGCCCCTTCCCAGCCAAGATTGAGAACCCTAGGGGCAGGCGAGGCCGCGGTCCCTCAGTCTTTAGGAGGCCACTGGAGGAAGACCCCCCGCCCCAAACCCTGAACCGGTGACTCTTCCTAATTGGTCTCCGGCGGCCTCAGCCACCCAGATCAGCGTCCCTCATGTATTTTTATTATTGTGGCCGAATATTATTTTGGAAACGTGCAAGATTTTAACTTAAAAGCCGGAGTACACCGACACCCTTGCAACGGGGCGGGGAGCGGGGAAGGCGCGTTCGAAACCTCTGGCAAAGGAGTCCGAGCCTCGCCCTCCTGCGATGAGCCGTGTCCGCGGGGTTTTCTGGTTAATTCTATCGCTGCAGACTGATGCGGGGGCGCAGTTCCGAGAGAGATGTGCATCTCTGGAGCGGAATCATCCACGCGAGCCGCACAGATTGATTCGAATGTCCAGGGAATGGTCCGGCTGGGGGTCGAGAGCCCGCCAGAGGCCAGGCCAAACCTTCCCGGCTGTGGCGTCGGAGTCCGCCGAGGGTGGGGTACAGGAGAGGCTCAAGAATCGTTTGGAGCATCCTCGCTCGCCCCCCTCCCCCGCTTCCACGCTAGAGCTGGGAGAGGATTCAGGTTCCAGACAGAGCGAGAGTCTCGGAACGGCCCTGAGAACCGGTAGCCCGCGACCACGGCTGCCCGGGGCGAACCGCGGGCGGAGAGGTCATCTCCTGTGGTTGGGGGGAAAGGGAGCGTGGCGGGAGCGAGCACATTTAGCTCAATGCCGGGAACAAAGCGCAGTCCAGACGTCCGCGATTTTGCTCCATTTTGAAATGTGTTGGCGCTTTGGTGGGGCTCTTGGTCGGCAAGGCCTGGGGGCTGTTAATTAAGGATTCCGGGGCGCCAGGGAATGGATCTTCGTACGCGGATCTGGAAACACCATCCTGGCTCTCCGCGCGCTTGAACTAAACGGCTTTCCCCTCCCCCTCCCGGAATCGCGAGGGATGCAGCATTTGCGCCCATGCTCCGACGGGAAATGTACAGGCGCGGATCCGAGGGCCATCGATTCCTGTCCCCGATCTCTATCAGGAGTGAGCTCATTTACGTCCCGGGAGACCCCACTTGGCCTCTGGCTCCCAGGAACCTCTAGGCCCGGTCTCCAGCTGGGCTGAGTTGGGATAGATGATGGAACCTGGGACAGCGACTGCCGGGCCTGGCTCTCCAGGCCACCTCGCGTGTGTGCTTATCCTCGGCAGGATGGCTTTTTGATCCCTGCCCCAACAATTGACCTGTCCTTCAGCAGAAAGAGATATGTCTTTCCTACCAAAATTAATGAAGGTATTATTTTGCATTTTACGATGCTGCTTAGATAAGAATTGCTTATCCATTCCTCCATCTCTAAACCCTTCCTCTAAAGGATAAATGAATTACCACCCCACCCCATCCCAGTGGCTGGTCCCCAGTGACACCTGAAGCTAATCAATTCCTCAACCAAGAGTTGCTTCTGAAACAGCTTGTGTTTACTGCAATAACCTGGCTTGGCTCTTGGGGTTGCCTCTGGGTAGTCTGTGGGAGAGTTTCGTTGACTTTGCTGTGTTTTGGACAAGTGACAGTCCATGACTGTATGTGCCTGCCCCATGCAGACTCCTCTGTACCTGCCCCCCGTGGAAGGGCGTGGTTTTGAACTGCTCTCAGGTATCAGGCTTAGCATCCCTGACAGGAACAAAAGAAATGGATTATTCCCACAAATTGCAAGAAGAAAACTTAGAATCCGTTTGATTGAGAAAGGGTCAGATTTATTCCAATCGGGAAAGAGCCCCTTCTATTGAAGCTAGCCTTGACACATGGAGCAAGGGATTTCTGTGCCTCTGTTTATAAGACAAAGAGAAAATATCCCAGGGACCTTAAACCTCCTCCCCCAGACCCAGGTTTTCAAGACTGCTCTGTCATACAAAGGAGTAGCTGGTTCTGATTGGCTCAGAGAAGGCTAGAAATCAAGATAGACTCAGCTATGGTCAGAGTCAAATCAGTGATGTTTTAGGGACAGCAGATCCTCATCTTAGCTGCCCTCAGAGCAGTCAAAGCTTTGGCACCAGCCAATGGGACCAGCTCTGAGCCTGTGGCTGAGCTGAGTTGGGTGGACATGGGAAGGCCTCATGCAAGAATCTCAGGGCTCCCTTGGCAAAGGTGGGCCTGGAGGCTTTTCTCACTTCCTGGGGCCCAGTCTCTGCAGTAAATATTCCTTTATGCTGTGGCACAGAGTAGGACTGCCTGGAATCCTTCATCCCCAGGACTCACTGCCACTCTACCTGGGGGAAGATCGGAGGCCACTGTAATTCTGCAGCCTCCCCCCAAGCCCTGTGTGGGCGATCAGACATACACCATACACCCCGGTCTCACCTGTATTACCTCGCCAAGGGGGTTGCTGTCCAAGCATGCATTTCCTGTCTCCAGGCGCCATGCTCCTGCCACCTCGGCCAGGTTCCTTTCCTGCACAGATGGCCTCCGCCTGAGTGTGGGCAAGCAGTGTGAGGCCATCTTGGGATGGTTTCTGAACTTTCTGGGTTCTCTGATTAGGAGACGTTCTGCAGATGTGCAGCTAAAACCAGCTTCCCCAAAATGCAAACTTGAATGACTTCCAGGTTGATTATCTGAATTTGTTTTTGCTGCGTTGACATTTCAGTGGGCTCTGTACTTGCTGTAATCAGGGGCGCTATAGAATGAACTCCCCCCCCCCGCCCAAAAATGTATTTTGGCCTCAGCTATTCAAGGAAGGTTTGTGAGTACCTTGAAAGCAGACACTGTTTCTTCCTCGATAGGCCCTCGGTGCAGGGCAGTGTCTTACACTGGTTTGGCCAGTGGTTAAGGGTGTGGATTCTGATCAGACCCCCTGGGTCCAAACCCCGGCTCCTCCACTCATTGTGGGACCCAAGCTGTGTTGTTTAGCCTCTTGGGGAGTTGTTGTCTGCACCTTGAGGTATGGAAGTACCTATCTCACTGGTTGCTGTAGGGTTTTACAAGGGGGGGGGAGAAGGAGGGGATGCTGTGCTTAGCCCAGGGCCTGGCACATAGTAAATTGCTAAGTGAATGGTTTCAAGGGCAGCAGCCTCTGGATCAACACTTGTGATTAGATGAATGTGCAAAGGCATTTCCTGACCCTGGTGATGGAAACACTTGTAACAGATAAATTGTTACACTGACTAAGGATCAAGATAGAAGTGGGCAGTGGCCCAGCTTCCCTGGAGCCAGGCGCCGCTGTTTGGGTGGAAACGGGTCCCCCCAAAATCCCACACACCCATGTTTAAATGTACAGACAGAATTCTAGCCACAGGCAAGCAGAGCGACTTATCATCTGCTGTCCCTGCCTCTGTCCTCTTCCTTCCTGAAATCTGCTCCACGCCAGGAATAGACTGTGTACTCTCCACACCAGCCTGAGCCGAACCACGCCCTCCCACCATCCTGGGAATGGTGACCCGGCTTAGCTAGTGTGTCGGGTTCAGGTATGTTACTAGCTTAGTCACTGAATAAAAAGTGAGTGCAGATGGGACTCGGAAAGTAATGGAAGGCAGTAGAGGAGAGGATATACAAGTAAAATAATTAAGCAGGGTGTTGAAGTTGGTAAACTGGCAAGCGGGCTTCATGGTCAAGAGAAGAGTCAAGCAGAAAATGTTAAATAAAGCTAACTCAACATGTTCTGAATCCAGGGAACTCCAGGCATCCCTGGAGCATGCTCATATCTGAATTACTAAATTTGGTTTAAGAAGCCTTCTTATCTATGCAATGAAGACTGAGGGTCATAGTACGTTAGTTTTTTAAAAAGTTATTAAATCAGAAAAATCATTACGGAATGATACTCTTGGTGTTTGGATCAGCTGGTTGGAATTTCTTGTCTTTTATACCTGAGCCACACTCACAATACATTGTTTAGGACTTCAGATTTTAGCTCCTTGGAAAAAGGGCTTACACTACAGAGTAATCTGAATGCAGAATCTCTCTAGAGTTTTACTGTTTCATTCACGGTCTTTAATATCTTGTTCGACAGTAAAAAAATTACTCATTTTTATGAAGTCTTTCAAAGCGTTCAACTGGATTTTCCTAAAACCAATTAATGATTTTAAGAGTTTGTCTTTCATTTTGCACTTGAATCTCATCGGCTTGCATCGTAATTAAATTACGTGATTATTGTAACAAGTGTGACGGTCCTAGAAGGTTGGCTGTGGTAGGAGGTGGCCTTGGCTGTGGGCATCAGGCCCTATGGACCCAGCCTTGAATATTTACAGTCCTTGCTTTCTGCTTCTTACACAGTCTCAGCTAGGACAGGGCACACGGCGGAAACCCTGGTATTGAGTGGCGGGTAGTCTCCGTGCCCGTCCCATCTCTTGCCTGCCTTCCACGACTAGCTCAGCACTTTGAATTCATTCACATAAAATTCCAGGTTAAGGGGGTGTTGCAGAATTCTCCCCATACGACCTAAAATAAATGTAAATCCCATCTACGATATTAACTCTCCTTAGTGAAGGAATTTTAGATAAAGGTCCAACTATTAAAAACCATTTTGAATCAGCAAGGTAGAATGAAATCTGAAGCCACTGGAAATGATGTTCCATTCATGGCCCTTCCTTTGGTCTTGACCCCTCTCCTGCTCAGTGTGACATCTGAGACAAGAGGGACGTAATTATCTCTGGTCCCCGCTGCTAGTTTGCCTACCCACCTGTGGCCCAGTTTTCTGTTTTCCCAGAAACGCTGGGTGATGTTGTCTTCAGACTTAGCCTGCAGTTGAGTGTAAAAAGCCCAGGGATGCACTTTCATCTTCGTGGCCTCCTCCCCAGGATACCAAGGATATTAGGAGACCCCTGGGTGCATAATTGCTGTCATGTGATCTCCAGCCAACACATAATGCCAAGAAGGAAGTGCTGGGAAAGACCAATTCATAGAACTGTGGAACTGTGTCCCTCCTCCAGGGTAAAAGACCTGAATGAGAACCAGTGTTCTAACTTATGTGTCAACAGAATTGTCCTGGACCAAATCCAGTTCGGCCATTGATTTGTAGGTCATTTCAGTGCTTATTTCCGGTTGTTCTTCGTTGGACATTGGCACCAAACTATTGTTTTAACTCAAGCCCCCTCCCACAGCCTACCCTTCTAAAAAGAGGCTTATTGGATAATTAATAATCTAAAACCCAAATGCTTTAATGCCCAAGGGAAAGTTACAATTTAAAGAATCTCTTTGGTTTAAAATATATATACATATAAATATTATAATTGTATATATATTTTAAAGATTTATTTATTTTATTGGAGAGAGAGCACGAGTGCATGTGTGGGTAGGGGGAGCAGAGGGAGAGAGAGAATCTCAAGCAGACTCCCCTGCTGAGTGCAGAGCCCAACATGGGGCTCGATCCCAGGACCCTGAGACCATGACCCGAGCTGAAACCAAGAGTTGGATGCCCAACCAACTGAGCCACCCAGGCACTCCATAATTATAATTGTATGTTTAAATGTGAATATTCACACCCTTATTTGATGTAGGTCCAGACCTTTTATATTAGGTTTGCTGAACACCTGACAGCTTTCAACTTTAGTATTGGTAATGCATCAGAATTTAAATCAAGGTATGTTAATAAGCCCAGCCCAGGTTGTATTAGGAGTAAAATATTTGTATATAATCTCTTGTGTTGGGGTACGGTAATAATTGCAGTGTAAATTCATGTGAACCTGTCCCTTTCAAAGCTCCCACTGCCAAGAATCACCAGGAATAGCTGTTTGGAAGAGTCCCCAGCCCTCTGCCATCCACCTGCTGTCTTGTCTTTTCCCTAAGAAGAGGGAATTCCACACCAGCCTCAGCTTCTGCCTGTGCCTCACCATGAGCCCAGCTTAGAAAGGAAGGATTTCGCAGAACATCCTTAAATCCGCTTGAATAATGGAGTGATCAGTCACAAACTCACCTGAACCTGCTTTAACCCTATTTAACCTTTCCCCAGGGTTATTCCTGTGGGACGGGCCTGCTGGGCACTTCTACTGGATTCAGTTCTACCTCATGTATCTGAAGTCCCTCCCTTTTTAAGCCTGCAGGGAGTGATGGCTGCACTCTCTGTTCCCTGCAGAGTGTTAATAAAGACCGAATAAATTGAAATAAATCCCTTTCAGTGTCACTAAAGTGCTATAAATAATTATGAACCAATGCTTGCTGTCTGATGGGAAATGCATGGGAAAAATTTTTGTTTAACTGGCAGGATTCATGTTATAAGTTGACAATCTGGGCCAAGTGAAAAAGAACTTAAAAAAAAAAAAAGATCTCCTTATCATTTATTGCTGGTGAGACTGAATTCCAGAAGCTAGCCATCGCCTCATTTTCTGGGCCTGTTATCACCCTCTGCGTGGACTTGCTTGCCAAACCCTGAATTTAATTGCAACCTTTCCTGTTTACCAACTTAAGAGACTTGGAGCGAAGTGGAAGATTTCCTATACCTCCATTTTGCCATCCGTAAAATGGGGATTGTGCAACCTCCTCACCCCCAAATGGATGATAATGTGGGCTCCCTTTGCACTGGGTTTAAACTGTCTATGAGAATTTCTTCGAGCTGCTCAGAAGGCAGGTGCCACAGGGAGCCAGAGTCAGGCGCCGGATCTGAAGTGTCCACAGGCCGAGTGGAGCCCGATGCCTGAGATCATTCAGCTGCCGCCACCCCTACTCCCCTCTTGCCGGCACGACAGTGCACGCTCCTTCCCAGGGGTGAGCAGCCATCAGCAGGGCCTGCGCCCAGGATGGGTGGACAAGTAGCTGCAGTCCATCCGGTACTGGTCTTGTTTGTTCCCTTCTTTGCAGAGGAGGTCTGCAGGGTGCAGGACAGGACAGAGGGTGGTCATGCCTGTAGCATAACCTCAAGGGATACCCTGCGCCTGCTGACTTCTCCAAAGAGGGGCGGGGGCCTCCCTGACCTGTGTCGTGACCCTCAGATGGCATTTCCTGGGAGCCTTTCCGTTTTCTCAGGGGTTTTCAGTTTCTTCCTAATCAGACAGGGACTTGGTACAGAATCTCCTATTCTAATTATGCCCAGTGGCAGCCACTTCCGGCTACTCAGTGTTTAGCCTGGGATGGGAACCGATTAAGGCAAGAATGATTAAATTAAAAGCTGGGGTTGACTTTGGTGGTACGATATTCTGATGGCTGCATGGTGGCTGGAGGCTCAGCAAAGTGTCATTAATCGAAGCACTTGCATTTGGAATTTGAATGGGGCTGGAGCTGGGTTATCGTCTAGCTGCGTTTGCCCTGGGAGTGGAGGGCTTCTCTTGGGTGTGGATGGTGGGTCGTATGTCAGGGCACATGTGTAATCCCAGCCTGCCAACAGCCTGGCTGCCCTACTTCAGACCAACTTAATATACTCCCTATTGGTCTAAACTAGTTTTGTTGTATGAAGATGCTGGTAATAATGGTAGTAGCTAGTTGCATTTATTTTACTAAAAGCATGGCCTCATTAAACCTCCCTCCCCCGCGAGGCAGGGATCACCATCCTCATTTTGCAGGGGAGCAGACCGAAGCCCAGACACTTCACGGCCGGGGAGGGAGCCAGATCATGCTTCTCCCCAGCTCCTGTGCCTTGCTGCCTGCGTGCCTCAATGCCTCCCCTCGCGGTCCCCTCTTCAGGCCAACACACTTGCATTTAGTGCTAATGACCAGAGAAACTGTGCCCTCCAGCCTCCCTGAATGGGTCATATGCAACCTGAGCCTGGAGAAAGTATTTTAAACCGAAAGCTAGCCTCTAAACTGGGCTGCTGCTTCATGTTGCCAGTGACGGCAGAACCAAATTTAGTGTTGTGGGCAGGTCGACACTTATCCAATAGACAAGCTCATTTTTCTTCCAGATCACTCAAAGCATGAAAAATGTCCACGCCTGCCATACTTCTGTGGAGGGGTTATGTGTGACCGAAGGCTGGGAAAGGTGGCCAGGAGGGGCCTGGGTGTGTAAACTCAGGGGAGATGACATTCAGGTTCCCAGGAAGTGTCTACAGGGAGAAATTTAATTCAAAGTGGGCGTTTTCCCTGGGCCAGGCAGACTGTCTGCTGTTAGGAAAAAGGGTCACAGTGGAAGGAAAGGAGGGGCTGGGTGGCATTATCCAGCCTCCTGGTGCACTGTCTGATCCCCCTCACTCAACAATCCACTTTATTTCCCCCATGTCTACACCACTGTGGTTGACCTCTAGGACCAGGAAGAGGGGGAGTGATGGGGAGCAGAGAAGGGGGGCTTACACGGATAGGGTTGGGGGTCACACATAGTGCCTATTTAGAATTTGCAACCTCACCAGGCACTTTTATGGTCATGAAATACATTTCCCATAGCCACCCTTGCATCTAACGAAAACAAGAGGCATTTCTCAGTTCTGTTCTTGCCTCCCTCCTCCCCAACTTTTTAAAAAAAAATCCACTAGCTCTGAAGTAAACTGTATACTGTATGTGAGATCCCACCCTAGTTTGTTCTGTTGGGTTTTTTTGGGGGGGGGGAGTAGGAGAAAGAGCTGTGATCATTTTAGTCTATAAATTATATTCAGGGTGTGAATAGTGTGAGCAGTTCTTCAAGAAAATTCTTAAAAGCACCCCAGACTGAAAGATGGGGCCACCTGGAGGAACATTTTCGGTTTCGGCGCTGAGCACAGGCCTGCTTAACTCTCGTGGATCTGGGTGGGAGCTGTAGGGTGCGGGCCCCTTTGCACAAAGCACTGGATGCAAAGTTAGGAGCATGGGAACGCTGGGTAGAGGGCAGCTTCCTTGCCCGTTGGACAGGCCAGGGCATGCTGGCCACATCTGAGCCTCTGGGTGCAGGAAGCTCATCATCAAAGATTATGGCCACGTTATAGGTACCAGACCCTACATCACTCGGACTTAATGACTGAGGCTCCTGGGATTGCTCCCTTCTAGTAGAACAGACCCTGTCCCCAGTGGGCCCAAGTTTGCAAAGAATGCTCAGGATGACCTGGCTTTCTGGATACACTAATATTGTTCTAATTTGGACTAATTAGGGAATGGTCAGTCTCATTTAAAAAGCTGAGTTACTTTAACACTCTTATCTAGGTATTTGGGAGAGGGGAGTCATATGGGAACCTTTTTAACCACAAGGAATGGGGCAGGGCTCACATTTGGGTGGCCTACATGGTGTGATATAGGGGTGCGAGGAGGTCTTCCTATTCCCCAAATTGCTAACAAGCAGATAGTACTTTACAGTGTGTATGACCTCATTTAGTTCTTGATGTGAGGCTGTAAAAATTCTTTTCCCTTTTCCAGATGGTGAAACTGAGATTCAAGGAGGTTAAGTGGGGTTCAGGAAAGTTAAGTGGCACCTCAAAATCACATGGCTAGGTTTAGACCGACTGGGGATTTGAACCCAGAACTGCTGCTTCTCAAGAGCAGGCCTCACCCTGGCTTTTCCAACCTTTGCTCTCCATTCATTGCTTTAGTGTAAGGGATCCTGCTACTTGTTAACGGGCCAGTGCCTGAGTAGGCGGTGGGGGAGAGGAGACCTCACTGTTTCCCACACCCCACCCCAGGATAAAGAACAAGGTTTTTATATTTTTTCTTCAAGAAAATTGAATATATATATATATATATATATATATATATATATATTCCATACATACACACACGTGTGTATATATATACATATATATGACAGTGACCTGGAATTTTAGCTTTATGATTATTAAATGAAGAGATTGCTTTTTCTTCTTTAAAGTCTAATCAGCATAAGATGTGTTTGGGTGTGAGCATAATTTGTGCCCCCCGAGATGCTCCCGGCGCCCTAGGAATGGGGAGCGAGTGGGAGTGCACTGGTGGAGGGAGAAATCACTGAGTCCAAGCAGCCCCCCTCTGGGCTGACCTGCTGGGCTTGCCCTGATGATTTGCTTTGCCGTCATCACCCACATTTCCAGGGATCCGGGAGACACGGAGAGACGGAAAAGCCTCCATCGTGTTAAAGCAGACCCAGCTAAGTAACACATCTTATAATACAAGTGATTTTTTCCTTAACTAATGGCTAAAAATGGTTGCTAGAATTTAAAGATAATTAGTAAATTAATTGGGTCTTTATATGACTAGTTTCCAAGCAAATTAACACTTTCTGCTTTCACATCACTAGGGCCCATTATTTTGTACTTCATTTCCACAACTTCGTCCGATTCCACTGTTGGGGCTTCCCCAGGGAGCCAGGCCCCCCAACACCTCCATCTGTTGGGCAATGTTCTGTTCATCTCTGTATCCTCAGTGCCTGACACAGCACATGGCACAGAGTAAGCACTCAGTAACTGTTTAAAAAATGAATAGACGGATGACTGCGTGAATTCAATACAGATTAAAACTTAAGACCTTTCTTGGGGCGCCTGGGTGGCACAGCGGTTGAGCGTCTGCCTTCGGCTCAGGGCGTGATCCCGGCGTTGTGGGATCGAGCCCCACATCAGGCTCCTCTGCTATGAGCCTGCTTCTTCCTCTCCCACTCCCCCTGCTTGTGTTCCCTCTCTCGCTGGCTCTCTCTATCCTATCGAATAAATAAATAAAATCTTTAAAAAAAAAAAAAAAAAACTTAAGACCTTTCTTAAAGAGACTTGAAAATGGACAGGGAAACAGGTGTGTAACTTGTATATTTGTGGGTGATGTGCCACTTTATGATTTTTGTTTGTTTATTTATTTAGAACATGCGAGTGAGTTGGAGGGGGAAGGGCAGAGGGAGAGAGAGAATCCCAAGCACACTATCCCTTCCCCCCCCCACCGAGTGTAGAGCCCAACTCGGGGCTTGATCTCACCCTGAGATCATGACCAGAGCCAAAATCAAGTGTCGGATGCTGAACTGACTGAGCCTCCCAGGCACCTCCCACTTTATGATTTCGATACCCAATCCTTTTATATCAAATACAGTTCTGGGGCACCTGGCTGGCGCAGTTCGTGAAGTACGCAACTTTTTTTTTTTTTTTTTTGGTAGTTTCAAGTTTTTATTTAAATCCCAGTTAGTTGGGGCGCCTGGATGGTGCGAGAGCATCAGACTCTTGGTTTCTGCTCAGGTTGTGATCTCAGGATCATGAGGTCGAGCCCCATCTTGGGCTCCACGCTCAGCAAGGAGCCTGCTTTGGGTTCTCTCCCTCTCCCTCTGCCCCTCCCGCTCGTACTCTCTCTCTCCAAAATAAATAAGTAAATCTAAAAAAAATAAAAAATAAATTCCAGTTAGCTAACATAGTATAACATTAGTTTCAGGTATAGAATTTAGTGATTCATACAACACCCGGTGCTCATCACAAGTGCCCTCCTTTTTTTTTTTTTTTAAAGATTTTATTTATTTATTCGACAGAGACAGAGACAGCCAGCGAGAGAGGGAACACAAGCAGGGGGAGTGGGAGAGGAAGAAGCAGGCTCATAGCAGAAGAGCCTGATGTGGGTCTCGATCCCATAACTCCAGGATCACGCCCTGAGCTGAAGGCAGACGCTTAACCGCTGTGCCACCCAGGTGCCCCAGGAGTGTGCAACTCTTGACCTTAGAATTTTGAGTTTGAGATCCAAGTTGGGTGTAGAGATTACTTAAAAATAAAGTCTTTAAAAACAACAACAGGGGTGCCCCGGTGGCTCAGTTGGTTGAGCGTCTGATTCTTGGTTTCATCCCAGATCGTGATCTCAAGAGTCATGGGATCGAGCCCCACATCAGGCTCTGTGCTCAGCCAGGGAGTCTGCTTGAAATTCTCCCTCTCTCTCTCCCTGTGCCCCTCCCCTTGCTCTCTCTCTCTCTCTCTCCCAAATAAATAAATAAATAAATAAAATCTTTAAAACAACAACAAAGAAAACAAATCCAACGCTGTATTTTCTCTTAATGCTTTCACACAAAGACCTGAAGTGGGGAGGGGTACAGGTCAGCATTTGGAGTTTTGAGTGTTAAAAGTGGAAATGCATGCATTATAGGCAGAATCTTTTAAAAAGCTTAGACTTTATATTAGTCTAAGCCTTTAGATTCTCCTGAAAACCGGAATGCCATCATAAACCATGAGCCCTACTTCAAAGACAAAAGATTTTGATGTGCAGGATTAGATCTGAGGCCTGGTCCCCAAGCTCATCCAGCAGGAGTGATGAGCAGGTGAGGACAAACCGCTTAAGTCCCTGCCACCTCGGGAGAAGCTCAGGCCCAGGGAGGGCTGTCAGAGTTAGCAAATTAAAACCCTGGATGCCTGGTTAAATTTCAATTTCAGATAAACAACAATTTTTTTTTTTGAGTGTAAGTGTGATAGGCTAGAAATGCCCCCCAAAGATATCAGCTCCTAATCCCCCTGAACCTGTGAATATGACCTTATTTGGTAAAAGGATCTTTGTGGATGTCATTCACTGAAGCATCTTGAGTTGAGATTATCCTGTATTATCCGGGCGGGTGATAAATGCAGTCACTTGTGTCAGAGAGAGAGAGATTAGAAGACCCTGTGATTGATGATGGGGCACCGGTTGGAGTGACGTGGAGTGACGGGGATTCCAGCAGCCGCCAGAAGTTGGAAGAGGCAAACAAGGATTTTCTCCTAGAACTTCCGGTGGGAGTGATCAAGACCTTGCCAACACCGTGATTTTGGCCCAGTGATCTGATTTTGGACTTCGGGCCTCCAGAACTGTGACAGAGTAAGTATCTGTTGTTTTAAGGCACTCAGTTTGCAATGTGTTACAGCGGCCACAGGAAACTATTACACTAAGTATGTCCCATGCAGTCTTTGGGACATACTTACACTAAAACAGTTGTTGTTTATCTGAAATTCAGATTTAACTGGGCGCCTTGTATTTTATCTGGCAACCCTGATTGCCAGGGCCAAAGAAAGGGGCTTTAGAAATTTGCAAGAAAGCTGATTGAGGCTGTCAGGAAGTGGACTTCCTTACACTAGGAGCCTTTGTAAGCACAGTTCCACTGAACCCATTTGAACCGTACTAGCTACCCTCTGGACAAAAGAGGGGGGCAATTAGACAGGTGTTAATGATTTATGCTTTCAATAGTCACTTGAGCACTTCCTAAAAAACAGAAGCTCTGTGTTAAGGGTGGAGGAGTTGGGCATTAATGGATCCCATCCATGACAAACCCTGTGAGATAAATCACATGAAATATTGCCAATCACCGAGTTGGGGTGATTCCACATTTCTGATACCAGAGCTGCCCCCGGGGAATCTTGCACCCTTCCACTGAGGTGTGGTGGGGCCCACGCAGAAGCTGGGCGGTCCCTGGACTCTCCGGCTTCTAAAGAGGCACAGAGAATCCATAGTGTTAGCACTTTCAGGGACTTTGGTCATCCAGAAGGATGCCTGGGACACTCCAGGATTGCCCCAGATGCTTTACCGAAATACCCATGCCTGGGAAAAGAGACAAACAGGTAGTTTACAGGAAAAAAGCAGAAGTTTTCAGTAGGGACTGAAAAGATGCTCCAGCTTGGCGGTTCTAAAAGGCAGCTGATAAAAGCACAGCAGGATGCCCCTGTTGGTGGCCCAGGTGGCAGAGATCCTTTCTGTGAGCAAGGGCAGTCTGTGTGGGGATTCCCTGGGGAGCCGTCTGTTACACAAAAGTCTGGAAATGATTGATATGAAACTGATTGACTAAAGTGGGGTCCCCCCAGAATACACTGCTGTGGACACTCCCTCGGATACGCCAAGCGAGGAACAAGGCAGCTACCATGTGTTCCCACTGGTACAAAAAGAGGGAGAACGCCTGTGAATGAGGCCGTGTATATGGAGCCCGACTGGAAGGAAAGATGAAAATCAGGTTTTGATGGTAGCCTCTGGGGAAAGAAATCATGGGTGCAGGCAGGACATGTCATTGTCACTCTGTACTCTGCTATGATTTTTTAAAATCATGTGTATATGTTTTTAATTAAAAAATATTTTTTTAAAGATTTAATTTATTTGAGAGAGGCAGAGGCAGAGGGAGAAGCAGATTCCCCGCTGAGCAGGGAGCCCGATGCAGAACTCGATCCCAGGACCCCGGATCATGACCTGAGCTGAAGGCAGATGCTTAACCGGCTTTGAATGAATTTAGCTTTAAATTCATATGTATGTTTAGGCCCCAGCTCTCTTCAGAAGGATAAAGATATCTGGAAGAAGTGTTCTTTCAAAGTCCCCCCAGGTGAAGCTGACAGGCATGACACCCCTGGTGGAGAAGCTCTGATCTGGCTTCACCCTCTAATTTCAGAGAGACGGAGGCTCTGGAACTAGGCTTTGTGGGCTAGCCCAGGCACTTCACTGCCTTAGACAGAAGGACTTCCCAGATGAGTTGTAGGAATACAACTTACGAGGAGCACACATACACAGTGTGTGTATGAAGCATATATGAAGTGTGTAATTGAATACAGAAAGCACCTTCTGGAATATTCCCTTGGAAGTAGAGGGGGAGGGGGCAGGAGGACAAGGGGAGGTGGGCTACTGTGTTATTTAAGTGCCCTAGCCTTGTCGTTGTTTGTGACAACCCAAACTAGCCCTGCGAGCCACCGTGGTCCCCATTTTTCCTGGCGCCGTGCCCCCATAGGCCCCCCCCCCCCCCCCCCCGCCGTGGATGTGTTCCCTGGGGGGAGAGACTGGATAACGCGTCACTTGACGATCTTCACACCCAATCCTTTTATATCAGAAACAACTTCAGTGCATTTTCTCTCAGTGTTTTCACACAAATGACCTCATTTCATCCTCCCACGGCAGGCTAGGTGGCACTTCCTGTTGGGAAGGGGAAAAAACGGAAGTTGCCATTCCAGAACCTCAGCAGTGGGGACAAAGCAGTGGTAAGTTTTCTGGCAGCAGCCCTGCCTCAGGGCAGGGGCCTGTGTCCTAGCCTGGCACCGCTGCCTGTCTCTTCTGGAGTAACTTCCGTGAGAAGACCGTACACCCCCCTCCAAGGCCTGTCTGGAGCTCCTCCAGAATCCCCCATGTTCCTTGAAGGTCACAGAACGTGGCCCCAAGACCCTGCTCTCTGGGGACACTTCCCACACCCAGAGAAGCAAAAAGGTGCTTCTAGTCTCCTCTTTCAGATACAACACAGTCGTCCTCAGAGACATTCCAGCCAGTCCTCCAAGGGCCTCATTTCAGTTTTAATTACCATGTTGTCCCATTGGCTCTCTCCGTGGAGGCTGATAGGCACAGCCGCGGCTGGAATGTAACTTTCCTGCCCCCCAGGCCGGAGCATCTCCCACTCTTTGTTGGTTAAGGCTCGCTCTGCTTGGCCCGTAGGACCCTGAACTCCCAGAACCAGGAAGGTGGAAGAACCCCCAGAGGCCACCTGGTCCCACCAACTAGCCGCTGCCCAGACCTCCTCCACTGCCTTCCTGACCAAGTCACCAGTGTTTCTGTGATGGTGGCTCACAGCCTCTGTCAACCATGTGGGGGGGGGGGGTGCTGGGAGGGAGGAGAAGGAAAGGGCCAACAGAGAAAGAGGAAAGTGTTGGGAGCTGCCACAAATGTGTGACATCCTTAAAATGAATCACCACTTTCCCTTCACTGCTTTTTTTTTTCTCCTCAAGGGACCGTCCCTTCTCCCACACCTCCCCTGCTCTCTGAGGTTTTACTGAGAAAAATTCACAGAGATGCTCGTGCAAGGTGTTAAGGCCCACGAGTCTGGCATTTTAACAGATGCCAGAACCACATGAGAAATGAGGTAACAGCCCAGAGAGGTAAAGTGACCTCCCCAGAGTCACGCAGCAAGTTCATGGCAAAGCTAAGCTAGCACAGGTCTCCTTCCTCCCCTTGCACATCCCTTCCCAGACCCCATATTGCCTCCCTGCGATGGTTGGGGTGCTCGAGGGGGGCTCTCAGACCCATCTGGCCAGTCGAGGGATTTTCGTAAAAACAGCCAGGCTGAATTGGCTTCACTCCTTTTGAAAGGAGAAGCATGCACCCTGCTTAAAAACGCCTGCTAATTTTCCTAGAGCATGTCCACAATTCCTGGAGGATGCCTGGGTGTCCCTAATGGAATAGCTTTCCCCTCGGGTGTGCTTAAATACAGAAGCAACATTTGTTGCTGGAAAATATCCATTAGGTTAATGAGGTTTTTCTTGCCCACGGAGATGAAGCACTTCCCAGCCATGGACACGTTGCAGTGTGAGCAAGAACTGCACAACCGCCAACCTGTTCCGCCCGCCATGTGCTGAGCCCCGGGAGAGCCTGGAGTGGGCTCATTCAGTTTTCCGTCCACTTTGGCCATGTCCTCCATTGCTGTCTCCTGGAGCCACCTCCCTTTCATTTCCAAAGTCTGCCCCCACCCCTGCCCAATGTTAGCGTAAAAGCTGCTATGGGAGCTCCTGGAAGGTCAGCCCTCCTTGCACCTGCCTGGCCTCTTCTTAGAGGCTCAAACAAATTTCCCCAAGTATTGTTTGAATCATTTATGGTTACCACGTCTTAAGAAATGGATATGAGACTCAGTTTACCCACCTCTTCCTGCTCTCCTGGATTATTGGATGAGATGTGGCGCTGAGGGCCCATGCCTGGGAAAAGGGCGGGCCATGGTTGACTCCTGGCTGCCCACTCCTAGCTGTGTGTCCTTGGGTAAGTCGTTTGACCTCTCTGAGCCTGGTTTCACATCTGAATAATGTGAATAATAACACCTCCCTTTCAGGCTGTGGCTAAGGAGTGGCAATGATTCGTCTACAGGACAGCACAGTGAGTGATTAGCCCTTAGTCCCACTCCTGAACGCCTACCGTGACACCCTACAAACATGCCCCTGTGTTATTAAGCTTTTAGAGGCCAGGTTGTGGAACTGAGGATGGGTTACAGAGGGACTCTCACTTTCTACCGTCTGCTGCATTTTTCCCCAAATCCAATAAGTTCGTTTGTATTTCTTTGTGTGTGTGTGTGTGGCTAAAAGTTTATTATTATATTAGTAGCACGTGAGTAGATTCTCATTATCAAAAATTCCAACAGCAGCATGAATTACTTTTATAATCAGAAAAAAAATGCCAATATCATTTTGAAAAAACTCATGTGAATAACTCCATTTTCCACCCTTCTGGTGTTTTTGAGTCTTTGCAGGCCCTCCACCTGCCAGCGTCCCTAACCCCTCCAGCCCTGCCTGTTGCCATGTCTCACCCTCGCCCTGGCCACGCCCCCCTCCACCTGGCAAGCTGTTGGGATTGTTTCCACTCCCATCCAGCATGCCGGGACTCGCCAGGAACTGGAGGAAAGGGCTGCCCCTGCTGCACCTTCACCCCTGCAGAGGTGGGAGCCCTCATGCTGGCCCCTCACCTGCCCCTACCCTGCGGAGGACCCTTGGAGGTTTCCTCAGATCCCATGCAGAGAGCTCTACTCAGGTTAGTTCCTGTGGCCACACCCACAAAAAGCTTATGGGAACCTGTGGGTTCCTAACTAGAGCTGACTCTAGTTACTCTGCCTTGCTGACATTTCTTTCCTTCCCTTCCCTACTGCTGGGCTTTAGTGGAGGTCAGTGGGCTCACAGCTTGAAGGGTTCATGGGGACTCAAGATGGGCCTGGCAGCTCAAAGCTATTAAGGTCTGTCTGAGACATGAGCTCTGTTGAGAGGCCTTTGTGGGTTAGCCTGGGCGCCTGGCTGCCGTAGACAAGGGAACCTTCCAGGTGAGCTGTAGGTGGAAAATGCAGGTGCTGGAAGTGTTTTTCCCAGGCTCTGTATGCACCTGTAATTCACTGTGCAATGCACATACTTTATACAGATCCTAGGCCTCAGGTCCCTTTTGTGTTTTTGTTTTTGTTTGTTTCGGGAGATGGATTGGGCTTTCCCCCAAGCCCTCTGCTCTCCTCTCTCCTGTTGACCAGCTGCCTGGCTGGAGTTGACAGTAACAACAGAACAAAACAAAAATGGTAATGGCTAACATGTGTTAGCCTGGTTCATCTCATCTTCCTGGTTCATCTCATTTCATCACTATATCACCCCATTGAATTTGCTATTCTAGCCATTTTTCAGCTGGGGAAACTGAGGCTCAGGGTGGCTAATAACCTTCCCATGTCCCTTAGCCCTTAGGGGCCACACTCAGCAGTACAGCAGCCCCTTCCTCATCCTTGGCCTGGAGGACACTCCAGCCTGAGCATTGCTGCCTCTAGGGGCCTCCTTTCCCCAGGCTGTGGACCTCCTGCCTGGCTCTTCAACACCGTGCCTGATTTCAGGGGCTCAGCTCTGCCCCCTGACCCTTCCCTGTCCTTCAGGGACGCCAGACCAGAGTGCTCTGGCAAGGTATGGGGTGGCCTGTCCAGGCCCTGCCACCTGCAAACGCCTCCTAGTGCCTGGGAGGCCATAGACACACCCTACCCTCCTCAGTCACCCACTTACCCACAGCGGACAGATCTGGAGTCCGGTGCGCGGGCGTTGGCAGGCTCCAGCTGCAGGGCTGAGCAGTTACAGTGACAGCTGACTGGCGACATGGAGCCTTCATCCCGTCAGCCCCTCATTTGCTGTTTAGCGCCTGGCACACTGTGGGTACTTAATAATAATTAAATTCATAATGAACATCAAAAAGGCCAGCATGTGGTAAATGCATGCCTCTTTGCACAATCGTTCTACAGCAGGATGAACAAGCCATGAATGGTTAATAAGGGATAACTTGTGAACGTGGGAAAATCTGATTGCAAAGAAGTTTGCTCTTTCCTCCCCTCCCCAGACCTTTAAATGAAAACGTAGGATCATTTCCCTTCCGTTGTCCTTGTGGCAGGATTTACAATGAAAAGCACTGGGACAAGAACCTTTCTATGCTCCTCCATGTAGGCTTGGGCATACATTTGGAGTGTTTCTCAGTCCGTGAGAGCCGGCTCAGAACAGGCCGTGTGGGAAGTTTTCTCCTCTGACACAAGCCAACAGTATCCCTTGCAGGAAAATCCTCTTCTCCAGACTCGGAGGCGATGCCCTGGCAGCCATTTCGGGAGTGTGTCCTACGGGACAAACTGGGTCAGAGCATGGAGAATGCTTACTTCTTGATGCTCACCAGCCGCTGAGTGTGTGGGACACGGCAGCCCCTCCCTACCTTAAATGACCTGCTCTGGCAGCGTTCCCTGCAGGAAGCCCAGTGCCTGGCCTGGGGTCCCTGAGCTTGGAGGGAAATCTGATTGCTTGGTACCCTCAGGGACAAGGTGTGCAGAGCCCGCACAAGAGGCACGTCACCTAATGCCCTCATAAGAGTGGCACTGGGGAGACCCCAACCAGGGGTGGTGTCTTGTGGGAGCCTGGCCCCTTCTGGCCAGATCATTCCAGCTTTTCAAGATAAACCACAGATTGTAGTTCTCAGGCACCTGGCTGGCTCAGGCTGTAGAACGCGGGACTTCGGATCTTGGGGTTGTGAGTTTGAGCTCCACCTTGGGTGTGGAGATTACTTAAAAATAAAATCTTAAAAAAAAATCCATTCTCTTAGCAACTTAAAAAAAAAAAGAAATGGTACTTGGATTCAGTGTCCCTATTTTCAAGTAGGAGTTACTAATTTAGAAGCTTTAAAACTCTGTGCTGTAACTCAAAGGCTGTTTGTCTGCTTTAAACTGTATCTGGAAGAATTCAAGCCAGACAGCAGGGAGGACTTCCTGAGGTGGGGATTTTGAGATCTTGGGGGAAGGGTGTGTGGTCCTGGTCCTGACCCTGCTGGTTTGGAATCGGGTGATAATCAGGAGTCTCTAATGGAAAATCATGCCAGTGGAGTGAGAGCACGTTGACTGCAAAGCGCTGGGGTGGGGAACTGCCTTCCCCTCTGTGGCTGAGGCCCACTGTTTGTCACCTTTGGGGTATTCTTGGTGCCATCCTGCTGGAAGTCAGGAGCAGGGACTGAAGAGTCCCCTTAGGGAAGTTCAAAGCACCTAAGCCCATGACCCCCGGCAGATGATTTTTGGCTGACGTGTACGCACTCTTGAGTCCTCTCTCTGGTCTGTATCACGGCTGGCTCCGGGCAGCTCAGTGCCTCTAGTTCTGAAGGCCTCCTACATTGCTCTTTGAGGGTTCTGTTCATCTGATTCTTGTCGGTTGCCATCTTTTAACTAGGGGTAGTTTATCAAAATTCCCAGCCAAGATGTCTAAGCAGGTTATCCTGAAAGTCTGAAAAGGTTCAGCATGTCCAATTGAATGCCTGCTGTGTGCTTGGGAACCACTCACTCCTGGTCCTTGGGAAGCTGAGTTTAGCTGGGGAAGAAACACAGTGGTTTTATAAGTCAGTTTTGTATGTGCCATGAAGGTGTTATGTGATTATGTTGAGGCATCTTGACTTTTAAAAAAAGATTTATTTATTTATTTTAGAGTGTGCATGCGTGTGGGGGAGGGGCAGAGGGAAAGGGAGAGAGGGAATCCTCCAGCAGACTCCCTACTGGGATCATGGCCTGAGCTGAAATCAAGAATCTTGATGTTCTCTTTAAAGAGAGGATGCCTAGAACGGGTGTTACCTGAAGGCTTCTCTCCAGCATTGGTTGTCCTCTATCATGACTCAGGGATTTTCACTGAGAATAGGATGGGAATGGGGCCCAGAGATGAGGCTGAGGTTGGGACTGGATCCCCACCAGGAATATCAGGCTAGGCTAGGACAGGTCCCCAGAGCCATCAGGAAACAGTGACCCCTTCCCCGCTGGTCTAGCCCAGAAGCCCTCATAGCACTGACACTCAGGGAGGGGGCGGCTGGATGTAGTCCCAGGTTTGCTTGTGGGTGCTGAGGGAGTGGCCGGGGCCAGCCCGCCCCCAGGGCTCCGCCTGGCTCTGGTTTCCTCCCTCCCATAAAAAGGAATGAGTCTTTCTCATTAAAGTCTCTCTTGCCTCTGCAGCACCTAAGGACACTGCAGCTGTTCATGGACTCAGCCACTGTCACCACTGTGTGGGACCTTGACCTACCGGCTGTAGTCTTTAGGAACGGCCCCCTTCTTGGAGGGTACAAACCCGGGGGGAAGGAGAGCTCTGCCGTCACTTCTGGGAAACTTCTCCCGCAGATTCTCCAACATGGCAGTGAGGTCTCACGCACACACTTTAGAGCCAAGTGCCTTGGTTCCAATGCCAGCCCTGCCATGTCCTAGCTGTGTGGACGTGGGCAGGTTGTTCAACCTCTCTGTGCCTGAGTTTCTTCATTTGTGAAATCAGTGTAAAAATAATTATACCTGCCTCTTGGGATGGGAAGAGAATGAAATGAACTCAGGCTTGTCACGTGCTTAGCAAGTGCTGGCCGAGTGTTTGCATTTGAAAGCAAGATCCTTAAGAACATTCTCTGGATTTCACAAGCCCTCTTTCTGCATTTCACGACAAAGCCCTCTCTAGAAATCCAGCCAGAGTTCTGCTTCACAAGTGTGAGACAGGCCCATGCCCATCTGCGGGAAGAGGAGGGAGAGCAGCCCCCAGCCCGCCGTCAGGATACCAGGACACAGCCTCCACCTCTCTGCCCCATGAGGTGCTCAAAGTCTGGAGTCTCCAAAGCCCGTTCAAATGTGAGTGTAGGGTTTAAGTCCCCTGTGACTGCGGAAGGCCCCTTTGTTCGGTTCATCTTCACTTAGCAGGGGTCATGGGGAGCGGAGGAGGGCATTTCAGCTCCCAAGTATCAGGGAGTGGTGGGCTGGCTTGCCAGCCTCCTCCACTCTGCTCTTCTCTGCCTGTTCATCCATCGCTTCCCATTCGAAGGCAAAAAAGACCAAAAAAACCAGTGTCCAGAGCGGGGGTGGGGGTGGGGAGGGAGGCCCCAGAACTCCATGACTTCACAGACCTGGCCCTTCTCCTAGGGTGACTGTGATGTCATGCCCACCCTCCCAGGCCCTGCAGCCCCTGGGGCCGTCCCACTCTTACGCAGCTGTGTGCCCACCACCTCCCTGCAGCCCCCATCAAGCCCACCTCTGCCAATAGGGGCTGCTCCTGCCTGTTTGGAATCGGGGTGACAACTAGGAGTCACTTATGGAAAATCACCCCAATGGAGTGACAGCACATCCACTGCAAGGCGCTGAGGTGGGGAACCGCCTTCATCTCTGTGGTGAGGCCAGCTCTCTGACAACTGGCTCCCAGCAGAGAAGCAGCTGTGAGAGGCCTCCCTGTTTCCTTAGGTAATGTTGCTGCCCTTCCCTGGGCAACACTGGGGCTGGCACTTGACACCACACCNNCCCCCCCGCTGCATCTTCCATCTTCCTAACTGCTTGGGCTTTGGAGCTGAATCAGATCGAGACTTGCCTGTAGAGGAGGGAGGTCTGCAGACATCCACACACGCCGTGGGCAGATTGTCCTAAGAAAACTTGCCATATTGTATGTGGGTAAATGTAGTTTTGACTCCTGCACGCCCAGTGAGCGCCGCTCATCCCATGATCCCTTGCTTTTTCTTCTCTCTCCTTGTCACTTGTGTTGGACATGTGATAGGAATGCAGAAATACATGTTTGTGGATTTGTTTACTCGTGCAGTGACCATTTCCTGAGTGCCTGCAGTGGGCCAGACTGAGAAGCCCTGAGCGGTGGGGTTTCTCTACCCCTTCACTTGGTTTCCACTGTCAGAGGTGATTTGGGACGGGTCCTCCCTCCAGGGCTACATCTCCCTCTGCCCGTGCACCACTGCGCCCCCCACCCCAAGCCCCATTCAGTGATATTAGGTCTGCTCCCATATAATGCCAGTGGTAGGAAATGTTTGGAAAAATTTCCAGGAAGCAGTGTGGCAGGATGTATAGAGAAGCTTAAAAATACTGCTATCCAGGGGCGCCTGGCAGACTCCGTCGGTGGAGCATGAGCCACTTAATCTTAGGGTCGTGAGTTCAAGCCCCACGTTGGGCACAGAGCCTATTTACAAAAGGGGGAAAAAAGGGAAAAAATATATATTGCTATCCTTTGACCCGGAGTTTCACTTTTGGAATCTGTCCTAAGGAAATAATTAGAAGCAGGAATAGGATCTATTTAGTAAGAAATTCACCCAAGTGGTGTTAGTATAGGAAATCACAGGAGCAGGCTACGTGTCCGACCTCAGGGAAATGATTATGTAGAGTGGTAGGTAGCCATTAGAAATTGTCTATGGAGATTTAAATGACTTGAGAAAACACTTCCGGCGTAATAGAAGAGCATGGTACAAATTGTATGCTTAGTATAATCTTGACTATGTTTAAAAATGCATGTGAAGATCCAAAAAGGACATGTATGGAGGTGGGGCGCCTGGCTGGCTCAGTCCGTAGAGCATGCAACTTCTGATCTCAGGGTCATGAGTTCAAGCCCCATACCAAGTGTGGAGCCAACTTAAAATTAAAAAATAAAAAAAAAAAAAAAGGACATGTATGAAAATATTAATAGTGACGTCTCCAGTGGTAGGATTATAGGTAAGTACTTCTGTATAGTTTGCGTACTTGATTACATGTGCAGATATTGCTTTTATAGTAAGAAAAATATTGTTTGAAACTAAGCTGTATATATGTATAATCATACGTATATATACAGAGTGACAGGAAGAAAGTAAATGATAAAAATATTAACAATTGGTGAGTTCAGGAGGGTATCTAGGAGCTGATTGTATTATTCGTACAACCTGTCTGTAAGTTAAAAAATTTTCAAAGTAAAAAATGGGGGGAAGGTGGGAGTATCAGGCCACCCCTGAGCTCTCATCTGGAATGCTGGAAATACAACCAATGGGATTTGTCGATTTAATTTGTTTCTGTTGTGGAAAAAAACAGTCCTTAAATGTTGCAGGGGGTGAGCGGTGGTATTGGGATTTGGTAGTCTTAGGAAGGAGGAAGCAAATGTCCATCCCCTGGGTGGGGAGGGTCAAGGTGCTGTGCTAGGCTGACCCGAATGGCAAGTGCTCATTCAGCACTGTTCTGTTCCGGGCCGGAGCGCGCTCTGTGCACCTCCCCCTGCAGCTCTCCTGGGCAGCGCTGCTAAGGCCAAGCCCCCCTCCACTCCATGCCCGGAATTCCATCCCTCCGCTTCTCCCACCATTCAGGGGGCTTCCTTCGCTTTTACTTTCCCCCTTCTCCTATTTCTGCCCCCTCGTCCTCTCCTGACTCCTTCCTCAATGTCAGCATTTAGGAGTTTTAAATGATTCCTCTCTTTAAAACAAAACAAATGCCCCCTTCCGTCAACCATCCTAGATTGTTTCTTAAAGCATCCTTGACACTCTTGCCACCTCCGTGTTCTCCCAGCGTGACCCCCTCCTCGGCTGAATCTAGGCTGTACTCTGCATTCTTAAAGAAGTCTCTGTGCCTGACCACCAAGGCAGCCCCAGGGTGGGGGGGGGGTAGTGCATAAGCCCCACAACACTTTGGCTCTGTCCCTATAGAATATTTTATGTCATTGTTGAAAACTAAAGGAGAAGTAAGATGGTCTCAGGTATTCAGAGGACAGACATGATTTTGCTTCATCTCAGGGCAACCTTTGGAGGTGGGGTTATATTCCCACGTTACAAACAAGTAAACCGAGGCCCAGAATGGTTAAGTCACTTGTCCAAGATCACACAGCCAATAAATTGCAGAATCAGAATTTGAACCCAGATCTTTCATCTTCAAAGCTTGTGTTCTTTCTACTACCCTGCCCCCCCATCAATCTTTTAATTTCCAAGATTAGACTCTTCCTCTATTCATGATATCTGCCTCCTGTCCCTGGTAAAAGGTGAACACTGTTCAGAAGCTTTTCCAATGTGGGCTCATTCCAAATTCACTTAATTTTGCTTTGTCACGCCTGCCCAGTTCCCCTGCCGGAAGACCGGGAAGTAGGTCATGGCTGCAGGGACCACACGCTCTGGCTGCTGTGAGGGCCAGCCTCTGGTTTCAGGCTTGGGCAAGGGCCAGACCCCAATGAAGCACCATCCTCTGCGGGCCCTGCTCGGGTTTCTCATCCCTGGCCCTGAGAAGTTACCATGAGCCTTCACATCGCCGAGTTTTACATTCTAGAACTCACTGCCACTGTGGCTGCTGTGTGAGGTGGTGTTTAGAGCAAGGAGCACTGAGCATTAGTAGAGAAATTGATGGTCTGGGGAGAAACCCCTCTGCATTCTCTTGCAGATCTGTGACACAGGTGCCTGGCAGATGGTTGAAGGGGTTTGCTCACTTATCACAAGCCGCTTCACAGAACAGTGGTATAAGCCACTCGGTACCTGTCACTTCACTGTCCCCTCCTTTCTAGGACAGAATTATCTTCAGAAATAATCGTGAGATGATCATGATAATAGCCAGAAAAGAAACAAATAATAAAACGTCTCTCTTATTGCACTCTACACATGTAATTATGCCATAATGTAAAAAAATAAATAAAAACAAAAAGTAAATGTTATAGTACGGAATAGGAAAAAAGCTCAACTTCTTTTTAGTTTTTATATCCACTGAATTTTGATCGTTGGTCACACCCTGATATAATGATAATTTATGTAAATCACCGTTCACTTACTAATAAGTGAACTTTAATAAAAGTGAGACATCTGCAGAAGTTGCCTGTAAATTAGCAACCACTAAATCATACCACGGTTGTACCACTTTATTGCTTTTTTTTTTTTTTTTTTTTCTTTTAACACTATACCTCAACAATTTAAAAAGAAGTTTCCAGGGCGCCTGGGTGACTCAGTTGGTTAAGCATCTGACTCTTGGTTTGGGCTCAGGTCATGATCTCAGGGAGGTGAGATGAAGCCCCGAATCCGGCTCTGTGCCCAGCAGGGAGTCTGCTTGAGATTCTCTCCTTCCCTCTCCCTCTGCCCCTCCCCCACCCTCTCTCTTTCTCAAATAAATAAATACATCTTAAAAATATAAAAATAAAAAATAAGTTTCTATTTGAAATATATTATTCAAACTTAGTAAAATATATCATGTGTGAGTAAAGTTGTACTTACCAAGCAAAAATTGGACCCTTGGCAGTTCATACTCGGTGTCACTGTTTTAAATTTTAAACACAAATAAAAACTCCCAAGTGGCCACACGGAATGACAGCACCAAAGTAACTCAGCTTCTTGGCGGCCCTGAACTACCACTGTTCATGCTTACAACCTGAGTCCAAAGCCTGCTCACAATTCTGAACTGCTAAGAACTTTCTCTTGAAACGACGCTGTGTAGCCGACTCCACACATGTGGGGGCTGATTGTGTAACTGGGAGTTCTCCAAGTGACTTCTATGGAGAAAACCAGGTTTACTAAAGGATATGTTTTCTCAAGGGCTGATGTGAACCTTACATACGTGTCATCAACACTCAACGGCAGCGACACCGATTGTTTATAACGTAGACCAAGGAAACATTTTTCAAGGAGGAGTATTTTATCACTAATATTGTTTAGGATTGCTGGCCTGTGATGCTTGTAAAACCGGGCCGGCTTTTCGTCCATTTTATTATTGATTTCGGATGCTTTACAGTCCGCCCCTTGATTGTCTTGCCACGTGGCAGCCGTTTTCTTCACCTTCGCCCTTGGTCCCCACATCGTACTCCAGCCCCTTGTCCGGGTGGAGCCGAAGAGAGATGGTAGAACTTTGCTGGCAACCCTCCTAGGACTGAAGCTAAGGCAATGCCTTGTTCATTTAGGGAAGATGAGGCCACTTGCTAGATCCTTGACCTTCGTCCTCAACAGGAAGGAGCCACTCTGGGTTTCAGGGTCATCTCCCAGCGCTCCCAGTGTCCATACCTTAAAATGTGTGGGTTTTTTAAAAAGATTTATTTATTTATTTTAGAGAGAGTGAGCTCAAGCAGAGGGGGTAGAGGGAGAGAGAATCTCAAGCAGACTCCCTGCTGAGTGTGGAGCCCAACGTGGGGCTCGATCTCACGACCTAGAGATCATGACCTGAGCCAAAACCAAGAGTCCGTCGCTCAAACGACCGCTCCACCCAGGCGCCCCTTAAAATGTTTTCTGATGGAATTTTTGCTCTGTTATATTTACTTCCTTAAAAAAAAAAAAAAAAAAAGAACCAGCCGTAGAGAAGCGAGAACATGTTAGGTTTGAGAAGGTTGAAGTGAGCAATTGATTTGAACTAAATTCTTGCAAGTTTTTCTTAGGAGGAATGATCTCTCCAGCGCTTTGCCGTCAATTGACTGAATTCAAGGAAAGAGGCTCCCATTTGTTGTTTATACTTGCATTATTGATTTGTTTCCTTAAATTACGATCCTTAGTGGTCACTAGGACTTTTCAAGGGGGTGTGTTGGATCTAAATGATGCATGAATTTATTCTTTTCAGAAAGTAGTTTACACTGTGGGTTTTAATTTAACTTAAAAAAAAAAAACTTCTTGGACAGTTGCCCAAGAAATGATGATCCCATCAGCCATTCGGCTGAGACTGTGCCTCCTGCTGGTGCCTCAGTCCCTGGATTTTTGCTCGGTGACAGCCGCTGGCTGGACACCAGTCAGCATGTGGGTGGGCTCATGTAAAGTCATCGGTTCTCCGGAAAATGGAAGCCTGCTTTCTGAGACTGTGTGCAGCCAAAGCAGCTCTCTGCCCCGGGAGGCTAATTTGTCTTCCTTTGCTGTTGACTAGCTGGTGTCTTTGGGCAACTTGCTTAGCTTCTCGGTTGCCTCATCTGCAGAGGACAGTAACCTTCTTACCAGACAGAAGGTGGACCCTGAGCCCAAGGCATTTTCGTGTTTTTCTCCTCTTAGAAGGACCTCTGATCCTACAAGCTATTTAACAACCCCGGGTTAATAATTGGGAAAAGCAAAGGGAACACTTCTGTTTAGATAAGTATGCATGTTCTTGTCCTCTGGCTGGAAGCGTGACTGGGGAAGGAACTGCCAAGTTACAGACCTCTCTGGGCAAGGTTGTGTGTCCAGGAGCCCAACACCAGCATTTGACAATTGCCTGTGTGGGGCATGCTGAGAATTGTCCCCCCAAAGAGGCTTTTCCATGGCCTCAGGAGACTCTGGACATCCCCTCCTGGGGGCCGTGAGGCTGCCTCCTCCTCAACCCCCACCCCATCTGCTCCCCTCTCCTTCCCTTCCCCAGCCCTCCCTCCTCTCGCAACACTTTACGCTGCTGCTTCCTTTTCAGATGAGCAAGTCCTGGCCAGGGCCTCTTTGCGGCTGCATTATGGAACCTGCCACTGCTTCTGTCCAAGGATCGCCCTGCAAAGGGGGTCAGAGGTGGGCACACAGCCAGGGCCAGTTTACTTACCCCCTCGGAATTCAAAGGTGGTGCAGAAATTTGGACTCTGTGAGAATTAGTGGCTCCACCACCAGCCCCAGAGCCAAATCTGCAGGACGCAGGCTCTTCATTCTTTGTTCGTTTCCAGCAAACAGGACTGTCACAGAGCTTGTGGGCTGCTCTGGCTCCTCGGGGGACTGTTCTCCCGACCTTGGCTCAGGGCCTTTTTAGCTGGCACCTGGCCTTAAGTCTCTCTGATCTGGGCCTCTCCAAAATGTCTTGTCTCTCAACCATCACACTCTTGACCAGTGACACCCCTTTGCCTGGAGATGACCCCTTTGCCTGATCATGACCCTGTCACCACTCTCTCCAGCCTAGTGGAAGGGGTTTGTTGCTCCCAGCCTGCCCTCCCTTTGAGTATTAGCCCCAGGTCAGCTCCCCAGAGCCTTCTCCAGCCTTCTCTACCCATATCTCCTTTCTGCTGCTACAACCTTTGTCTCTCGCACCTGTTGCATGCTTAGCTCCCAGAGTCACAGACTCCTGGGGCACAAGCCAATCTGCCTTCTCTCTCCTGACTTGTGGTCTTAGACTGTATTTGTCTCTTTGTCTTCCCTCCCAGATCTGAGAGAGCAGGGAGCCCATCCCTTTGTCCAGCCTGGAGCCCCTGCACGTGTAGGCGGCATTCTGAGAATGGAGTTGACCATGGGGTCAGTTTGCTCTGAAATTATCCCTGTGTCATTCAGTATTTGTATATGTTTCTCCCTGGCCAGGCTGAAAACACTGAAGGGCAGGAACCACACCTGCTCCTTTTTCTGGGTCTCTGGTGGGAGCTGGGACATGCCTGCCTCATAATCTGCTCACCGCTCTCGTCCCTGAGGTTCCCCCAGCTGCTCAGCCACGGCGGGACCAGTGGGTTTGCTCTGTCCTGTTTATACCATCTTGTCCCTGCCTGGACTGCTCTGCTGCCTGTAGGTATCCTGGGGCCACCTTCAGTAATGGAGGGCATACATGCACATGCATAGGATGTGGTACACACACACACACACACACACACACACAGCCCCTATGCATAGCATCAGTAATGCATCCGTGCATTGCACACGGCTGACACACCTGAATCAGCCCCAAGCCTCCCTCCGTGGTGTGATGATTGACCAGCCTCTCCCTTAGGAGCCCACTTCTCTCTCTGTCTGTTAATAATAGATGCTTCCTACAACCTCAACTTGGCTGCTTTGATTTATAAGTGATCTTAACTGAAGAGACTAATGGGTGGGTCTGAATTTGTGCCTTTTAAGCATAAAGCGTTGCTTCTTAATTAACGAGATCCTATCCTTTGATTGGGAAAAGGCCCTCCCCGCATCACATCATTAGCTACCCACATCTGGACAGCTCCCAAAGCAGACTCCTACATTGAGCTAAGCCCAGGTGTGTTCCCTGAACACCCAGGAGGCTTCGAGAGCCACATGTGCCATCTGAGCACGCAGAGCATGCGGGTCTGGGTGTGTAGCAGCATGAGAAGTGCAGAGGGGTGACTCCCACTCCATTTCTTCCCTCCTGGGAGAGGAGGGCTCTTCCATCCGCTTCGCCATTCAAAGTAGAAAAGGAGCCTCCCGCTCCTGCAAGTGCCCACTCCTCTATTTACTTCTGTACCTAAGTACTACAAACTTAGTGCCTTAAGCCAACACCAATGTTTATCTGAAAGTTCTGGAGGTGAGAAGTCTGACACAGGTCTCACTGGGTTAACATCAAGGCGTTAGCAGGGCGGCACTCCTTTCTGGAGGGTCTGGGGGAGAATCTGCTTTCCTGCCTTTTCCAGCTCCTGGAGCTGTCTGCGTCCCTTGGTTCATGGCCCCACCGATCTTCAAAGCCAGTGTTGACTAGCTGTGTCTTTCTCATGTCAAATTGCTCTGATACCAACTCTCCTACCTCCATCTTCCATGTGGAAGGACCCTTGTGATTATGTTGGGCCCACTCGGATAACCCAGGATCAGCAGTCTATTTTAAACTCAGCTGGTCAACAACCTCAATTCCATCTGCAATCTTATTCCCCTTTTGCCATGTGAAGTAACAGATTCATAGGTTCTGGATATTGGGATATTGATCATCTCTGAGAGGCCATTATTCTGTCTCCCACATTAACTAAATGCAAATGCATAGTTTTACCTAAGAGAAGATTTAATAATTAGACTTTTCAAACCAGACCTGGAAAGAGTGGGGTAAGTATCTAAATTAGGATCCAAATAATCTGACTCATACCTGATAATACCTTTGGTCACATTGCACTTTTTTTTTTTTTTTAAAGAAGGTTTTCCCACATAAGATCAGTTCCTTTTACAGCCTGTTAGGGCATCTTATCTCATTTCGTATTTTTTCACCTAAAAATAAGCCTTTAATCCCTGGCTTGAGGTGTTTAGACACTCTTGGTCCCTTGGATATTGCTTATAAGTCAACATTTCACGGCTCCCTGGAAAATGCTGTCCAAACAATAAGCCACAAGAATGAAAAGGAAAGTACAGAGTGCTGTAATTGTAAATGGTCTTCTCCGTGGTTTCTAATTACTCTGCTCTTTCTCTTGAACCGAGGAATTGAAGGGTGACAGGTTCTTAACAGATAATCATGTGATGTGACTTCATCCCGAGCCCCCAGGGACCCAGTGACAGAGCATGCATGTCTACTCCCAAAATGTCCCTGGGGCCGGATGTGAGAAGAGCCTTGGATTTCGTGCATGGCCTGCAGTGGGGACAGTTTGTCTTGACATGTTCTCTCTCAGCGTGTTTCAGATTCTCATGTCCTTATTTTTCTTCAGTAAAAAGTGATCTGTCCTCTCAGTGAACTCACTTTCTCATGTTTTTGTCCATCGTTGGTATGTTTTTGTCCATCGTTGGTATAGCCTGAAGCAATCAGATGATTTCTCTCCTCCCTGATAGGAAGCACAGACTGAGTATTGTGATGGGGGCTCAGAACAGTGAGTTGTAAAATCTATGAAATGGGCAAAGATAGCCTGTATACTACAAGTTTCTGTATTTATGACAAAGACATTGTGGTATTTTCTAAGCAAACAGAACTGCCTTTGACCTGCAGTATCGAATGCATGGATTTGATGTTATGGAAAACAATGGTTTTCTGCCTTACTTGGTGTATCTTCAGTGAAATGTCCCCCTGACTTAGGTTTGTGTCCTGGCTTCAGCGCTGACCAGCTGTGTGACTTTGGACAAGTTAATTTACCTCTCTGTGCTATAGAGGGGCTCTTTCTTTAAGGTCCATTCCGAGTTTGAGAACCCAGGATTATCTGAATCCATCCTAACCAAGCAAGGGCTCCCAGAAAAATGCCTGGAGAACAAGTCTGTTTTGGGGAAGGGGAAGAAGGAACAAAAACAAAAGAGACCTTGATGACAAAGATGACAAACTCAAGGTCATTCCTGGTTAGCCCAACACCCAGCTGACATAGCAGTTCTCTCTATCATTTATTTTGGTCACTTGAGGTTTGCAAAGGGGCAGGAGAATTTGAGTTCCTTCTCCGATCACAAGGGGAACGTTCTCTCCAGTGGGGTGTCAGAGGTACATCTGTTACCCAGGGGGCTGGGGTGGCCCCCATGAGAGAACAGGCTGGCTCTCAGATTTGAAACAGACCATGAGCTGTGAGCTTGGGAAGCGTTAGCGATTAATGTCGATCCATCTCCCCCTCCATCCCACCAAAAGCCATCTCCCTGCCCCCCACACTCATTGGTTCACCGATTTACTGGGCGCCTTCCTCGTGCCAGGGATGGGCCAACTGCTAAAGCCACAAGGGTGAAGAAGGTGGCTCCTCCCATCCTCAGGGCATTAGCATTCCAGCACCAGCGCCAAGTAACCAGAGAACCACAGCACTGTGCAACAAGCATTCATTAGGGCACACATGAGGGCTTTGGCAGAGCCAGGAAGGGCTGCTTAAAAGTGGTTCTGGGAGTGCTCTGATAAAGCCTGGAGCTTGAGTAGAAGTTAGCCAGGGAGAGGGAAAGTGGAGGAGAGGGCTTTCCTGGCAGGGAGACCAGCCCGTGCCAAGGCCCGGTTGTGAG
>NW_024424897.1:16707296-16744067 GCF_017311325.1 Ursus maritimus | reverse complement strand
TGTAGCAGTTAGGGCAGCACCCATCATTTGACCAAGTGCGGTGAATGGCTCTCAGTTCACATTCTTTCATTCACCCATTTGTGAAGGTATATTGACCACCTACCCCATACCAAGCAATACACTAAGAACTGAATTGTTTCCAGTGGTTTAAAAAAACAAATACAGGGGCATCTGGGTGGCTCAGTCAGTTAGGCATCTGCCTTTGGTTGAGGTCATGATCTTGGGGTCCTGGAATTGAGCCTCATGTCGGGCTCTCTGCTCAGCAGGAAGTCTGCGTCTCTCTTTGCCCCTCCCCCTGCTCATGCACTCTTGCTCTCTCTCTCTCACAAAAATAAATAACTCTTAAAAAAAAGAAAAGAAATTTAATTTTGAGCCTCTTTTTCAATGTTTTGAAAACATCATTAATAAGATAATTCACATGCCATAAAATTCACCTATTTAAAGTTACCGTTCAGTGGTTTATAGTATTCCTTTATGGTTTTGATTCTGATGGTGATTCCTGAGACACTGGGAAAACCCAGAAGTAGCTCGGATCACAGACAGGGATGACCGCACCGGGTCACACTACTTTCCTGCTTTCCTGCTTGATGACCGATGGGCATGCAGAGTCTTCCCTTGGCTTCCACCCCACAGGGTAGAGGGCTTTCTCATTCTCCAAGTAGAATTTAATTTCCTATTATGTTTCCAAGTGTTTTGTACTTCCTCCTTGCCAGCTTTTTCTCTTTCAGATGGAAATCGAGTCATTCTCTCTTCTTCCCTCCTGGACTATGATTTCTGTTTCTGAACATAACATAAATGTTGTCCAGGCCTTTCTGCTGGATAATGGACATTTTGTGTCTGGGCTTTTTCAGGAATATGTTCTGGGAGCCTAGGACCTAAATGCATGACCCAGCTTTGATTTCCTGTCTCTCCCTGATCCGAATTTCTGATGCGTCAGTTTTAATTGACCCATGTATTTGTATACCTGGATTGGATCTGGTTCCAAAGTTGTGTTTAAATTCTTACTTTCAAGATAACTTCTTCACTCTGTCCAATTTTCCATTTTCTCAGTTGGATACTCCACGTTGTCAAGCATAATGATTTTATCCAAATCAGAGGGGCATGACCTAGGGTCCCAGGTTGGGTAATATTTGCATTTCCTTGTTCTCATTTAAATGAAACGTCTTATTGATAAATATTGAAACTGTTTTGCCAGCCTCAGGAGATGCAACAAAATTGTCTCGTTTCTCCTTTATCTAAAGAGCCTTTATTTTTCTATTCTGACCTAGCCATGGCATCTTACAGGACACACTTCATTTTGGAAGTTACATTTTCTAGGGCTCGTAAGGCTGCAGCTTCAGCTCTGTGGGGGTCCTCACATCCCTGCTTCTCTAAATTCCTTTTGGAGTAAGGATACAAATGCATGGACATATCCATATAAATGGATATAAATGCATGAACAGTTGCAGCTCTCTAGAGTGTAGACACATCAGCCCTTACCTCCGCACTGCATCTTAGAGAATCACACTTGCGATAGGCAAGGGTTTGTGACATCCGAGCCCCAAGTCCAGGTATCCCTGGCTCTCTTGTTAAATGTGTACCTTTCAGTGAGCAAACCCAACCTCCTGGTCTCATTATCTTCTTCCTGGAATGTTAACCTTTCTCATCCAGGGGCCCCCCCTGCTGGCTCCATAGGCCTCACCCTTGTCCGGTACCTCTGGTGATGCTCCTGCAGCCTCAGGTAAGAACCCCACCTGCACATTGTCACCCTAAGTGGCTTTTGTCTCTGTGATTGATCACAGAGGGGTCCTGATGCTTAGAGTCAATGTTAAGAGTCTTGGTGACCTGTCCCTCTGGCCTTGCCAGTGGCTGAGGGCAATTAGTGACATGTGAATCAGAGGAGAAGGACACAGTGGGAAAAGTCCTTGACTGTTACAAGGGTGTTTTGCGTTGCCAAAACGGGACTGTATTTATTGCTTTGTATCAGATTATAAGCATAATATATATTTATAAAACAATATAATGAAACAAAAATGTGGACACCAACGAGAGAAAGTCTCCCTAATTCCATTTCCCTTTCCAGAGAAAACCTCTGTTCAGCCATCAGGACTTTCTGTCTGCACATATGCATATACATGTTATTTTTTTGTTTATAAAAATTCCGTACAAGCACATTTCTGAAGCTGCTTTTTCCACTTGGTGATACAAGGTGGATCTCTCCATGCCAGTGCGTTCCTTCCTCCCCCATCCCTCTTACAAAGGAGTCAGCTTCATGCAGGGTGCCCTAGGACACGATTTTGGCCCTGTCTCCAGGCGTCACGGGACCAGGGAATGATCTCACTGGGTACACCATCTGCCCTGCCTGGCTGGAGGCTGCACTGGGAGGGCCAACGGGGCACCACGTGTCATTAGATCCAAAGTGGGGTGGGGCTCTGTGCCCTGTGAAGCTGTTTGGTCTGCAAACACAAAGAGAATGCAGGAAGGTTTGGCTAAGTGAACGGGTGATGCGGTTGTCATGATGATAACCAACGGGGGGCACTTACAGAGTGTTTTCCGGGAGCCAGTGATGGTCCTGAGCACCTGATGTATATTAACTCATTTAAGCTCTGTATTTTATGGGCAAAGCAGTAGAGGCTCTGAGAGGTTGAGTGACTCGCCCAAGGTCACCCAGCTAGTA
The DNA here is from genome assembly GCF_017311325.1 of Ursus maritimus. Taxonomy (NCBI): domain Eukaryota; kingdom Metazoa; phylum Chordata; class Mammalia; order Carnivora; family Ursidae; genus Ursus; species Ursus maritimus. Next base: position 16,741,411 of record NW_024424897.1, on the reverse strand, counting down.
AGTGGCAGCCTGGCTTGAGTGTGTGGTTGATGCCGGCCGTGCTGCACTGTCGTGAACTCTGGCCCCGATGCTGTGTCGGGGCACCTTTATCAAAGGAGGAGCTCAGGGATGGTGTGCCTTATTACATGTGTTCGGAGGACATTGCTTATTTTCCGTCCTTCTGAGACAGTGCTGAGTTCAGGCCGCTCATTACTGAGGGACAGCTGCTAATTAGGGGCAGCCTTCTGCCACCCTCCTCTCCCCTGCATCTCCTCAGACTCAGAAAATAGAAATGAAAACACCTTAAAAACGACCACTTTCCTTCTTCATTCTCCTCTTCCCTCCATGTCTTCCCCGTTGTTCCCATCAAATGAAATGTCATGGCAAAAGGAGCCCGTTTCTGGTCATTCCTGTGGCTTCACCAACGCCGGCTTCCATCGCGGCTCCTGGGCCCACTCCCAGCAAGCTGAGACTTTGGGGCCAAGGTTCGTCCCTCCCCAGTCACCTGCCACATCCTCTCCGTGCCTGCCCTGGGAGGAACCCGGAGCTCAGACTCCTTCATTCTGCTTTTGGCATTTACCTTCTCCCCACCACTTCTGAGACCTCTGCAGAAGGACCCCCTCATTTCTTCTCTTCTCCCCGGGCTTATGCAACGCGGCCTCTCACCTTTTTGTGCCATTACTCCCCCTTCTTCGGGACAGAGGCACAGACCGAGGCCCTCAGATACGTCCCTTATCTTATCCTTTCAGGCAAGCCTCCTCTTCCCATCTTCAGCTACCTTCTCCTTGCTCATACCTTCCCTGTCGTGACAACAGTCCCTTGTATCAGTCTAGAACATGGCGGTTCACTCAAGTGCTCTCTCGCACGTGCATGTTTTCAGGGACCCTCACAGCCGCCCTGTGAGACACGTGTCCTCCTGCCCCTGTGACAGCGGAAGAATCCGTGGTACAGAGAGCTCAAGTGATTGGCCCAGTATTGAGCAGCTAGTGGTCCCCCCTGAGCCTTGAACCCAGGGCTTTTGATTCCACACCAGGTATCTTTTCCACCCAAATCCATGCACAGGGCTGAGCCAAGAACAAGGGTCCCTCAGGAAGGTGTGGAGCTGATGCCTGCACCTCGGAAGCCCAGAGTCCAGGCATTCATTCAACAGACAAGGCTGGGCTTGGTGTGTGTCACAAAGGAGTTGGGGTGGGGGTGCCTGGGTGGCTCGGTCCATTAAGTGGCTGTGTTCGGTTCAGGTCATGATCCTGGGGTCCTGGGATCAAGCCCCATTCAGGCTCCCTGCTCAGCGGGGTGTCTGCTTCTCCTTCTGCCTCTGCCCCTCCTCCTCCACTCATGTGCACGTGTGCTTACTCTCTCAAATAAATAAATAAAATCTTTTTTTAAGAAGGAGTTGGGGTTGAGCAGCCTCATGGTGCTTCTGTGGGGGTAGGCAGGAAGACGGCCTCTCTAGATCTGCAGACCCTGCTTCACAGGAGAGCCCCGGGAGCGGAGGGGTGGGGGAAGAGGAGCAAGGGATCCTCCAGGCTCACCTTTGGGCCTAGAATGGAGGGTGCTTCCCGAGACCCTGCTGTGAGAGTGAGGCCTGGCAGTGTTCTCAAAGTGCCTTGAGAAAGGGGCAGCCTGAGTACCATCCATCAGTCCCAGGAATGGCTAATGGGGGAGCAGGTGTTTCCTAGAATCCATAATGCTCTTTGGTAAGTGGCCCAAGGGTGCCTCTGAGAGGCTTCCCCATCCCGAGGTGTTGCTGAGGCAAGAGGCTGACGGAGGAGGCCCATTCATCAGATATGGCTGTGTCTTCCTGTCCGAGACCCCACTCTGCCCTGCCCACAGTCAGTTCTCATGCTTACTCCCAGCTAATTTCCCATTCCTAAGCTGAGCTTTGCAGCAAATCACCACACACCAGACTCCGTCCCCAGATCTGCCACTATTTCTAGGTTCCCTGGAGGTCCCTCAGCCTCTCTGCGTCTCGGTTTCCCCAGCTGCAGAATGGAGCTGAGATGACAAAAGCGTTCTTGGGGTGGCTCGTCCTGCATTAGGGCTTCAGAGTGAAGCTTCATGATTCCTTGATGGGGGTCTCCACCCACTGTCAAAGCCACCTACAGACTCACAGCCACATGCATCCCCCGCCCCAGCCTGGGTAACTAAGCCTCAGTGCAAAAATGGAGATAAGAGGGACGCCTGGGTGGCTCAGTTGGTTTAGCGTCCGACTCAATTTCAGCTCAGGTCATGATCTCAGGGTCCTGGGATCGAGCCCCATATTGGGCTCCGCACTTGAGATTCTCCCTCTCCCTCTGCCCCTTCCCCTGCTCGCTTGCTCTCTGCCCCCCTCCCCCAAATAAATAAATCTTTTTAAAAAATGGAGATAGATAATATTTTCTACCTCACATAGGTGGTTATGAGGATTAAATGAGATAAAATGTGTAAATAGTGCCTGGCTCTAGAAATATCTATCCTTATAAGGGGAAGATTATGGATGGCTAAAAAGGGGGGGAGCTAGAAGCTCCCCCCAAGCACTTGTTAAGTGTAATCTTGTGTTGGTTTGTGGACTATATGCTGCCTGTTAGAGCTGGAAGACAGAGATACCGCAGCAATGCTACAAATTATATCCACTAAAGATCAACCAGAAATAAGATAAAGCTTATTAGTACAGCATATTATTAAGTGAATAAAACAGGCTACAGAATATGGTCTTATTTAGGGAAAATTCTATGTGTGCCCAGGAGAGGTATCTGCAGGGAAGTTTCCTAACACGTTGAAAGTGGTTATTTTGCTTTGCTTTTTCACATTTTTGTATTTGACTTTTTAATAATGACTGTGAATCACTTTTTTAAAAAATATTTATTTTAGAGAAAGAGAGAGAGAGCGTGTGTGCATGTGCAGGGCGGGGAGGGGCAGAGAGAGAGGGAGAATCTTCAAGCAGACTCCTTGTTGAGTGCAGAGCCCATCTCGGGGCTCAATCCCAGGACCCTGAGATCATGACCTGAGCTGAAATCAGGAGTCGGAGGCTCAGCTGACTGAGCAACCCAGGCACCATGAGTCACTTTTATAAAACAATACGTTTTCTTTCTCTGCTTCTCTCTCTCTCTAAGAATTAAGAGTGGTTTGCCCAAGAAAAGCAATATTTTGCTCTGCTGTTCTTGGCTTTGATATCAGAAGAGACTCGTCTTTATCCATTTGGTGCCCTGAGTTCAGGGGATTCATCTCAGGTAGAATTAAAGCGGTAGGGGCGCCTGGGTGGCACAGTGGTTAGGCGTCTGCCTTCGGCTCAGGGCGTGATCCCGGCGTTCTGGGATCGAGCCCCACATCAGGCTCTTCCGCTGTGAGCCTGCTTCTTCCTCTCCCACTCCCCCTGCCTGTGTTCCCTCTCTCGCTGGCTGTCTCTATCTCTGTCGAATAAATAAATAAAATCTTAAAAAAAAAAAAAAAAAAGAATTAAAGCGGTAGCCAGGACATTGTCGGTTCCTGAACAGGACAGCAGCTCAGCAGCCTGTTTCGACCACCCATCAAGATGTCACACAGCAGTGCCGTCCTTGTTGAAAGCTGACTGATGGAAAACTTATCAGAAAGGGGGTTGGAGGGAAAGCGACCACAGTTCCGAACACAAAGACCACCCAAGCTTGATCTGTCACCCTGCCAGATGTTACAGCATTATTTTGCTATGCCAGCGACTACAAAGGAGAGAAGCCTGTCATAAAAAAAATAAAAAAAATTAAAACAGAAATCTGAGGCTTAAAACTAGAATTGTCCTCTCTGACAGTCTGAATTTTCTTACGATGGTGGACATTAGCCAGCTGACATCAGCCATGACACATTGTGTGTGCACGGCAGCACCACCTCCCCCCAAAAAGCGGCCTTCATTCATGCTTTCATACAACTGTTGATTGTTCTCTTTGGATGGAGGCCCAGGATTATTCCATTTTCTTCTCACCAACATAAGTCTTCCCTCTCTGTGGGCTCCTTTATCTTCTCTCCTCTTCATTTGGCAGTTATGCTTAAAATCTGGGTATTCTTTTTATTGTTCAGATTTGGTTCTAGAACATTCTGTGGTACACTGTGGTGTGATGTGTCCATGAGCTCACATGTTAGAGCTCCTCTGAGGTTTGCCATGCCATGAGTCTTCCCTCCTGCACATCTTCCTGAGGACATCCCTGTGCCTGTCTCGGTGCTGGGTACCACCTATGGGGGGCAGGGGAGAAGAGGGGCAGCACAGACGGAGAGGCAGCTCCTCAGACACTCACAGTTGGGACCAGCTGTTAGTGAAGGGTGTCTGAAGCATCGGGGTTGCCAGGAGTCAGCCTCACGGGGGTGTTGATTTAAACCCTTGAGGCTCTTTCTCTTCCTCTGGGTACAGTTGGCTCCCAGCCTCCTGAGTAGAGGGATTTCCTAATGACCTGGGGCCCCGACTCTGCCTCAGCCCAGGAGATGAGTTTGGGTGCCCTTTCACTAATCTCTGTATCTTAAAGTAAAACAGTTGGACCCTAAGCATTAAAGAATAGAGTGTAAATATGATGACATTTTCGAGGTAAAAAGCTTTAGTTCAGCAGAGCAAGGACCCTGGTGTTCTTAAACGGGCATCTCCATCACTGCTCCATTCAATCACGATTATCAGTCCGCTTAACATTAGGTCAGATTCTGGTGCCAGGCTGCCTGGGCTTTGAACCCCGACTCCATGACATGCCTACTGTGAGACCTGAGGCACCTTACTCAACTTCCCCGTGCCTCAGTTTCCCCCTTTGTAGAAGGAGACGTAAGAATGGAGGCAGGTGTATGAATTAAATGAGTCAGTACCCGGAGACACTTGAAACACGGCGGCTGTCGTTCGGAGGAATCCTGGCACATTCCCGATGGTGCAAAAAAGGGACCAGAGCAAAGGAAAAATGGGAAGCAGGAGCCAAAAATAACTTTGGGGGAACAAAGTTCATTGTAAGGTTATTTTTGGATTCTAGATTTATCTCTACTGGATCTTCAGCTTTCTGAGAGAGGTCCATCTAGGGTGTTTGTTTTTTTTAATAACAGCTTTATTGAGACACGTCCCGTACCACGAAATTCACCCTTTAAAGGGTACAATTCAGTGTTTTCGGCAGATTGGCGAAGCTGGGCATCGGCACTACTCTCAGTCTGCGGTGTGGGATTTTTCAGCGGAGGGGGTCTGAGGGCGATCGTCCTCTCTCTGGACAGAGCCACCACCCGACGGCGATTCGGCTTTGCGCTGAGTCACGGCGGGCGCCCCCGGGCCTGCGGTCGCTGCTCCGGGAGAAGCCCGCCGCCGCCGGCCGCGCGTCTGCTGCCCCCTAGCGAGGCTGCCCCTCGGCCTGGAACAGCCCCGCCCTGGACGTGGGCTCGCCTCGCCGCCGAGGGGCTTGCGGTGCACACGCGCGAAGCTCCGGCGGTGGGGCTCCGAGCGCGGTGCGCCAGGACGCCGGCCGCCTTCGGCTCTCCTTCCAGCCCCGACAGCCTGTCATGTCGCCCAGTCCTGGACGGGAGAAAAGGGCTGTGCTTTTTAAACAGTCTGTTGGGAAGGCACCGGTAGGATATAGTAGCCTAGAGATGGGTTTGAGCATCAAAAGATCCAAGTTCAGCCCCTGCTCTGCCCCGTCCTAGCTCCGTGACCCTCAACAGGTGATGGAACCCCTCTGAGCCTGTTTCCGCATCCAGAAAGTGGGGACAATGATTCCTCTCATGAGGCTGTTGTATTACAGAGAGACTCTCTCTCTGAAGTCCCTGTGACTGGCTTATAGACAGGGCTCACATAAGCAGAGGCTATTAAAATTCCAAAGCTGCCAAAAGGGTGTCCAGTGTTGCCCTGGCTTACCCAAGGAGCTTTCCAGAACCTGAATTACTCATTACCAAACTGCACTGCTGTGGGTAAGAAAATTAGGAAGAACAGGAAAGAGGCAGTAGGTGCTGGGAGGCCATTTGGTCTTCATCTATACCAGGTAAAGACTGCCCTAGGTCAGAAGAAACCTACAGACCCCCTGGGAACTGTGCGGGAGGAAAGGCCTGGGTGGGAAGCACACGGAGGCCTCAGAACTGCCAGGAATCTGTGTCCCAGAGGACAGCAGGCCCAAGGGAGGCCTATCTGACTCTGAGTCAGGTCTCAGGCTGCCTCAGTGGTCTTGGGCCAGTCGTTTAGCCTCTGGGGGCCTTTACCTGTCTGGGATTTGTGTCCTGCCAACCTCACGGGTTTATAGTGGGCCTCGATGGTCCGTCATGGGGAGGTGTTCAGGAAAATGGCAGATGCGCTCCCAATGGTGAGCAGGGTCCTCTGGTGACCTTCCAGAAGTCTCTTCTCAGCTGGACTAGGTGCCTGGGGTTCCCTCGTCCACCTCTGGACACCGCCGAGGGCAGCCCAGGATGATCAGAAAACAGAGGTGCCTCTTCAGGTAAGTGCCACAGAAGATGTAAACTCTGACAGGCAGAAAGGTGGCTCCTTCTTGCAGCCTGGGAAGGCCCCATTCTTTGGGAGCAGAAGGGAGCCGGGGCCTCACCTACACATCCCTGTGCTCCATGGGGGCCCAGCCTTGGCAAAGTGAGGAGGAAGTTGAAGATTGTCTGGGGGCCCCTGCCAGTCTCCTTCTTCCACCATCCCCCTTTCCTGCCCACACCTTTCTTCTCCCTCCACCCCAGTTTCGCCGTTATCAGATAAAAGTCACAAGAAAAAATTCCATTTTACCTTGTTTCCAGACTTGTCATTTATTAAAAGACCATGAGTATCCATCAAAGGATAAATGGATAGTTAGAATGCACTGTGTCCATACGGTGGAATCTTATTAAGAAACGAAGCCCCAGATCCTAAAAACATTATTTTAAGTGAAAGAAACCAGTCACGAAGAGGCTGCATATTAAATGATTTCAGTTATCTGAAATACGTAACCCATGGAGACAGAGAGTAGATGGGTGGCCAGCAGGGAGTAGGGTGGGGGACGAGGAGAAACCGTTTCCTGGGCACAGGGTTTCTTTTTGGGGTGATGAAAATGCTTTGGAGCTAGAGGTGGTAGTTACACACATTGTGAATGTACTAAATGCCACTGAATTGTTCACTTGAAAATGGTTAATCTTCTGTTGTATGACTTTTTCCTCATTAATAATGAACAAAAAAGACTGGGTAGCAGCAGCCATGATTTAATTCAGGGGCTCATCCCTCCCTGTGCCTTCACCCCCTTGCCTTTCCCTTAACCTGTCTTCACCCGCCTGTCTTCTTTGTCGGTCTGTCCCTCTCACCCTGTGGATACGTGACCCCTTCTCTGCTCCACTCCGACTCTGTCCATCAGCACGGTGGCACGGGGCTGGGGATGTGACCCCGCAGGACGAGATGCCTTCCCTCTTGAGCCGAAGCTGACTCAGCTCCAGAATGACAGGGACAGACCCCAGGATGCTCTGGCTCTTGTCTTCTCTAGTTAGGTTCTTTCCCAAGGAGTGCCTAAAAAGTGGCCCTTTTTAGTTTCCGGATTTAACTCAACTTTTGTGCCTCTCCTAAAATTTCTTTCTTACCTCCGAGAGAGAGAGAGAGGGGAGAAATTGAATGATTTAGAAGAATAAGAAAGCAGAGAGCAGCCTTAAGAAAACAACTCCTTGTGTGTTTATTTTCCCATCTGTGCATCCCTTTTAGATTACAGGGATCCGTGGGGTGGTGACCGAATCTAGTCTGGGCTGTGGACCCACCTCGGGCTTGTGCTTATTTTTATGTTTTCCAATCTGCTGTCTTTGGCTGAAAGTGTTGGGGCTGGGATGTGTGGCTGTGCCATTTGTCGGAAGAAGAGAGCTCTAATCGGTGAGCCTGTCGTTTCAGGGCCTAAGTGGAGGGTGGGCTTTGGGACTTCGAGACTTAACCGTGAGCAGAATGTAGCGAGCCATATAGTGCATGAGGGTCCCTGGCGTCTCACACCTCCCAGGCTCCTTTGGAAGAACGGCTTTCTCGAAAACCCGTGATTTTAAAATATGAGCAACCACTGGATTGGGGGCAAACTGACCTCGGGAGTAGAGAAAAGAGGAGTATGCCCCCTCCTACCCCTGCATTCTTCTGCAAAACCCTCCTGCACTCTGCCAGCTTCTTTTCACAAGCTCATTGAGTAAGATTTCCTGCTAAGGGATCACATCTGTCTGACAGAGGCCTAGAAGACGCGTCCTGCCTTTATTGGGAACCTGTCACTTCTGGACCAGTCCCAGCATTGGAGCTGCAGCCTGGTCACCTCCGCTGCAGAAACCCAGAGCCCTTCATAAATCATCAGCACGATGAGGGTGAGGGTCCCACTCACAAAGGCAGCACAGAAGACGGCAAGACGTCAGGAGTGAACACCCGATCAGGAGCGTACAGGACTACACCCCCCACCTTCACCCCTCACCTTCACAGAGAGAATTAGGAACCTGAATGAATGGGAAGACACACTATGCTCTTGGAAAGGAACACTAAATAATCTGGAAAGAGCAATTTTTATCATCTTGGCACGTAACACAATTCCAGCCAAAATCCCAATGGAATTTTGAGAATTTGAGAAAAAATATTCTAAAGGACATCTGCAAGAGAAAACACGCAAGAAGGTCAAACAGTTTTGAAAAAGAAAATGAGAGTGTCCATGGCCACCTAGAGAATAAGACTTGAGATCCAAAACTTCACTCGGGGGTGTGGGCGTGGGGGGGGCAGCTCTAGCACCAAAACAGACAGACAAGTGGGGCAGAGTAGGTGGTTCATTTGCCTGGGCAAGAGGACAGAGTCTATGAATAGGGCTGGGCCATTGGTTTAACTATTATATTTGGGGGGAAATGTTTAGATTCTCACCTCATGTCATACACCTAAATAAATTCCAGATGAATTAATCAAATGTAAAGAATGAGATCACTGAAAACATAGCAGAAAATATCGATGAGGGGCACCTGGGTGGCTCAGTCTGTTAAGCCTCTGCCTTCGACTCAGGTCATGATCCCAGGGTCCTGGGATGGAGCCCCATGTCAGGCTCCCTGCTCAGCGGGGAGTCTGCTTCTCCCTCTCAACTCTGCCCCTCCCCCCTCATGCTCTCTCTCTCTCTCTCAAATAAATAAAATCTTTAAAAAATAAAAAAGTAGGGGCGCCTGGGTGGCACAGCGGTTAAGCGTCTGACTTCGGCTCAGGGCGTGATCCCGGCATTATGGGATCGAGCCCCACATCAGGCTCCTCTGCTGTGGACCTGCTTCTTCCTCTCCCACCCCCCTGCTTGTGTTCCCTCTCTCGCTGGCTGTCTCTCTCTCTGTCAAATAAATAAATAAAATCTTTAAAAATAAATAAATAAAAATAAAAAAGTAAAAGTCTTAAAAAAAAAAGAAGGTGTTGATGGTCCTATGTGCCACAGCAGTAGCAAACATCACAAAGGAAAAAAGATGTGACTCTATAACTATTAAAACTTGCTGGTTTGAGGTGCCTGGATGGCTCAGTCGGTTCAGCAGCTCACTCTTGGTTTCGACTCAGGTCCTGATCTCAGGGTCCTGGGATCCAGCCCCGAGTCAGGCTTTACACTCAGTGAGCAGTCTGCTGGAGGATTCTCTCCCCCTCTGCCTCTGCCCCTCCCCCCTCAAATAAATAAATAAATCTTAAAAAAAAAAAAAAGCATTGCTGGTCAGAAGCCATCAGGAACCAAAATAAAGGTGACTGACTGGAGAAACTGTCTGCCACCAACGGGATAAAGGGTTGATGTTACTCACGCATGAAGAGCTCACTCAAGTTGTTGCAGTGAGCGCTGAGGTCTGAACAGAGGTGCAAAGGGTATAAACGTGCATTTTATAAAAAAGGAAACCAATACATGAGAGTTTTACTTGTACACCTCCAACCACCATGGTCCGGGAGGGGAAACTTGGTCATTCATTGAAAGGAATGGAGCAAATCCAAAGAACAAAACCACAGAGCTCATTAAACTTCTTCGCACTCACTCAGTCTTTAGCTGCCGCTTGCACGGGGTAACCTGACTTGGCTAGCCTGGCTCACCTGGGCCAGGTGTGGCGTCTCCAGCCAGCTTGGGAGGCCTTGAGCTTCTAGGGCGATCCCACCGCTCCAGGGTGAGGCCTCTGGTGACTCAGCCAGATGAAGTGACTCATGGACGAGTCTCGGGGACGAGCCATTGGGCGGTGACCAGGGACGCCCTGAGAGGCTCCACCAGTGATGGATGCTACTTCCTAGAGCTGGTGGGGAGCAGTAGTTTTCTCAGATAATGGAACTGGTCCCTCTTAGAAGAGGGGTTCTGACGTTTTGGGGCTTTCTAAGGGCAACAGACCGTTAGCATATCTAAGGGTAGAGAATATTACCACCAAATCCTAAGCCTTGAAGGATGAATGGGAACTCTGATCGGCCCAAAATAAAGTCCTGCTCTTCGTTGGGGAGACGTCAAAGATTTGGAGAACCTCAATCTTGGATGCCTGTGCCAAGAGCTCCCTGAAGGACAGGGTCCTCAGTCAGAATGAAAAGAGGCCCCTTCTCTATAGGTAGTAAATACCTAAGTGGGGCCAGACCACCCACCCAGCAGAGGTCCCACTGAGCTAATTCGTTTTGGTTTTCTTTCTTTTTTTTTTTTATTTTTAAGTCATGTTTACTTTTTATTTTTAAGTAATGTTTACATCCAACGTGGGGCTCGAACTCATAACCCCAAGATCAAGAGTCGCCCGCTCCACCAACTGAGCCAGCCAGGCACCCCCACTGAGCTCCTTCTTAAAACCCTCCTAGGCCATGTGGCTCTTGCTAGCTTCTCATTCCACCTTGTGGACAGAGAAAAGAGCTCAGATGCCCACCCCGGCATATCCTGCCTAGAAGGGAGAGAAACGAAGCTGGACATGAGTCTGCCAATGGCTAGCTGGTCTAGCTAGACACAGTGCCAGACGCCTGTCTGTCCCACCACCAGTGTCAGTCGGGAAAGCATTATGGGAAGGGTCGGCCCCAGGCGGACCCTCCCGCCTTGTAGCCCAGCCTTTATGGGAACTGCCCAACATCTGTCAGCGGTGAGACGTGGATTTTAGAGCATTCTGTAACTCATAACGCATTTAAAGAACGCGTGACATCAGATGTGCCCTCCACACCTTACCTTTAATTAATCGATCACGGAAACCAGAGCACCAGGTGACCAGGTGCAGTGGAGAAGGAGAAAGGGTCTCTGTCCTCTCCAGTTTGTGTTATCAGCTCTCCCTTTGGCAACTCACCCTCACCTCCACTCCGGGGTGCCGCTCCACTGAAAACACTCCACGAAATGGAAACAGAATAAGGGCCTAACTATTAACGAATTATAAAGGAAAAGTAGAGATTTAAAGCAAAGAAGGCAAACAATTGGAATAAAAGAAAGAACATGAAAGCAACTAAAGAAGGGGAAATAGCAACACAAATTTTAAAAGTGAAAATAAAGACTAAATTTAGGTTAAAATTATGAAAAATTACAGAAGATACAATTATAAGAAGGAAAAATGAAAAGAAAACAAGTGCAATGTAAAAAGTCAGAAAGATAGAAGGATAACCTAGGCAAATACATTTGAAAGGGATTTCAAAAGGTTAGAAATAACAAAATGGTCCTCTAGGCTACTTTTACAACTCTTGTGTAAGTCTAAAATGGTCTCAAGTTAAAATATGAATTAAATGAAAAGCTGACATGAGTCTGGGGCAAAATTAAAAGTAAAAATAACAAAACACTGTAACGATGTAAACAAATACATGTAAAATAAGAAATATGTATTTATTACATATATTTATTTGCATATACTTACATTGACGTGTGTGTATTTACTATGTATACTTACGTAACTGTGTAATAAATCAAGTGAATACATGGAAAATAAATCAAAACAGAGCTGAGATTTTTAAAGGGTAAGAAATAAAAATCTTAAGGGACGCCTGGGTGGCTCAGTCGGTTAAGCCTTCGGCTCAGGTCATGATCCCACTCAGAGCTGGGGGTTTGTCAGGACATTTGGGTCAAGAGTCAGTTTTGCTTTGCTGTTGTCTTGGGATGGAAAGATCACATTTGCTTCTCTGTGCTTCATTCTCCTTACCTGCTGATGCCTTCCCTCTCCTGTTTGGGCTTACCCTTTCCATTAAAAAATTTAAAAAATCAAGCTACGAGTCAGCAGCATTTTCTATTTTGATGAAATGGAAAGAGTGCTGGGGCCGAACAAGTCAGGCCCGCTGGACCTGGCCACCTGGTGGTTTTGAGTAGGAATGGAGGTGATACAGGTGAATTAAAGTGCACATACAGGTGAACAGGGCACGTCGGATGACGTTGGGCATCCCATGGGGAGGCGATAGGGAGGCAGAGAGCTGTCTGCTATAACCCGGGGAGGTGGCACTTCTCTCCCTACCCCACCCCGCACCCTGAGCTTAGGTCCCTCAGCTCATCCTCCCATCTCCCTTCCCCAGGTGGGCCTTGACCCAGGATGGCTGAGCCCCGCCAGGAGTTCACCGCGACGGAAGATCATGCTGGGACGTACGGGATGGGGGAGAGGAAGGATCTCCCCTCTCAGGGGGGCTACACCCTGCTGCAAGACCACGAGGGGGACGTGGACCACGGCCTGAAAGGTGAGTGCACAGGCTTGCCAGTACAGCAGGCCCAGGGGCTCGCTCTGGGAAGGGCTGGCCGGAGGCGCGCGTCAAGATTCTGAAAGGAATTTTAAGTACTTCTGTTGGCTTGTCAACAGAGTGAAGCCTCCGAATTTGAAAGGGCCAAGAGAACTCAAAATGTGAGGCTCTTTGAGAAGGTACCTTTCCAAAGGAGAGTCTGACGCATGTGTGGACGGCAGCCTGCCAGAGGTTGCTGGGGGGCTGTCTGATGAGAACGGGGTGCTCGCTTGAGTCTTCAGCCACATCGATCCATCTTTAAACAGCTGCACGTATTAGCATCAGAATACTTGGCTCTGGATGTAATGTGTGCGTCCTCCTTATGTAAGAGCCTGTCTGGGCCCTGTTTCAGCAAGAGTCGGTCAGCTCTGGGATTCCTGCTGTACCTGTGCTAACAAGCTGCATCCTCAAAACCTGTAAATATTCTAATACAGTCTTTGGGCCAAATTGTCTGGGCCCCCTCCTCTCCCCTGCCAAACCCTTGTGTTTCATTTCACTGACCACGGAGTCGGGGAGGCCCGTGGAGAACACCACGCCCTCTTTCCTGCTTCGGATGCGGTCCTCTGCCAGCAGCTCCAAGCCGCCCCAGTGTAAGGGTTCCGTCCCTGCCCTCCAGACCCATTTCTAAGGAGACAGAACAAACTGCTGTTTGTTCTCCGTTAATGCTAAAAATAATAAAAAACACTTTGCAGCCTGGGGTATGGAGTAGTGGCTGGAAGTGGCAGAGCTCCAAGATGGAAGGCATCCTCTTCTGGGTTCATCTGTCCAGGAATGTTCCCTGCAGGAGGTGGGGTCACCTGGGTTGGGGAAGGAGCAATAATCCCTACTTGCAGGACTTCTCGTGGGCCTGGTTCCAAAGGCAACTTTTGTCTCTGTTTAAGCAGAGGTCATAGGGGTCAGAGGAACCCGGGGATCAGACAAGTGGGCTCCCGGCTGGACGAGGTGAAGGTAGAGTGGGTACGTTATCTTGGGGAACTCAGAGGCTGCCCTCTGGCCTTCTTAGGGCCTCCCAGCCCCAGGTGCTAGAGGAGGGGAATGGGGGAAGTATCCATGCCAGCCAGCCAAGTGTCCCAGGGGGCCAGACCTGCCCTCCTGATGTCAGGCTCCAAATGGTGGCGAAAAAAATGTGCGTTCTGACCTCTCCCAGGCCATAGCCCAGTTCCACCCGGAGTTGCTAAGGTCAGGCTCCCATGGAGGGCCGTGAGGAAATCTGCTTTCTCCTTTCAGTCCTGCTCGCTCCCTTCCCCCCTTTGTCCCCACTGTCTCCTCCTCTCCCACGTTCTCCTTTTCCTCTTTCCCTCTTTCTCTTCCCACCCTGTTTTTCTTTCTCCTGTTGTCTCCCCCCCCACCCCCTCCCTCTACAGCCCCTTCCCCTTTTCTCTTCCCACCCTGACCCCAAGCATGTGGAATGAGAGGGGTGGTGGCCCCCAGGACCTCAATCCCAAAGGTTAGTGGCATCCCAGCTTTCTCCCAGCAGCCCTCCCTGGGTGAGGCAGCTTGGGGTGGGGGCCAGAGTTTGCCTCGTTCCCTGACCCCCTGACCCCCTGACCCCCTGACTGGGGCCCTAAGAGCTCCTTCTCTGAGGACCTGAGCCCACACATCCCCGCGCAAGTCTGTTCTGTGTCATGATCTCCATTGCTGCTTCCACACTCAGGAGTCCCGATTTGGGTAATCAAGTCTGTGGCCACCCTGCTTGTAAGGGAGCTTCCTTAAAATGGTAATTCGGGCACTTTTGTAGAACTCTAGGATTGCCAAGGCCTTAAGCACCAGTGTCTCAGGCAGTGCTCCCAGTAAGTGCTGAGGGCAGGTATTACTTTCCCTGGTTGACAGATGACAGGCAGGGTTCCCTCTCCAAGTCACGGGCTGCTCAGCTCCTTGTTGTCCGTTTTACCCCTTGTCACACAGCCAGGTCCCCTGGGAACCCCTCGTGGGTGAAATCCAACTTAAAATCCCACGCACTGAATTCTGTCCCGTATGAATTGTGCTCTATTTAGAGTAGGCTGCTTTAAAAATTAAATTTAAAATATATACAGTGTTGCAAAGAATGTACCATAATAATGTAGGATGTTAATAATTGGGGAAGCTGGGTATGGGGTCTATTCCCTGGAGTATCTTTGCAAGTTTTCTGTAAATCTAAAACTGCTCTCACATAAAAATTTCATTAAAAAAAAAAAAAAGCCTAGGAGGAAAAGTGGTTTTTACCCTTCCTACTTTTTGGAGGGGAAATGAAATTCAATTTGTAGTTAGGACAAGTTTACCAAGTTCTTTTGTGTCTCAGAGTCGTCTAAAGTATGTTTCCTCGGAGATGAACCATGAGAGACTATGGACCCGGGAAACAGACTGGAGGTTTCAGAGGGGAGGGGGTAACAGGGTGCTGGGTGTTAAGGAGCACACGTGTCGTGATGAGCACTGGGTGTTATATGTAACTAATGAATCATTGAACACTACATCAAAAACTAATGATGTCTACCACTGAACATAATAAAAAATGCATAAAAAGTCCCTTTTTCTTATACGTCAAAAAAAACTAAGTATGTTTCCTAAAAATCACTCAATTCTTTAACATAAAACATGGTCAGAAGATCTATGCTAAAACATATATATGATGTATATATATCATATATATATATATGCAAAATTTAAGTTGCTAACCTTTTTGTCACTGCTGTGAGAGGAAAACATTTGTAGATTACTTACCCAAAGGATATACTTCCCAAGAAAGCAAGTGATACTTAAGAGATTTCCAAAGTTCTCCTCAAATTTATTCTTGCTTCTAAGGATTTAGAATGAGTTATTTTTATATGGAGAATGAGCGGTATGACTTGGCAGAAGGTGTCACTTTACTAGCAACATTTTAGGTAAGTGACAGACTATTTTGAATAATAACAAGAAGCCACATGTAAAATACTAGAACGAAGAGTATTTACCTGGATGCTCCCAGTTGGACAAGGACTGGATACAGCCAAGAGCTGCCAGATGGGGGAGGGGACAGGTAGTTAACTGATAGAATAATGCACCCTAAGGAATTAAAAGGTGTTAATGGGTTAACTTCTTAGACCATTCAGATAAGACATTCAGAAGAGGCTTCTTCCTCTTTCTTTCCCTCCCTCCAAGAAATGTACCAAGGCTAATGCAAATGGTGAGGACCGCAGGCTTGGACTGAGCAGGGGAGGGGCTGTTCCGGGGACAAGCATGCTTGGGGCACTCTCGTGCCTTATGCTCCTGTGCTCGGACAGTCAAGGCTGGTTAGTAAACCCAGAAGACAGTCTGCATATGCTTCCTCACCATTTGTCCAAAGCCTTCTTAAGACAGTTCCCAGGTTTTTGCAAGCCCGGGGACCAGGCTGCTGTGTGTGTGCTGGGAATTTGTTTAGAATGAACCCTTCTTTTGGCCGGATGGTCGCCCCCAGGGCTGGGTACCCAGTGCCGGCATTTTAGCAAAGGGGGTGTGATCTCCCAGTGCAGTTGAACACGACTTGCCTTTTCTCTTCGTGCACAAACCAGCCCTTCCAGACCCTATCCTGAAACCGTCTCCAAGGCTGCCCCACCCTGGGTGGAGTGGCTTTCCCGGAGCCCACCAGAGCCTCCTTGGCTCGGATACTGAAAGGACAGTTTTCTTGTAGGTAACCGTGGCTGACATTTCAGGTGTGACTTCGGTCCTGTCGGTCAGTGCTTGGAGCTCTTTCTGTGAAAGGAGCTGAGTCGAGTCCAGACACACAGCCGGAAGTCCTGTTGGAAGGCACGGTGTCAGCCCTGAGCTCATGCCTTTTCAGAGGAACGAGTTGGATCGTAGTGTTTTTCTAGGTGTCTACTTGTCATCGATGGGTGGTAGTGATCTCCCATGAACCTCTCCATCAGGAAAGACACAGCAGCAGGTTTATTTGCGGCTTGGCTCTACGTATCAGCCGCCCTTTTGTCAATATAAGAGCCCTTGCCTCCTTTGAAACCTCCAGCTGATTAAAAGGCAGTTTCTCTTCTCGCCCGGGAACGCGCATCTTTCCCTTATGACCCTGGTGCGGGGACACGGTTGTATTGGGGTGGGGGTGGGATGGGTCCCTCTGGTGAATTTATCATGTGGCCACGTCCCATCCATCTGGGTTCCACGCTGGGGGATTTTTCAGAAAGACACTGCTCCCCATTTCCTCCTGAAGCCAAAAGGAGGGGTGGGGAGAGGCCGCCGTTCTGAGGGGCTCCTTGTGTATGTTCCAGAATCTCCCCTGCAGACCCCCGCTGATGACGGATCTGAGGAACCGGGCTCTGAAACCTCTGATGCTAAGAGCACGCCGACGGCCGAAGGTGGGCCCTCCTCTCATTGCTTCATTCAGACAGCCGCTCCATGCCTCCAGCCTGCGCTTAGCCGTGCTTTCAGCCCTGCGTGCCACCCTTCCTGGCTGCGTTTGCTGCCGCCTCTCCCTCCGGCTGAGAGACATGCTTGTCCGATGCTTTGCAGGATGCGCTTGGGCCCCGGAATTTGGCGGGAGCCAAGCCCTGCTTTGATGCCTTGCTCACCAGGGCCAGATTTGGGCACCGTCGTCTGTGCGCTTTGAGGCGGCCGCACTTGCAGAGGCCGGGATCTGTGGCAAAGCGGGGCCTGAGCTCAGCTCCACAAAGCCCCTGATCCGTGTTGCTTGTCCTTCCCGCACTCCTTCAGAAGCCCCCACCCACCTTGCTCTTCTCTCAGGAGCCACCAGGTCCCAGAGCAGCCACTGGGCTGAGGAAGGGACCGGCTCAGTGCACATCTCCAAGCTCACACGTTGGGACTGGTCTGGTTTAGCATCCTTCATTTCTTGGGCTCTGGGCTTGGTCCAGTCCTCTGGACCTTGGCCAGGGTGTTAGTTCCAGCACATCTTCTAACCTGTCCTCTCTGGACGTTTGGTGTCTAGGTTATTATAAAGCTCCTCGTGTTATTTCCTGAAGAGCTCCTTGGTCCCGATTTTGACCACCTGCTCTTGCTTCCTGTGCATGTCCATCGAGACTGCATTTGATTTCAGATCATGGAAAACCCAACTAGCTGCGGCATAGATATGAAGAGGTTTCTGTGTCTCACATAATAAGACACCTGGAGGGCAGCAGGTCCCCAGGGTCATCCGTGCTCTTCTGTCTTTACCTGCTGCTGTCCTGAAGAGTTGGATTGTTGCTTCACGGTGACAAGATGGCTGCTGCACTTCCAAGCATTACATCTGCCTTCAGAGCAGGAAGAAAGTAGCAAAGCAAAGTGGCCAAAAGGGCCCTGAAACCAAATGTGTTCCCTTTTTATTAGGAAAGCAAGAGTTTTCCGACAAGCCCCAGTTAGCTGATTCCCACTTAAGTCTCACTGGCCAGAGCTGAGTTTCATGGCTTCCCCGGCTATAAGCGGGAGGCCAGAACATGGAGCATCTTGCTTTCCGACTCATTAGGAGAAATCAAGGGAGAGGGGCATTGAGGATGGCTTTTGAGTAACCAGTCGGTGGTATCTGCCCTTCTAGCTCTCCATCCATCCCCCAAGAGGCTTCTCAGCACTTCTCCTGGCCCTGCCCATGACTTTGGAGGCTGTCACAGGATGAGAACCTGGCCCAGCATCTCCCCAAGTGTCCACTTTTGAATGAATTCAGAAAGTGCCTGCCAGTTGCTTGGTATAAGGGTGCATTTGTAGGAGAGAAAGTGAGCGTGCCCCTCCCCTCCGTGGTTCTCACCCTAGTGAGGAGAATACCCAAGGCCTAGCGCTCTTTGCTCTTCTTCTTAGAGCTGGTGATGCAAGACATTTCCCGCTGATCTTGTTAGGACAGTTTTGCAAGTTGCTACCGCCCTGCGAAGGTCCTCAAAGCCTAACGCCAGACTTCATGGCAGCCTCCCAAATCATGGTTTTCAGCACTCCCATCAACATTATTCTGGAAGAATCTTCCAGCCAAATCTTGCTGCCCTTTGGATCCTGTACATGTGTGGGCCCCGAGAACTTCCACTCCCACCCCACGAGGAGAGGGGTTCTGCTAGGGGTGGGCTTTGCCAGGCTGCTCTGCTGCTCCCGAGATGACCGTAATTAAAATGGGTTCCATTCGACTAAACTGACTCAGGCTCTTGGAAAGCTTTCAAAGCTGACAACTCCTTATGTCTGCCTGCAACAGCCTGGGAGTGTGCCAGGCCGGTGCTCGGGGAGGACTGCTGATTTGGAAGTGTTCACCCTGACGAGAGGGTTTTTACCTCTGGCCTCTGCTCTGAAGGTGGACCATCTGTTGTCAAGGACTGTTGTCAAGCACCCAACTCTGAACAGGACCAGCCTGTTCGTCGCCCCCCCGCCCCGGCCCTGGGGAGTCTGTGCTTCCAACCATCAGTCATGGGCTCAGAGGACAGGGGGCTTGGAGCTGGGAGAGAACTTGCAGGTCACCTGGCAATGATACTCCCATTTTGCAGATGAGGAAACTGAGACCCTGAGGACAAAGGTCTTGCTCAAAGCCTCACAGCGATCATCTGATTTTCAACCTGCCTTCTTTAAAAGCACCTGGGCCCACCCCCAGCAGTCTCTCTTGCTGCAGTGTTTATATGGGGACTGTCCCCAGCAGATGGCCTGGATGTCTCATGAGCCAGTGCCACCAAGCAGGATACGAATGTGCTTCCTGCGGGAGACATCAGGCAGGAGCACGGCTCTGGGCCCTGCTTTGTGGTGTTGCTGTTTGCATGCCGCTGAGTCCCCTCCTGCCTCCCCGCCCCTGCCTGCTCCCACACTAGAAATAAGGTGAGGGGCTTGGCCTGGCTCATCCTAGCCCCCCTAAGGCGACTCTCGGTTTTCAGACGTGACCGCACCCTTAGTGGATGAGGGAGCCCCCGGCGAGCAGGTGGCCGCTCAGCCCCACACGGAGATCCCAGAAGGAGCCACAGGTGAGGGTGACTCCCATGGCGGGGTGGAAGAGACCCTTGCCGTGTGCCCGGCTGCCCTGCTTGGAGGAGTGGGTGTGAACAGGGGTGAGGCTCTCCTTGAGCGAGGCAGCCACATGGGTGGATGCCGGCTTCTGGGCATCTTGGGTTATTCTGAGCTTGGTGCCTTGATGCCCTGTTGCTTCTGTGGCTGCCTGCCAGCCTCTCGGAGGACAGAGGACCTTCTGGAATCCATCCAGCTTCTCCTCTCCCATCTCAGCCACCACGTCAGCTCAGGGCTCTCTGCCAGGGCTTCTGAGGCAGACCTGTGGCAGATTCTGCCTTCCTCACCCCTGAGCTCGGTCCCCCCTCCTGCCGGGACTCCGCCCAGTGACAGAGTCACCTCCTAGTGGGCAGTCTACCCCCAGGGGCACCCACGTGTGTGGCAGGGCCAGATGACTGACCCACACCTTTGGAGGATCTTAATGGAACAGCCCCCAAGCAGTTCAGCAAGGTGATCTAACATCCATTTCTAGGGCTGTTCTTTCAAACGTGTTTGCATAGAACAGGCGTGACTAGACTGTCCTGTTAACACAGGTGATGGGAGTAGCTCCGTCACGGCACCCACCAGAAACAGTAGTGACCTCAGGGCCACCAGTGGCCCTCAGTGCTGCCCCTGTCCTTAGGAAGTGGCCAGCTCGGCCCAGAGAGCTTGCTGTCATCCCCTTCTCAGCCTCCTCTTTGGGCTTACGTGAAGATTCAGCTGTTGGCGTGATTTGGAGGGTGATCAGCAAGACAGGCAGAAGCCTTCTGGACGGGACTTCGCCAGCAATGGGGAGTGGGGGAAAGGTCCCCAGACAGGAGTCTCCCTTCCTCCCTAAAGACAGTGCTCACGGCAGCCATTTGGGAAACGGCAGCCTTTTCTCGGAGCTGTTTGTGGAGAACGCCCACGCGGAGGTCCAGCAGCCCCCGACTCCTCAAAGTGGTTTCTGCTTTGGTGGTTGGTGTTTTGAAATGGAGAGAGGCGGGGCCGCGTCCTGGACAGTGAAGGTCGTTTGAAGGCCGTGGAATGACTCATGGGGTCAGGGCTTGGATACCCTGATTTTTGTCTCCCCCGTCCCGATACAGCTTACTCAGTGGGGGAGCCCTTCCCCTCCCAGGGTGAAAACCGTAGCCTGCTCTTGACTTCCTCATCACTCCTAGGTAATCAAAGTACTGTGGTCTCCTCAGTTGCAAAACGCAGTCCTCGAGTGCGGGGTAGCAGGTCCGGTTCGTTGCAGTAGCCCAAGCTCATTTGGGGTTGCAGCCCTCCCCTCTGGGGCTAGGGAGGCAGGGGAGATGGGCGGCAGGAAAATTCATCCTGGATTGGCACTACTGTGGGCCAGCTTCACACACTCGGCCGTGTTTAAAGCTGACTCTCTCATGGGCACCTGTTTGGAGCTCTTCCAGCCCCTCCATCCCAGTTCTCCCCCTGCAGGTCCCTGCCCCACACTAGCTTCCAGCAGACACTTCGCTCTCCTCGGCGCCTTGGAATCTGAAGATCCTCCTCCAGCCTTCCTTGTGCTGGGTTGCCTGCTTCTGTTGCTGGCCTACCGGCCATGGTCCAAGGTGTT
The DNA here is from genome assembly GCF_017311325.1 of Ursus maritimus. Lineage (NCBI taxonomy): Eukaryota > Metazoa > Chordata > Mammalia > Carnivora > Ursidae > Ursus > Ursus maritimus. Next base: position 16,720,436 of record NW_024424897.1, on the reverse strand, counting down.
GCCACATGACTACTGCCCTGGGCTTGTGTTGGGTCTGTGGGAGACACACGGACATTCTTTGCCAAGCAAACTTGGGGTGTGTAGACTGACCGCATGGGCTGCAGCCACGTCCCTTTGCTCTGCCCCCAAAGCAGGGACAGCCCATCTCTCCTGGTTTTCCCAGGTGGGATTCTGGCAACAGTCCGCCATGTTGTAACCACAGGGGACACACACCAAGTGTCTCCGAGTGGTGCCTTGAACCCTTCCAATGGACTGAGATGGGAGGTGGCCGTGTAGATGTCCTCCACACTCCCAAGCCCCCCTCTCTACCCTCTACATCCTCATCGAGGTAGGGAGGCTTCAGATTTGGGGGACTTTTTTTCCAGCTATCGTCTTGGATGATGTGTACTCTAGTTCAGTCCTTGCTTTGGTGTGTCACAGTTGCTGTATCCTGGCACGCTGATGAAACTTCTCCTTTGAGGTCCATTTGGGGGTGCAGTATGGCCACCCCACTGCAGGAATCCCTGCCTTGCCGGGATGGGAGCCCCTGCCTCTGGGGGCTTCAGGGATAGAGAGAGGCCGGGGAGTAACATGATGGCCCAGCCACAGTCACACACCCGACCTGCCCCCTTTGGCTTCTTGGAGCACCACCGTCCTTGCTGGGAACTTGGTGGGGGGGGAGCGGGTATCAAAGTTATCAGCAGCCTTCAATTTCTGACATGCTCCAGGGCCAGGATATTCAACCCTGCACTGGCCTGTGAGAGTGCAGTAACTTCCCAGCACCCCAGCAGTGGTGACATCCCCATGTGCCCCTTCCTGTTCTCAGTCTCCAGGACTCCGTGCCACTCAGCTGGACTTGCTGTCACTCTGAGCCTTTCTACCACAGCCTCGTCAGAAACTCAGACCAAATCTGTGTTTAGAGCTGTGTCTCCTGGACAGTTCGCTGTTGTCAAGTGACTTGGAGCTGTCACCGTTTGAACTCGCGGGTGGCACAGTGTCAGCTGGTGGGGCCCAGAGGGTGATCGTGTTTATGATCTGGCAGATGGGGAGCCCGCTGCCAGCCCCCTCCCACCCTCACTACAGCTGTTCTGTGACAGCCCATGGGCTAGGTGTTTATAAGGCCACCATGCAGCTGTCCAGCGACCTCGAGAATCTTCTTTTCCCTCATCCATGCTCTCCAGCGTGGGCCCATGCTGGTAACTTGGCATTTCTGTTGTAGGTGCAAAATCTTAAACATTGCAGGATGGGGAGAAGAGCCTGGTGGCCCAGCCAGCAACTTGTAGGCATTTCTTTGGGGTGGCGGCTTCTCTGTTCCTGTCCATTGGGGCAGGTTGGTTCTTCTGGGGTCACGAGGCAAGCGCGTGTCAACGAGTGGCCAACGTGCTTTATAGACTCTTTCTTCTGCATGGTTATATGTGTTGTCCTGGAGCAATGTCCTGGGTCTTCATGGTGCAGAAATTGGCACTGCAGTAAAGCTTACTGATTTTGGTGCTGTTGAAGATGTGGTCTTCTTCATTCAGAGTGAGCTGTGGCTCCCTGAGCAGGAGCCCAAGATGCCCTAAAAGCTGCCCGCTGGCACCACTGCCTCCTTCTAACCAGGTGGCACCTACTCCTAGCATGTGGTTAGAGGGGTTCGCCCAGCAGTGTGGAGACAAGAAACTGAACAGCTTCGGGGCACCTTCCAAACTCCCAGCACATCGCTAAACACAGTCACACAAATTCTCATACTAACCCTCACTACCGTCCTACGAGACAAGCGGGTATCATCACCTGGGGGTCTAGATGAGCAAACAGGCGCAGAGAGGTTAAGTAAACGATGGTTGTGAACCCCAGCCTGGATATGACTCACGGCCCCAGACAACTAGTGCTTCCTTGTACCCTCGGCGCCCCCGGAGCCCTGGATGGGGCCGGGAGCGCACTGGCCGCTCAGACATGGTTCCGGCATCAGTGGCTGAGCAGCAGACTGCCTCTCTGACCTCACCCATCCTGTGTGTCTTGGTTGAGCGGGGCACTCGGGACCCACTGTGGAGAAGGTCTTTCCTACAGGATCAGGGTCACGTGGAAGGTGTGTGGGTGCGGTGGGGTTCACTGAGTAACCTGCTTTCATCCCCATCCCCAGCAATAATATTTGCAAAGAGCCAGGGGGGCAACCCCTTGGTACTCATAAAGATGTGCCTTTCCTGAATGTTCTTGGGAAAATACCAGAAAATGCAAAGAGCTTTGTTTCTGGCAAACAGTAACTGTCTTTGCTTCTGTCTTCTTCATTTGCTGACATAAAGCAGCTGAGGAAGCAGGCATTGGAGACACCCCCAGCCTGGAAGACCAAGCTGCTGGACACGTGACTCAAGGTCAGTGCACTAGAATCGCCGACCACGACTTGGGGGCTGGGAGGAGGGTGATGGAAACACTCAGAGGGGCTCTACCCTGTAAAGAGAATATGTACCTGGGCCCTACTTCACAGGGCCAGGAGATTTCTAGGAGTTGGCTCTCATCAAGGATGGGCTAATTGGACCCAGAAAGAGCTCTAGTCCCTTTTTCTCCCCTACACAATTTCTGAGTGATTCCTAAGCTCTTCAGTTGGGGAGTCAAGAAAGAGTGTCCCAACAGAAACAGAGACGCGTGACAGGTGATTTCCTCTCCAGGCTGCGCTCTGGCCTGTCCCGGGAGTGGGGCTTCAGCCATATCCCCACCAAGCTAATTCTTCTCAACTTTCTCCTGTGCAACCTTCAGACCTCATTTTGATACTCTTCTCAGGGACCCAAACTGCCGTGTTCAAGGAAACCAATTTTATGTAATCGTTTAGCACAAGTGTTTTAAGAACTTAATTTTATAAATCCTAAAGATTCCTTATCTCAGGAAGTGGAGACCTCTGATATAAGTGCAGACCTCTGGGTTCGTTTTCTGTCGCTCGCGGTGTCAACGAATTTGAGAGTCTGCTGTATCATGTGGAAGTTTCTCGATTGCAAAAGATCTAGGAAGATACTGTTCCTTTCTCCGGAAAGTGATGTAGGATGTGTCCAACATTTAGTGCTGCCGCTGGGGCCAGCTGGCTTTAGGAGGACTCTGGGCCCAAAGAAGTGTCTCACTGAGGGTTTTTTGAAGCTTAACTACAGGTGAGAGGGGGGTGCCCCATAGCAGGCTAACGTTCTCAACTCACATGGCATGGAGAGGCGTGTTTTCATTCTCAGGCTTACAAAGAGCTTCAAAAAATATTAGAAGGGACAATCAACGTAAGAGGGAACCCCAGCCTGTGCATTACGTAATGAGAACCCTGCCTCCCGTTTCTTTTCGGTCACAGTTTTCGACATAGGTAAAATCAGAGGCTTGTATAACCTCTGGAAATGGTCATTTATTTCCATAGGAAGAAGCGGATTTGAGTTTTTTCCTATGAATTTTCTTTAAAGATTTCATTTATTTATTTGAGAGAGAGAGCACAAGCAGGGGGAGCGGCAGGAAGAGGGAGAGGGAGAAGCAGGCTTCCCGCTGAGCAGGGAGCCTGACGCGGGGCTCGACCCCAGGACCCTGAGATCATGACCTGAGCTGAAGGCAGACGCTTAACAGACTGAGCCCCCCAGGCGCCCCTTCCTATACATTTTTATTGCAGGCTATGTCTTTGTGCCCTATGACCTATTCCAGGCAATGAAAGGATCTGGCCAACATCTTTTGTGGGAACTTCATTTTTGTGCTCACTGAATTTTTCCATTTTTGCATCAGTGGCCCAGAATCGTGTAGATAGAAAGATGAACACCAGGTAGACATTTGCCGTGGGAAGTGGGCACCAAATCTGTGAAAACATGGCAGTTTCTACCTCTGCTCCCAAGACCAACACCTCGTGCCCTGATGGGGACTGCTGGTCCACACTGCTGGTCCACTTCCCTCTGGCGAAACCGTGTGGAGCTCGGACACACTTGTGATCCACAAACACATCTTATTTCCCAAAGGCCTGTCATCTGTTTTCAGATTGAGGAAGAGCCGCGTAACAAAAGCCCCGTTACTAGATCTTCTTGCAGTTCCCAGAGGAGAAGGCAAACCTCTGGCAGCCCGGGTTCGTGAAGTTCACCTAAGACAGATGAGGGTGTTTCAGGACGGCGCGCAGTGAGCTGAGCGTCAGATGTGCGAAGGCCTTACCCGTGGCCTGCTCACGCCCGGGGGTAGATCTTTCCTCTGTGTCACAAGGACGGGGCCTCCTGAGGGCGATGTGAGGGGACCGTGTGTCCGGAGTCCGGAGGCCTTCACACGGGTTGCCCAGATACGGTTTACCTCGGACGGCGCCCCCCACCCTCCCACCCGGATGATTGCTATGCGTATTACTGAGCACTACATAGTATTCTAGGAGCTGAATAGAACATTCTCCCAGCCTGGCTCCTTCCTCCAGAAGTATACGTGTGATGTTAGGTTCAGTCAAATACATACATGCAATCAGTTATTGATGACTTTTCAAGGTGTGTTTAGTATTTATGTTTGGGGCCTTCGTCTCTTTTTTCATGAGGGTCATTTGCAGTCTTACAGTCTATCAGGACAGTCCCATCCTGACCACGAGCAATTTCTAGGAGGCTCTGGGAGGAAAGCTTTTTCCAGGAGGCAGGGAGACCTGGCCGGCCAAGGAGGTGTAGAGACTAGCGCCTACCGTGCGCGGCCTCTGGTCCGTCGAGCTGGTTGGTTGATGAGGGATCATGGCGCTGAGGCACCTGCTCAGATCGTCTGTTGTTCGGGCTGTTCTCCCCGGAGACTGACCGACGGCCCCAGGAAGGTGCCGCAGACCCTGCGGAGAGCAGAAACGAGCCTATCTGCCTGACACCAGTTCACCCATGCAGGATTCCGTTATTGATCATTGCTGGGGGGGCAGGCACCGTGGTCGATGCCAGGAACACGAAATGAGGGAGACCGTGAGCACGAGGCCCTGGCAGGAGGGTGGGGGTGGAGGTGAGCTGTGGCTGGCTTCTTGGTAGTAGCCCTCGGGCAGCTACACGGGCTCCACCTGGGTGGGGAGAGAGGGCGGTCACATGGGAGGTGTGTCCACGGCCACATGACTGTGTGCACACGTGCGTTCCCCGCCTCCCTCCCCTCCGCTCCTCCAATACCCTGAATCTTTGGGGTTCTAGGTTTTGTTTAGAGGAGAGCTGTGGAGTTGTGTGTTGTTCTGCTGGGACTAGATGGGAAGTGTGAAGGTTGGGAATTTAAAAAAAAAAACAAAGGATGTTGTTTAGGAGTACCAAAGAGCGTGACTCTCCTGTCCTTAATACACGGTCTGGTCCTCTAAGGAGGGCTCACATGAACACCGCACGAACGAGCCAGAAAGTGTCAAGTGTGCCTTCCACCAACTGCTAGTTGTGGGACGGGCTGAAAACAGTGGTCTCGTTGGCAGGCAATGCCTTTGTCATGCAGAGCCCTTTCCTGCCACAGTGGTCTGCTTCGCCTTATGCAAAAGGTCCATCAGCGATCCATGACCCGGATAAATCTGAATCGTGCTTCTGTTTGTAGGAACCTTGTTTGTAGGAACCTTGTGGCAGTTCTGATAGTAAAGACTCAAGCCCTGGTCATGATGAATTTGGGCATTTTCCAAATCATAAGGCAGGGTTGGTTTATGGGTACCTGCTGGCTTCATTTTGCAGAAAGGGGAAACAGAGAGAGGGAGAGAAAAGGGTATCCTCACTGCACCCAAGTCAGGTCCTATCTAGAGGCCAGAAACTTCAAGAAGCTCAGTGTCCCTGGAGAGAAGGAGAAGCTTCCGTAGCCTAGGAGATTCAACACAAGGCAGCCCCACAGTGGGCTTGGCAGCCCTGGAGGTGCTGACATGCTCTGAGCCCACCCAGAGCCCGTGGGAGGCAGAGGAACAATGCTGGCGCTAAATGGGGCCTTGGAGGTCACCAGGTCTGAGCACCCCTTTTACAGATGAGGAAACTGAGGCCCAGAGAGGGGAGATGCCTGCCCACCCAGCATCGTCCAGTGAGTCGGTATTAGCAGACCAACAGAGCTTTCATTCTGAGCAACGGAAAGCAGCAAGGATGAGCCCAGAGTGCACGCTCCTTTTTCTTTGTTAGTTGGGCTTGTGATGCTGTTTAAATGTCCTTTTCTTATTTCAAGAGTGCGTTCTCTCTCTTAAACAATTAATGTGTCCTTGCCAACCTTTTGTCACTGCTGCCTCTTCAAACCCAGAGGAGGTGAGAGTTCCTGGCCAGCAGAGCGAGGTACGTGAGAGGCCCCCAGCCAATGGGCTTAGTTCTCAGGATCAGCCTGAACACAGCAGAGAAGCTTCTGGGGACTCTGTGCTGCCTCTGGGGGAGAAACAGCCAGAGGCCCCGGCACTGATGGTCTCCAGCCACTCCCAGCATCACCCCATCTGTGAACCACCTTCTCCAACAGGAGGCCCTCAGGAGCCCCACCAGGAGTGGGGACCAAAACCAGGGGATGGGGTCAAGGGGGGTCTGGCCTTTCCAAAGCCCACCTCCCCTGGATATCTCCAGATGGAGTCCGGGAGTGTCAAGGCTGTCCAGGAGAGCCTCCTCGGGGAGCCAGGGCACCATCGAGGTGAAGCTGCTGACCCAGGCACCCTGGGTCTGATGGGCCAGCATGTGTCCTACACTCCTGGGGCTCCCATTGAGCCTGATGGCCCCAGGGAGGCCACACGCCAGCCTTTGGGGACAGAACCTGAGGACACAGAGAGCAGTCGCCATGGCTTGGAGCCGCTGGAGCACCAGTTTTTGGGAGACCTGCGCCAGGAGGGGCCACCTCTGAAGGGGGACCAATGCAAAGAGAGGAGGGGGGTCAAGGAAGTCGACGAAGATCGTGATGTGGACGAGTCCTTGCCTCAGGACTCCCCTCCTTCCCAGGTCTCCCCAGGTCTGCAGAGCTCCCCTACCCAAGGCGGGCCACCACCCCCCACAGTTTCCAGAGGAGCCGCTGGCTTCCCCAGTTTCCCAGCTGAGGGTGCCATCCGCCTCCCTGTCGATTTCCTCTCCAACGTCTCCACAGAGATCGAGGCCTCAGAGCCCCACGGGCCCAGCGCAGGGCCCACAGTGGAAGGGCAGGACATGCCCCCCGAGTTCACCTTCCACGTGGAAATCAAAGCCAACGTGCAGAAGGAACAGGGACATTCAGAGCTGGATTTGGAAGGGGCTGCCCTTCCAGGGCCCCCTGGAGAGGAGCAAGAGCCCCAGGGCCCTTCTGAGGGAGAGGACACAAAAAAGACTGACCTTCCAGAACCTTCTGAAAAGCAGCCTGCCGCTGTTCTGCCAGGAAAGCCCATCAGCCGGGTCCCTCAACTCAAAGGTCTGTGTCTTGAGCTCCTTCGCTCCTTCTTGGTGACCTCATGTGGCACCCAGGCTGCAGGCACTGCCACTGAGCTTCCGGCCCCTCCTTGACTCCCGCTGCTTCCAAGGTTCCTAAGGAGAGTCACTAAACCCACCACCTGGGCCCTGCTGCTCAGCCCCCCGCAGCCGCGTCCTGCCCCTCAGGCTCTGGTAGCACACGCTCTTCTCATGCTTGCCCGCCATGCTGCATGTCACCAACACCCCACCCAGTGCTTTCCACCCTCCATTTCTCTGGCCTCCCGAAAGATCCACAGTGGTCCATCAGCCCACAGGGGGCTGGTGTGCTGCCCTCCACAGAGCGGATAACAGCTGGTCCACTTTTGAGGGCTGATTATGTGCCCTAAATTCATTGTCTAGAGCCCTTTCGACCTTTCCAAGAGGGCATGATTCGCCCCACTTTGCACACGAGGAAGCAGTCTCAGGGAGGTAAAGTAATTTGCTGAAGGTCACCAAGTAGTAAGTGACAGAGCCACGTTCAGAATCCAGGTGGGTCTGCTTTGAAAGTCATGCTCTTCCCTGCTCAGCACAGTGCCTTCTGGAAGGTTCTGAAGTATGCCCTTGGAGACCAGAGATGCTGGCATGAGCCTGTCTTCTGCTGCTCTTGTCAATGGACAAAACATCACATGTAGCAGATGGTATGCACACGAGCATTTGGGGGTAGCCCGGAGCCCAAGCTGAGCCTTCGGTCCAACAGCCCCCACCCGTACCCACCCTGCCTTGTGGTAGGGCAGACAATGAGCAAAGACAAAATGTTCCTGTTTGAATCTTCTCTTCCTCCCTTGGGGGAGCCTGGGAACCCCCGTGCTGGGATTGCAGGGGCCTCAGCCCCAGCCTGCTTGGGCACAGCAGCCCTTAGGGAGCTGGAGAGGCGGTGGGGGGAGTTCCCCCGTGTTGGGGTCTCTGTCAGGAAGACGAGGAGGCCAGCGGAGGCCTCATGGCTACTAGTCGGGTGTATTCATACATTTAGGACCTCTAGTGTGTTGGAATTATTTACAGGGCTCAGAAATCCATGTTGCTTGAGCTGTCAATTGCAAACATTTGTTAAATTTTTATAAGATTTTACTTGTCAAGAGAACTTTGAAATGTTGTACATAAAGGAACTTATATTAAAATTTAAGACCCCCCCAATTCCTATATTATCCTATTTTAAAATATCCTAAATTCCAAAATAGTAGGCGACAAATAACTGTGACTTGGCAAATTATAACAGTGTTAACTGAAATGGTGTTTTATTGCATACTGGCTATTTATTGACATGTCCGGGGGGAAAAGGAGTTCTGTGGTCCAGTAAGTTTGGAGAAAAACAGGCAAAGCAGAGTTAAGCAAGGTTTGCCGCAGCAGGACTTGTCAGAGCCTTTAATATTCTAATGCACATTCTAAGCCCCTGAGAAAGACACAGAGTATGGATTTCCCAAATTTACTTGATCTGACCTGCTAACATCTCCTGGAAGAGGACTTGTTCAATAGTACCCAGTTTGGGAAATGCAGATCTAGCAGATGCTTCTGTTGTGACATGGATGGTGATGGTTGATTTGGGCAAAAGACATGAATCAGGTCTACCTGGGGCTCTTATTAAAATGCATATTCATAGGCCCCACCTTGAGCTTACAGAGTCTCACGTGCGCCCAGGAACCTGCGTTTTATCAACCTGTCTCGGTGGTTCTGCTGCGACAGTAATGTGTGACAGTCTCTGGGCGAGATCATCAATCCAGGCCACTCTAGAAATCCAGCCTCCGGCAGCCAGTGGGAAGCTCCAGGAGGCCCCACTGACCTTTTGGCAGGGAGAATACAATATTGAAACCAAGGACGAAAATCAATAATCAATATTCAGCAAAGAATGTCAGCAGAAGGAAGGGAGGAGTTAGGATGCAGGTAGACACGTGGTTTCACCATGGGGTGTGGCTTTGTACACTCAAAAGCAGCAGCGGTTTGGTTCTAAACTTGAGAGAGACCTGTAAAATGTTTGATGGTAACTAGTTTGTAGCTAATTTGGGGAAACAGCAAGGATTAGTCCTCTTGGGAGGGCCCGTAGGTGGCGAGAAGACCCTTCCCAGCTGGGTCAGGGGTGGACCTGGCTTGTCAGGGGGCAGGGCAGCTGGGGCTGGTGACTGGAGCCCCCATTAGCGATCTAGGGGCAAGCTCTGGGTGACAGCATGAGTAGGGGATCGGAGTCCTTCAGGGGGTCGGAGCATAGCTCAGCTGCCCCATCTGTGGCCTGGGGGCCTCCAAATGCCCCTCCTTGGAGTGGGGTGGGTCCCTGCTGGGATAGGCTGACCCTGGCAGACAGGGAAGGAGCCTATGAGAGATGCGGCCTGCACTGTCCACCTTCCCTGATCGCCCCTGTGCCCGCGTGTGCCTGGACGAGTTTTCACCGCACCCCCTCTGCATGTCCCCACCTTCGGCCAGCCTGCTGTCCCCACTTGTCAGGGTGCGCCAAGCAATGACCCCAGTGTGCTGTGTTGATACTAACAACGAGAGACGGATTCAAAGGGAAAGAAAATCCATTGGGTTTCCACCCAGCCCAACAGAACAGAACACATTGTGCCGATCCCGAGAAACCAGCGCAGCTGTACCCAGCTCCTTCCATGAGCTCTGCAAATGGGTGTAACAGACATTCTCATTTTATATCTTATCAGCTCGCATGGTCAGTAAAGGCAAAGACGGGACTGGACCCGAGGACAAAAAGGCCAAGGTAAGCTGATGAAACCGTGAACCTCTGCCGACATCAAGTTTATCAAGAAGCCATGCTTATCTGAATTTTTATACATGACACGTGGGGAGCCTCGGTCACTGAAGGATGACTGTCATTTAAAAAGTGCTTTGTGTTTTTATGCAAACTTTCAAAATTCCAGCATTCATCCACTTTGATGCTTATGCCGGGGAAGGGCGGTCAGCAGGTGAATGAATTCATGCTCCTCATGGCAGTTCCGGTAGCATAGTTGAAATGAGATGTTCATAGTAAACAAAGATACATTTGAATTTTCCGCAATAAAGTTTGAAGTTTGCACATCTCACACTTCCCACTGCAGATCCAGGCTCAGTGAACATACATGAACACACACATACTTAAGGTGTAGAGAAAATACCACTTATTCAGGTGGCTGAGGGAGCATTGATCAAGGAAGTGACCTCTAACTTAAGGTGGAGGGTTCTGGAAAAGCCCTAGAAGAGGGGACCTATGAGGCAGACAGGGAAGGAGATATAAAGGAGAGTTGCTGAGGAAGGGGTGGGAACAGCATTCCGAGGAGTAGGAACAGCACAGCAAAGCCCAGAAGCATGAAGAGATGATGGGTGTTCTGAGAACTGTAGGCAGATGGGTTGGTTGCTGCCGAGCTCCAAGTGGGACTGATGTATGTTGGAAAGGAGAGTGAGGAAGGGAAAGCTGATACATGCCCTAAATGCTAAGTGGACGAGTGAGCAGCGGTGCAGTAGACACCATTTTGAAATCTTGCCAAGGCTCCAGTTTGACGCCAGCTTTAGTCAGACTTCAACACCAACCTGAGGAACAGTGAATGAAGTGGCTGCTCCCACCGAAAGTGCACGCAGAACCATGCTGGCTTTCTCAGTGCTTCCTGTCAGCTGTAGTTTCCTCCCTTCATGACTTTGTATCTCCTGTAACTGCACAGTAGAATTTCCCCAGGAAAATCCCGCTGTGGCCCTAGATGAAGACCGATTTTCTGTAAAGGCCTCTAAAATTTCCAGTATAAATTCTTCCTGAAACATCTGGGTCTTAATCGTCCCAGAGCCCTGGTGGGGACCTCGGAGGCAGAGGGTAGCTCTAGGAGTTGGGTAGCGCGTGTTGCGCCTCCCCTCTAGGACGTCGGGTTTGCCATTACAAGACCCAGTGAGGCAGCTGAGGGTCCTGCACGGACTTGGGGGGCTCTGCCCTAGAGGCGCGAGGCCGTAGCAAGAGCTGCTAGCCGGTCGTGATGCGTGTCAGGGGAATCCCAGCCTCATGCATGCACGCATTCCGTTCATTCATTCATTTGCACATGTGGAGACAACATCCCTGTCCTGGACAGCGAGGGGTCGGATCTTGCACGAACCTGGGCCAGGTAGGGAGTGGTGCCCACAGAAGGGGGCCTTGTGCAGCAGGGAAAGGAGGAGTACCCACCTCCAGTTTTTCTTATCACCATTCCAGGACCTCAGCCTGTGTCTGTCCCCTCACCCCTTTCCCCACCCCTTGGGCTCTCTCCTTGCCAAGGCTGGCCGCACGGAGGGCCTCCTCCATTTTGGTGGGGGATCCGAGGGCGACAAGGAAATAAACTCAAGGTCCTTGCTTGGTAGCTCTGACTCCCTCTTGGAAACACCTCTGGACTAGGCCATATGATTTTATACCTGGAGGTGCGACCCCTCCTCCTCCCAGCTCACCTCCTCCACCAGGGCCCTGCTTCCCAGTCAAAGTCTCCCAGAGCCAGTTAGGACAAACCGTGGGTCCCAACCACTGTCCATTAGTTTCCCTCTCCTTGAAGGGCAGTGCCATCTGAGGTCGTCCAGCCCCATGGCCTCTTGTTGGGTTACCTCACGCAGGCTCTTTCCTTAGGTGGAATGTGTTCAAGAGTGGACATTGGCCAGATTAGCATTTACCAGAGAGAGTGAAGCGTTAGTTTTGAGACTTTAATCAGAAAAGTGTGTGTGTGTGTGTGTGTGTGTGTGTGTGTGCACGCATGCATGTGCACGTGTAACCTGAGGTATAAGGCAGAATCTTTAAGACTTGGGATAGGCACAATCCTGATGTTAGCAAGTGTGATACTCTCAATGTGGCAGAAGAAGGCCAAGGGTTAGCAGGCCAGCATGAGCTCCTCACCTGGAATTTAGTGCTATTTAGCAGAAAGTGGAGCCCTGCTGACCCATGACACACTAGGGATGACCCATGACACACTGGGGATGTTTCTGGAAAAACATCCTAAGAATCATATGCTTTGCTGATCTCCATGAACTTTTCAGGCACGAAACACCTTTAAACCAGTGGCCTCCAAAGTGGCAGGGGTATAGCACAAGAAGATCCAGTGGCCTAAAGAACATTCTAGAACTTCTATCCATTTTTTTCCCTCCTCTCTTTTAAAAGTTCTGTCATCCATAAGTTTTATAATGTACATCATATGTTGGCATCGTAGTATACGTACTTGACTGATAAATAACCACAAGAACGTTAGGGTGTGTGGACACTTTCGGTCCTTAGTGATAAGAAGGACAGATAAGGGTACTTGATCCAGATAGTTTGGAGATCACTGCTTTAAACCATTACCTGCCTTGTTTATTTTTAGTTACTGTCCTTTTTCAGTTTGTTCCCTTCCCCCATGTGCTGACTTTTATTTTGATTTTATTTATGTTTATGTTTAAGACATCCACACCTTCCTCTGCTAAAACCCTGAAAACTAGGCCTTGCCTTAGCCCCAAACGCCCCACTCCTGGTAGCTCAGACCCTTTGATCAAACCCTCCAGCCCTGCCGTGTGCCCAGAGTCATCTTCCTCTCCTAAACACGTCTCTTCTGTCACACCCCGAACCGGCAGTTCTGCAGCAAAGGGGATGAAAGTCAAGGTAAGGAAACCACCTCTGAAAAGAATCAGGCTGCTCTCGTATGGTTTTCAAACGTATGCTGTTTTCAGCCGCAAAGACCTTCCTTCAGAGAAACTCTTACATAGAAGCACCACGTAGAACAATGAAAATTCTGGTTGAACTGGGACAAGGGGGGCGTGGCACTGTTTTTCCAGCTCCAGTTAGTCCCCTGCAGCTCCTGAGGGGGCCCTGGTTTGAAAATGACCGCCCTAACCGGGAGTGCTTTCAGATCGCCCCCTTGTGGGTCGTATGCAGCGCCAGGCCCAGAGCCTGTCCCGCGAGGGGACTCCC
>NW_024424897.1:16682740-16707289 GCF_017311325.1 Ursus maritimus | reverse complement strand
CCCTGCTGAACCATCCTGTGATCTTTGATGAATGTCAGGGGTTTTTTTTGAGTTTGTGTTATGTGTCAAGGTCAAATCCAGTAACTGCCCCCAGTCAGCAGACACCTTGCACACCGCCTCTCAACCGTTGGCCAGTTCGCTAATTGGCGCTGGAGTTCACCCCCGCCAAGGGCTCTTAGCGTGCTCAGGAGTCACGGAATCCTGAGGGTTGTTTGGGAGAGAACAGGAAACTGACCTAGCTCTGTTAGCACCTGCGGTCAGGTTCACCAGTGTCCCCAGGGGTCTCTGGTGAGACCAACAACCATGAGTCAGGTGGATCCCTGTAGAGAGTCGGGAAACGGCTGTCCACATAGGAATGGCCTGCCCATCCATCGGCCCCGGGTGGGTGATGAGCCCAGTCGTCACTCTAAGCTCGGTTACCTTTTTATAAAACATGACAGCACAAGCCATGCTGAGAACTCACGCAGACAGTTCCTCCAGGAGCACACGGTGGTCAGGGCGCTTGGCAATTGGGTGGAGCTATGGGTTTGTGCAGCCGGCACACCCTTGAGATCATGGAAGACGTTTGTGGCATCTGGCAGGCAAAGGGTCACCCCAATTTTAGCCTCGCTCTGAGTCAAGGTGGTTGAGTGGAGCTTGCATTGACTCTAGGCGATAGTAACCTTTCCCAGTCGTAAAAACCACTGTATCGCGCTTCGGTTTACAGGGGGCAGACGGTAAAACCGGAACGAAGATTGCCACACCCCGGGGAGCGGCCCCTCCAGGCCAGAAAGGCCAGGCCAATGCCACCAGGATTCCAGCGAAAACCACGCCCTCCCCAAAGACCCCGCCCGGTAAGCAGAATGTTCTCTGGAATCCAGGTCAGGGACAGCGGTCAGTAGGTGCCGGCCTCATCTTTGAAGGCCCCTGGCAGTTAATCGCTGCCTCGAGCTGACGGACCCCTGCAGCTCGCTGGGCACCTCAGCGCTCATTCTCCTTTTGATCCTTTCGGCAATTTTCCGAGGTAGGTGTTGAATCCCCGCTTTTGAGTGATGACGAAATCAAGGCCTTAAGAATGTGCACGGATAAGTCTAAGCAGCTCACTTCAAGCATGAAGAGAATGCAGCCGCGTGACTAAGGGGCAGGAAAGGGGTGTGCTGAGTTTCTCTGACCCCAAGCCCCGGGGCCCGCGTGGCGGCTCTGTGTCTCTGGAAGCAGAGCAGCAGCCGGGAGGGGTCACTACGGGTGACCTCACAGCAGATGTGGCCGCTGCACAGCTGAACTTGCTGGAGTGGGCCGGTTGGCAGGACTGGCGCGGCTCGGCTGGGCACCTGCGCTCGTGTCAGTAAAGGCCACCTAGTTCTGAGTACCAGGCAGGCTTCCGGGGAGCGAATCTGCTCCCAGGGGTGCTATAAAGAGTAGCTGCCCTCTTTGGGGAGGAGAGACAGCCAGGCTGAGCTCCTCCCCCTCCCCTCACCCCCAGGGGCCCTGCCCCAGGAGACTGGGTTTGGCTTCTGCACAGCTTGGGGGGCATCTGGCCACCTTGGCTTGGGGTGGCGCTCAGTGGCCCATGGATCTTGTACGAGCCTCGAGAGGCCCGGCCTGGTTCCGGGTGTCTCTGCCGTGTGCCGGCCGGGGTGGCAGCTCAGAGCCCTTCGTCTGCATGTTTTTGCGGTGGTGTTTGCCTCCTTTGCGCTGGGGTGGTGCCTGCAAGAACGTGCTGCTCACGGACACCGGCTGGATGGTTTCTTCCTGTCTGGAATTCATGTGACAGAAGGCTAATTCACGTAATCGTATTTGAATTGTATGAGTGATTTTGATCTTGCTTTTCTTTGCTCTGCCTTAAGCCAGTTGACGTGTTCACACAACAACTCACAAAACGGGGAATGAGAATGTGCCTTTCTCTTTGGATCGTATCTGCGTGTGCGTGGCAGCTTGTGGGGGGACAGACCTCTGTGGGCCACCTTGACCTGTGTCCTGCCAGTCGGGACCCCTGCTCCCTGAACCCACTCCCCGCCTGGCTCACCTCTGCCGTGTGGCCTGGCTGGTGCCTACAGCATGAAGATTTCATGGAGGCCCCATTTAAGCTTGATTATAATGAGGCTTTCTGTGGATTTTTCTTTTTAAGCTACCAAGCAAGTGCAGAGAAAACCACCCCCTGCAGGGGTAAAATCCGAGCGAGGTAATTGGGGGGCCGCTTCGCCCAGTGGGGCACGCGCTGTTTGTGTGTGGCTGTTTGTTGGCCTAGGTTTTGAAAGCAGGGATGACCAGCTGCTTGAACCTGAATGCAGAGCCGTCCGTATTCCTGCTCTTGTGGCTCACGCAGATGCATCTGTCTGACGGACTATCCGATTCCCGTGTGTCCTCATGTACCTCAGCCGAGGCTCTGGGGGGCAGGGAGCACGCGTCTCCAGCTGTTGGTGGGTGCTGGAGGCTCGGACCGAGGTGGAGGTGTGCAGTTCCCGCTGCCTTTTATTAATGAGTGTGGGGCGCGCTCGCCCCTGCACCGGGTGCTGGCCCTGGTGCTGCAGCCAGCCTTCAGATCAGCCAGGTGGGCCGGGGCCGCCCTCCCTGTTTTCCAGGTGAGGATGCAGGCTTAGGAGGTTGAGTGGCCTGCCCAAGGTCAGTCTGCAATTAAGAGGCGCAGAAAGGATTTGCAGCCAGCCCCAAGTGCCGTGGTCAGCCCGTGCGCCTGCGGGCAGGAGCGGGGGGATGGGGGGCTGGGCCTGGCACAGAGGTCCCTTCCGTTGTTTCCCGATGTTGGCGACCTTATGACCGTCCAACAGACATGGAAATGCAGACTCTAAAAATGGTGATGCTTCCTCTTCCTCTTGACGAGAGAAGTGGCCTTTTTGGGGCTGCCCGGCGCTTCCAACCAAGAGCCCCCCTTCTCCAGGGCGCAGCCTGCAGGTCCGGTTTGGTACAGATGGTTCCTGGGGCAGGGCCAGGGTCTCTGGGAAGCTTGGAGGCGCCCATAGAGCTCAGGCACCCTCAGTGCGGGTGGCTCACCCGGGCCCTCACCCAGAGCCTCTAGCCCCGTGGCTCTGAGACTCAGACGTGCTCAGGAGTCGCCAGTGAACGTGGGAGGAGCCGGCAGGACAGGCCCTAGCCCCGGGGGTTCTGTCATCCCAGGTCTGGACGGGCCCAGGAATCTGCATCTTACAGGTCCTGCACCTGACCCGAGGCTCTGGAGATGCGGACGCAGGGATTAGTACCTACAGAGTGCACAGGGTCTGGGACGGGCAGGATGGAAGCAGGCTGAGCAGCCCAGGACCGAGTCCTGTTGGGGAAAGACCAGCTCTAGCAGCCTTCCCCGCAGTTGGGAAAGGTGCACGGCCCGCCATGCATGGGCATAGGGGAAGCGAGTTCTTGGAGAGGGCAGGTCAGGGCAGGGAGGCACAAGGCGGCGTGGCTTGTCCGGAGAGCGAGGAACAGGTGCACCCAGAGCAGGCATACTATTCTAGAGCCCACGTGCCACAGAGAAATTGGGGAGGCTGTGCAGGGGCCTGCTGGGAAAGGGGCCTGGAATTGCTGAACAGCTTAAAATTCACCCAGGGGATAAAGGGTCTAATAGACCCAGACAAGGGGGGCCCCTGGTCCTGTCACTGTGTCATGCTCATTCAGGGAAAAGCCACGTAGTATGGCACTAGGGTTTTTCAGAGTGCATCTGCACGTATCCATGCCTGGCGCCCTCACTGCGGGCATTGCCATTATTCCCCAGTTCCAGTTGAGGCCCGTAAGCTCTGAGAGGTCAGGTGACTTGTCTGAGACCACACAGCTAGCTGGGCCCAGTCTCTTGACCCCAGGGCCATAGGCAGAGTTGGTCCCCTTGGGAAAGGGTACCGGGCGGTCCTCAGTGACCGCTCTGTTTCCTCCCTGGGAGACAGGGAGTCTCTGTCCCTACGTGACAAGGCCTGGAAGAAGAGACATGTGTTTAGAAATGAGGTCAAGGGTGCCTCCTGCTACCTTAGCGGAGCCTCTGACCTGCTTCCCACCTGCCTAACTGGCCCTCAGTCTGGGAGTGGGCCCTCGGGACAGGCAGCCCCCAGGGACTTTTCTGGCTCCCACCCACCCCAAGTGCTGGCCTCACTGCCTCCTGTCTCTCCAGGTGAATCTGGGAAATCTGGGGATCGCAGTGGCTACAGCAGCCCTGGCTCCCCGGGCACTCCTGGCAGCCGCTCCCGCACCCCATCCCTGCCAACCCCACCCACCCGGGAACCCAAGAAGGTGGCGGTGGTCCGCACTCCACCTAAGTCGCCGTCTTCAGCCAAGAGCCGCCTGCAGACCGCTCCCGTCCCCATGCCAGACCTGAAGAATGTCAGATCCAAGATCGGCTCCACCGAGAACCTGAAACACCAGCCAGGAGGCGGGAAGGTAAGGGCGCACGTTGGGGGGCTGGCTGGGCGTGTGCTGGGCCAGGAGGCCGGGAGAACGGGTGCGGGTCCCCCCACACCTGCGGCAGAGGCGGGCAAGGGACTCTGACCCCAGCCCTCACCCAGCACCCCGGTCCCTCCCGATCTCTGCGAGGAAAGACAGCTGTGGTTCGTTCTGTGTTGGGGTCACCACCACGCCGCGAGTGCCCCGCTCAGGGAAGACAAAGTGCTGGCTCTGTCCTTCCCTGTTTGAGCCCCTGCTGACGGGACAGTCCCTGAGATTATGAGGGTGGTTGTATCTCCATGACCTGGGGGCACCCACAGGGCTCCCCAGCCTGTCTTGTTTTTAGAACATGACGTGACCAACCCGTAGGTGAGTGTCTCTGGCGTTTGTTGGACATTTCTTTAGGTTAAGTTTCTCTCTAATCCTCAGTTCTGGGGGAATTTGGGGTGCCATTTTGAACAACCGGTTCTTTGGGGCAAGTGGGCACTCATGAAATCTTTGGGTTTCCTAAAGGTGGAGAACTGTGAGCTTCCGAAGGTCTAAGGTGGTGGGAGGTGGGGACTGACCTGGAGCCCCTCCTCCTCCTCCCCTGCCCCCCCGTTGTATGAGTTTCCCAAGGCTGACGTACAAAAGACCACAGACCGGGCAGCTTATATGACAGAAATGTATTTCCTCACTGTTCTGTATGCCAGAAGTCCAAGATCAAGGTATCGTCGGGACTGGTTTTTTTGAGGTCCCTCTGCTTGGCATGTGGATGGCAGCTGTCTTGTGTCCTCATGTGGTCTTTTGTCTGGGTGTCTCTCTGTCCCAGTCTCTCCTTTCTCTAAGAACACCCGTCATAGATGGGGGCCCACCTCTTGAAAGACCCCATCTCCAAATATGGTCCCATTCTGAGGCACTGAGAGTTAAGACATCAGCATATGAATTTGGGGGGACACAGTTCAGCCCCTAGCAGCCTTCCCCCTCCCAGCACCAGGGCTTGGGGGGATGGAGAAGGGAGAACAGGTGGCTTGTGTGGAGTACAAAGGACCCAGACTCCACTGTTAGGAGCACAGATGTGTTGGGCCTCCCGGGCTTGGGCTGTTTGGGGGGCTATGAGCCTCCTGCTGTGCTGGGGGATGTTACAGACCCCAGAGCCATCATTTCCCTTTAATCAGTCAGAACCACTCATCTCCCCCCACAGTGGGAGCCCTTGGCACTATTGATGTCCCTCTTGGCTGGGGCCTGGGTCACCATGAAGGGAGAGCGTCTCAGGGCTTTCTGTCCACGTTGGTGCCTTAACCAAAACCCTGTGCTTTGCTCCCCGTGGAGCCTCAGGGCCTCCTCTGGCTTTTCTTCTCTGTGGGGTCCAAAGAGTCCTGCCCAGTTGGGAGGTCTGGGTGCCTCTCAGGGTAGAGGCCTGGGGCTCATGGTCTGTGGTCCACAGGGTGGGCACTGCACCCATGTTTATTTTTCTGTGGTGTTTGCCTTGGCTACTCCTTGTAAAGATGCCTGTGTCCTTCCAGAAGGGGCTCTGGGCAGCTGGGGTGTTGGCTTGAAGTTGACCTCTCTGTGGAGCTTTGCAGGCAGAGGATTGCCAAGGTGGTGGGATGTTCCCACTGGTGTTGGCACACCTCCCTCAGTGCTGTGAGCACCCCACGTGTGCCCTGTTTTCATAGCATTGAGGGACCATTTGCCCCTCGTGCTGAAAAACGGAAAACAACCCCACACAGCCAGCTCTGCACCTACAAGAACAGTGTGTGGCTGTGACCAGCGTCTCAGGACAACTCGTGGCTGCAAGAGGGAAACTCACCATCAGCGTCCCCCAGCCCATGGGCTATCACACATCAGCAAACAGCCACCGCTCCCTGCCAGCCCCGGCTGTACCTCCATCAGCCCCGGCTGCATCCCGCCGCCAGCCCTGAGTTCCTCTGAGGTTGGTTCGGGAAGTGTGGGCACCCCCGGCCCAGTTCCAGCAGTTCTGCAGAGAACCCAGTGCCGGGGCTGAGCATTTCCTACTGAAAACCCTTCCGGGGCCAGAATCTGCCCCTCACACCCAGGGCTGCCCTGTCTGTGGGGGGAGGAGGAGTCTGGTGGTTGGGGGTCCAGTGACTTGAGCCTCCGAGGGGCCCACTCCCCCCTCCCTATGACCTCACCATGCTGGGCACAGACCCAGGTCCCCACACTACTGAAGGGTTAAAGGGGGAGGGCAACTTTGTTCCGGACTCTGGGGGGGAAGAGGCAGGGAAGTAGCCAAAGGACGAGTAACAGCTTCCCTTAAATCCCATGGAAAACCTAGAAAATTGCCAGAAACAAAGAAAACCTCAGCCATAACAAAGAGCAACATTAATCTCCAGAGAAAACGAAGAGCCAAGAAACAGGAAAGAAGGCACATGGGATCCGTGGAGAGGGCCTTCAAAATGCCTGGACTAAAGTTTCCGTGAGGTCTCCTTGAGATCGTTGGGGCCCTGTGGCCTCCCGTAGGGCCTGACAGACCATACGTGCTTAGTCCGTGCTTATTTCGGCTGCAAACAGGGATGGCGCTGTGAGTCTGAAGAATACCGCCACCCCCTAAACAGGTGGTCTCGTTGAAGAAGGAGAAGCAAGAGGGTCCAGTTTGAAAAACCTGCAGAGACTGAAAACGCAGAGGATCAATGTAAATCAGTGGCTGGGAAAAAAATGTAAAACACCTGTGTTCTGCTTTGTCCTTTGCTCTGTTTTCATGATTTGCTACTACGAGCAGATATTGCTTAAAGATTCCAGAACGGAATTATTTTTAAAGGAAAATGCAGATAGTCCCTTGGCCACTTTAACAGAAGCAGCTGAGTCCACCAAAGGTTGGAGGAGAAGACAAGGCAGGCCGGCATTGGGACCACATGCCTACTCCCCTACCTGACTGCAAGAGAATCACCTGGGAGTGTGTCTCTGCTGGGGGGGGGGGGCTCTTAAAAGCCCCAGTGCCAGAGCCTTCCCCAAGCCCATTAGAATCTCCTGGGGAGCCTCCCCAGGTGTTCTGAATGTGCAGTCCCCGATGAGACCCAGATTCTCACCTGTTGGCTCTGGTCGACCTCAACTAGGGTCTCCTGTGCACCCTGGATCTGAGGACTGATTTTCCTCCTTCAGTCCTGACCCTGTCCGTTCTCAGATTCCATGCCCCTGCCTCCTCGGTCAGCCCATTCCCAGCCTAGGCCAGCCCCTGTGTCCTGCAGCCCGGCCCTGACTTTTGTCCTAGCCCTGTTCTTGGGTGGGGAGGTGTTCAGACACAGAGACAAAGAACCAGCATTTCAAACACATTTAAAAAACCAAACTACTCACTACAGGTGTAAGTGACGTGAAACTGACATCCTTTCATCCGGCAGGGGCTGCAAATCAGCCCAGTCCTTCTGGACAGAATGAAGGAATGCCCATGGTTTTCACAACTTCAGTCGGCCAAACCAGTGATCTGTCAAAGGGTCTCTTGTCTCCTTCCTCTGGACTCAGCTGAAGGTCACCTTGAGATCTTCGGGTCCCCATAGCCTCACACAGAACAAGAGAGTGCTTTGTACTCTAAAATCAGGGAAAGGAAGAAAACCCAAAACTTAGAAAAAGCAGTAAGCACAAAAGTGTGTGTTGAACTTTATTTATAATTGCAAAACAAAACAATCTAAATGCCTGACAACAGAGGGGTAATTAATGGTGACGCCATACTATAAAACATTATGTAGCCACTAAAAATATCTTGAAAATTTTTTTATATAAACATTTATAAATGTTATACTATGAAGTTAAAAATTATAGTGTAGGAATATTCAAGTTTTGCCTGCTATTGATAAAGTTTGCAGAGAAAAAAACTATGACAAAATGCCAATCGTGACTCATAGAGATTGTGTGTTTTTCCCTTTTCTCCCAAATTTTCTAGTGAAAACATTTCTAATCAGAAAAACATGGATAGGAATACATTGTAACTGGAAGTGTTACAGTAGATGATAGTAAAGCAAAAAATAGAAGGACATAGAAAGTCCCTGTAATCGAGAAAGGAAATTTTCAAATACCAGGAATTAAACTGTATGACACAGGATTTATCAGATGTTATGCCAATTATGCATATAGTCTGTAAAAAAAAAAAAAAAAAGACCTATAAATATAGGGAAACAGCAATAGCACTCGTCTGTTCCCTCAGCGTCCTGCCCCAGAACTTGATTTTGTGCATACCACGAACATTACCACAAATACATGGGAATTAAAAAATTGTCCTGTGTCACTTACTGTTCGGTTTGGAGACAAAGAAGGCCTTTTCCGCATGCATTGGTAACAGACACCATATGTCACGTGGCTGTGCCCCCAAATTGTACTTAGAAGGAATTCATAATTTTATTTTATTTTTTTTAAAGATTTCATTTATTTATTTGACAGAGACAGAGAGCACAAGCAGGGGGAGCAGCAGAGGGAGAGGGGGAAGCAGGCTCCCCACTAACCTAGGACCCTGAGATCATGTTCTGAGCTGAAAGCAGACATTTAACCAACTGAGCCACCCAGGTGCCCCAGAATTCATCATTTTAAATGCTTTTGTTATTTAAAAAAAAAATTAAATGGCCACAGCAGAGCAATTATGTTTTTAGTGGAGGGAAAAAAGAATGGAAAAGTAAGAATGCAGGCACAAAGGTAAGAGCAGAAATAAATTCGAAAACACAAGTACAGTAGGACAGACGATAGCACGGAAAGCTGGTTCCTTCCTCCTGTCCTTTATTCATTCATTCCCTCGACAGTCCTCGGGCACGTCTGAGCGCCAGGGCTCTGTGCGGAGAGTTCCTGCCCCCAAGGCCTAGAGAAAAAGGGGCAAGAGGACAGGTTGGCCAGGGAAGGATATGTGGACCCCCACACGGAGGGTCCCCCACAAGGAGAGTCACCTGTGTTATGGACAGTCACCCACAATGTGAGGTGTCACCCACAAGTCAGAGAAGACAGGACAGACCCTTTTGGGGACCACCATTGGTCTCTGAAAGGATGGTCCCCTGCAAAGAGTTCTGGGTTCACGGGCTGAGAGAGGACAGAGGGAAACCACACCCTGGAGACATTCAGGGCAAAAGCAAAATAAATCTAGGACATGGGTTTAGGCTGGAGTTGCAGGCCGATCAAGGGAGGTCCCTGCTGGGTCTGTGGTGAACCAGCTGGTTGTTTGCCCTGCCAGAACAGGACAGGATGGAGAAGGAGGAGGGTGGGGAAGGGCACTGCCCGCAGGGAGGGAGCCTCAGGCCCTATGGTCCGTGGATCTTGGGGAATGAGGTTGGGAGGATCAGAGTTGAAAGGCAGAGCCGGTGAGGGCCCCGTGAGGTTAAGGCAACCCCACTGAGAGCCCTCAGCAGCCCTTCTGTGAGCTCAGTGCAGAGCACAGAGGGAAGCACAGAGGTCCCAGGGACCATCCAGGGTAGGGGACAGAGACGGAGCTCACTTGGGGCCAAGGCCCCCTGGTCAGAATTGGGGCAGTGCCTGTGTCTGCCAAGGTTTAGGAAGTCATGGCTGGGAAAGCGCTCAGGGATCCAAACGTGGGGGTGGTCTGATTGGCTCTGAGGATGTCCAGGAGTTGCAGGACTCCAGGCAGTTCAGAAACCAACCAAGAGCCACCCACCCCAGGGCCTCAGGCTGCAATATTCCAGGTGGCCACAAGATGGCAACAGAACGATGTGTCTCTTTCCACGCTGGCGCCCTGACAACTGTAAATTAAAAATTCATTATGTTTAGTGACAGAGTCCCAGTTCTTGTTGCAGAAAGCACACACAGAGAACATTTACGTAGAGTAAGTTAAGTCGGCTTGTACCTGGGATAGTCTGCCTCTCCGGGATCAGGGCCAGGGACTCACTCAGCTGAACCTGCCCGTCCCTGCGGAGCCAGGCTGGGACCCTCCCCCGGGACAGCCCTGTAACTCCCAGGTCCACCGGGCACCCCTCCCTGTGCACAGCATCTGTATCTCTGAACAATCTTGTGTAAATCCCATCATTTTAAAGATGCACCGGGTATGTCGACTCTAGTGGAGCCAGGTTGAACCCCGCAAGCACCAGGCTGTGTTGCAGACAGGCCTTGCCCGGGATGGCCGGTGGGTGCTGGGCCAGCCTGGGAGCTCCTGGGGGGAGGACTGGGCCATCTGGAGCACCTCGAGAGCTCTGAGCCCACACAGAATCAGATCAAGGCCCGGGGAGCATTTGGGACAGCTTCAGGTCCTCAAGGAAATGGACAAAACTGAAGTGGAGTTGTCCTTAGCCCTGCCCCGCCCCCGCCTCTCCTCCCGGATCAAACCCTGACCGCAGGAATCTCTCCCTTGACTGTGAGTCTCCTGGATCAAAATTTGGAGCTTCGAAAACATTGTTCTTTCCTTTGATGAGGATTTTCAGTGTCTGCCCAGAGCCGAGGTTCAACATCCTACACGTTGCCCTAGCCGAGAAATTAAGTTTCTGGATTCCAGTTTCCTAATGCCAACCCTTTTATCTCCCTTCTGTAAATCTAACACTCTGTAAAGGGTGTTGACTTAATTTGACAACTAACAGCAATTCTGCTTTGTAAATTCCTTATGTCTCCTGCCAAATCCCACAAAAACAAAACAAAACTTGTTGCCTTTTTTGTGGGATTGGAACGAGAAAAAGCCACATAAAAAAGAATGTCTACGTACGTTGCAGATCTTGTTGCTTAATGTCGCTAAGTTCATTTGATGAATTTCTTAAATGGATTCGTTCAGAAAACAAGGTTATCTTCCTTGCAAAACTGGTAAGTTTTCTTTGTCAGATAAGGAAGACTACATAGCTCATCAGGTTTCCCATTTCGCCTTGGCTTCCAGGAAGCTCGGAGTTTAGTGTAATGATCAGTCTCATTGTCAGTCCCGATGACCTCTCCTTCTTTGACCATTATCCTTTTAATTTTGTTGTGTTAATATCTGGTGTGTTTGTGTGTGTGTTTTTTCTAATACTACACTGCTCCAGTGCCTTTGTGAAAGCAGGCACGCCTTCTTCTGGGACTTAACCCGTGGAAAGGGATGAGTAAAACACGATCCCCACAGAAGGAGTTTGGGTCCCACTCCTTAAAATCTGAGTGTGGCGTGAACTAATTCAGAGACACTGTGCCGAGGGGCAGCAGTGAGTCCGTGAGGAGCAGTGTGAGAAGGCCTGTCCCGCTCCGGCCTGGGCTGAGGCACGGTCACTGCATCTGCCCCCTGGCAGGAGAGGATTGCAGTGTCCACCAGGAGTGTCCTTTGTACTTGGTGTATGAGATACCCGGCTTGGGGACAGCTGGGGCGAAGCTTTGTTGTCACGTAGGTGGCCGTAGTCACTGCCTGATGTGAGAAGGTCGCTGAACCTCTCAGGGCCGCCGTGGGCCTCCTCATCACTAAATTAGGAGCATGGCAGGTGAGGAAGAGGATGTGGAATTAGATTTTACCCAACCTCTAAATGAGGAGTGGCTTTTACATTTAAAAACCGGAGAAGAGGGGCACCTAGGTAGCTCCGTCAGTTAAGCATCTGACTCTTGATTTCGGCTCAGGTCATGGCGTCAGGGTCATGAGATCAAGCCCCGCGTTGGGCTCCACACTGGGCATGGAGCCTGCTTCAGATTCTCTCTCTCCCTCTCTTAAAAAATAAATAAATAAAAAATAA
This sequence comes from Ursus maritimus, assembly GCF_017311325.1. Lineage (NCBI taxonomy): Eukaryota > Metazoa > Chordata > Mammalia > Carnivora > Ursidae > Ursus > Ursus maritimus. The sequence goes on along the minus strand of NW_024424897.1, from coordinate 16,695,338 downwards.
AAACCAGAGAAGAAATGACAAAGAATTTGAGTCTATAAAGACCGAAATATTTGTAGGGAAAAAAAATACATCTACCAGCAAAAAGGGGGCAGAGGAGCAATTTCATAACAATAAAAAAAAAAAATGCAGGAGAAACCAACAATGCAGTCCCATTTATTTTAGTCAAAGAAAGCAAACCAAGTCTTTAAATGTCTGACACTGGCAGCCGTGTGGTGAAACTGACTTTCTCGATGGTGCTCACAGGGTAAAGTAATCCGATCCTTTCAGAAAGCCACTTGGAGAGTCGTATTGACAATCTTTAGAATATTTATAACTTTGACCCAGAAATTCTACTTCTGGGACTCTGCTATGAAAATAATCCATAAAACAGAAAGAACTCCTTGCAGAAAGATGTGCGTGGCCAGACTGTCTCTGTTATTCAAAATAAATATCTGACCATACAGATGTCATAAAACGGAATATGACATATTATTTAAAATAATGCTTTTCATGACTGTAGGTAAGACAAATGCTTAGAAGGTGATGATACTTGATAAAGCAAGATATAAATGTGTATGTAAAGAATTACTACCCTTTCTATGTACATGACGGTAGTTATTTGTAGGTCTGTGACTTCGAGGGAACAGAACAAAAAGTGATTGTGGTTGTGCTATGGTGGCAGGGAGACGGATTTGTTTTTTTGCTTTTTTTAAACTATTTTTCAAAATCATAACGTTATGTTACTTTTCTAATTAAAAAAAATACATAGCTTTTTATTTTAAAGGAACATAGACGAGAATGAAAAAGGTGGGGCAGGTGTGTGCTTACCCGGGTGTTTTGATCCAGACCAGTAAGATTAGGGAAAAAACAGGATGGGGTCCAAGAGAAGATTACTTTATTTTGTCAGGCTAAGGACATCTAAAAATGATAAATGTGAGCTGCTGCCAATGTAATTTAATAACTAATAATTTAATCAAGGAAAGGCCATTTTAACACGGAAAAGTAGGATGGACAGATTTGCTCTCACGTCCACATTTCCTCGTTTTGCAGAGGACCTGTGGCCCCCTTGAGGTCCGGCTCTGGTCTGGGGTCAGGGTTTGGGACCCTTCCCCCCCACAAGCCAGGCTGGGGCTCTGCGACCCCCCCAGCCACAGCTACCCTCACGGATCCCAAGTCTCCGGAGCAGCGGCCCCCACCTGGCATTCACAAAGGACACAATGGAGGGGTTGGTGCCATTTCCAGAATTTCAGAGGGCAGTGCTGGCTCTTACTGGGGACTTGGAGCTCCCCAGCTGGTGGCTATTCTCAGTGACGAACAGAAAGGAAGGCGCACGGTTTCCAAGCAGGGAGCTCCTGCAGGGAGAGACACCAGGGATGAAGAGGTGATCACTGCTCTGGCAGACCAGACACCCCTTTCTCTGTGCCATGGTTGTCTGTGTATTTCAGTTTTTAGACAAATTGAGTAAAAATCAGTCACCACTAAAAGCAGTGATATCTCACGCAGAGGGACGTCTGGATTCGTCTTTCTCTCCATAGAGCCATCTGTGTCCTCCCCGTGAGGTCAGCGTTGCTCAAACCTAGCCGAGCGTCGGAACGAAGCACCAGGGGAGCTTTCCAGAAGCACAGAGACCGAGATTCTCATTCTAGGTCTGGGTGGGGTCCGGGATTAAAAAAAAAATCTGCAGGTGATTCCGGGGCCTGGCAGCCTGAGGACAGCCACAGAGCACTCGTGAACGCTCTGGCGGGCCTGGTAGGCGTGCAAATGAGGACACAGATGGGACTTGCTATTTCTGTTATTTATTCATGCAGTGGCACAACTGACCACTGCTCACGCCGTCCCAGCCTGGTGGACACTGAGCTGGGTGTACAGGTTTACCGGCCTCCGACGTGCTCTTGGGGGGCCTCGTGGTGAGACTTGCCTCCTGGTGGATGTGCTTTCTGAACCCAGTGTTGTAAGGGGGAGCCCACCGCCAGTCACTGCCAGTTCGGGATGCCTTCCTGGGGCAGCTCCCCTGGGAAGGTGAGACTCAGGCCTCCTGCCCTCAGCCTGGCGCCTCATCTCCCTGCCCTGAAGCCACGCAGGGGGCATGTTAGCGCCGAGCGGATGGCTCTGGGCGTGCGGTGTCACTCATCCTTTTTTCTGGCTATCAAAGGTGCAGATAATTAATAAGAAGCTGGATCTTAGCAACGTCCAGTCCAAGTGTGGCTCAAAGGATAATATCAAACACGTGCCAGGAGGCGGCAGTGTGAGTACTTTCACACTTTCCCTGCGCCCTACAGTGGTTCTGGTTTGTAAGAAACGGCATGAGTGTAGACACTTGCGAGACATTGCAGAGAATAAACCGTTCTCCGGTTCAGGGTCTGTCTGTGTTCCCACTACCCATAGCCCAGGCTCCCCACGCCTGTGCCCACTGTTCTAGGGGGCCTGGCCCAGCATTTGTGGGTCCCCTGGACTGTGCAGGCTGCAGGGGGTAAAGAGAAGATGACCGAGCCCCTCTCTATCCCAAACCTGGAGTCCAAGTCCTCACTGCATGACACCCCTGGTGGGCACCACCCACCGCCCAGCACGGGCTCCTGGAAGCCCCACAGCCTGTGTGAGGTTGGGCTGAAGGTGGTGGCACCTGGGACTGGGCTCGGGCAGGTTCACCTTGACAGCCCCGTGGACCGCTGGCTCACCTGTGCTGACGAGCAGACACAGTGTCTTCCTGTCCTCCTCAGGGCAGGAAAAGTCCAGTCTCTGTTCATGTTTGTCCCCTGCATTTGCCAGGGATGAGCAGATCCCTAAGCCTGGGCTCGGGTGTAAAACCAGCCCCACCCCTGGCAGAGACGTCAGGTACCAAAGAGCCCAAAACAGTGCATGAGGGGACACTGCCTACAGCGGTCGGGAGTTGACGGAGAAATGCGGCTTTGCACCCTTTTAAGATTTGGCTTCCTCCAAATGTCATGGGGACTCCTGGTGTCCCCAGTGGGTGAGGGCCTGAGATTTGGGGCTGGCATCCTCACTTCTCACTCATGCACTTGGTCAACTCTGCTGTTACCCTCCGGCTGCTCTGTGGCCACTCACAGTGGGGGCATCGGAGGTGAGGCGCCCCTTCTCCCCGGCCCTCCTCCCCCCGCCTCTCAAGTTGGCTGACAGCCAACTTTTAAACACATCGCAGTGGGAGGGCCGAGCCCCTTTGAGGTCCCCCCTGGGTGGGGAGACGGTTTCCGAGAGCAGGGAACTCACTCCCGGCTGGTGGTGCCAGGGGGATGGCGGTAGCCCTGGGCGGGCTCTCTCTCCAGAACGTGCCCAGCCCGGGCCCGCACCCCTGCATCCAGCAACCCCCGTCCCCAGGTTTATTCTTGCAATGTGCTGCTGCCCCCACCCCGAGCATCTGGACCCCGCCGCTGGTCCCCGCCGCTGCTGCATGGCGCTTCGGTAACGCTTCCTCACCGGTGTCTGCTCCACGTCCCCTCTGTGTCCCCGGCCCTGCTCTCTGGTCCCACTGCTCCCAGAAGCCAAGAGAAGCTGTGGGGAACACCCACGCCCCCGGACTCCAAGTGGAGTGTGGCCGCTATGTCAGCCTTGACTCCTGGTGCATTGGTGTCCTGCACACCTGGCTCCGGCCAGAGGAGGAAGGCCGCGTGCTCTCTCGTGTGACGCCGGTCCGGTCGACTGGTGGCGGATGTGCGGGGGAGGCCTAGGCTACGGGGTCCAGGGGACTGCAGACAGCAGACTGCTCCTCCGGGCGTGAGTTTTGGGGAGACAGTACCTTCCCGCGGCTGCTGGCAGTGCCCAGGATGTCAGGGGACTTGCTGGGGGGCACCCCTGTCTGGCCTGCGCTCTCTGCCCGTCTACGGCCAGCCTATGTGACCTGGCAAAGAGCCCCAGGATTTCTCAGGCTGGCCCTGAGCACCGTCCTTGGCTTGAAGCCACTGCTGGTTTGCAGTAGGAGCCTTCACAGCAAGCTTTCCTGGTGGGAGGTGGCTGGGGGGTTCCAAGCAGCTTCGGTGTTCTGGGGCGCTAGATCCCTGGCCTGGGCCCCAGGCTCTGGCTGGCTGCTCTCCCTTCCCGAGCCTGATGGTGACTTCCCAGCGGGCAGACCCCGCTCCATCTCGGGATCTCCCCAACTCCTGGCTGGCACTGGGCTCTGCTCCAGGGCCTGGCCTCCTCCCTTTCCTGGCCTCCAGTCCGCCTGACCTCCCCTGTCCTGGCTCCTGTCCTCAAGCAATCCCTTTCCCTCTGCCATCCAGGTTCCTCCTCCAGCACGCCCTCCCCTCCACTCCCTGTTCCCTGATCCAGGCTGAGGGGAAGAAGGAAGGCTGGCTCACATTTACTTCCCTCTCCCTCATGCCAGGAGGAGCTCCCTCAGCCCCTTCCCCGCCTCTGGGCACACGCTGCCTCCCAGACCTGACTCCCTCAGAATCGTTCCTTCCCCACCTGCTCACCCTCACAGGCAAGGGCTGCCACCCCTGGGCACCCCCCTTGCCTCGCTCCGCACACACACCCCCCACACACAGCCCAGGGCCACCTGTCGGCCTCCATCGACTCTCCGTCAGTAAACGGCAAATGGCAGCACGATTTTCATTAACAAATAATCTGGAATTGTTCCAGATGATTTAGATAGACGTCAACCTCCCTCCTTGTTTTCTGGTTCACTGGCTCCAGGCCATCTCTCTCCTGGGTCACTCGGGGGCAGGAAGTGGGAGCCATCTCCCCACTCCACGGTGACTGGCGCCTTGTACCCGCAGGTGGCCTCACACAGGTGGCTGCTGGAGGCTCTGGAAAGTGTTCCTCAGGGACCATCCAGGGACACCCCCTCACAACCTTGGCTATGGGCGGAGGCCTGTGGGCGTGCCCCCTCCAGGGAGCTGGGTCTCAGGCTGGGATTGGTGGGCCACTCAGGGGTTGTTACCCCCTCTGGAGGGTGGGTGGCGTGGCCAAGCCACATGCTGGGCCTGCAGCCAGTTCTGAGGAGCCCTGAGGCCTCCCCTACCTGTGTGTGTCCGAGCAGGCTCCGGCTCACGGGGACCGAGCCACGGGTTTCTCTGTGCCACCTGCCCATCTCCTCCTGTCGCTTTGCTCCCAGGCTACGGAACGGAAGGTCCAGGACACTGTGTGTCCAGGCACCAGCTGGCTCTTCCCGCCGAGTGGCCAAACGGCTCTGGGTCCTGCTTGCTGTCACCGCTCTCACTGCGGTGCTAGGGTTTGTGGGAGGCTGTCCTGGGAGAAAGGCCACCCATCAATCCTACTCCGCCCGCTCCTGTGTGAGGCCCTGCGACCAGCAGACCTCGCTTCCTTGCTTTTCCAACACGATTTTCTAAACGTCACACAAACGGATTGTGCAGATCCCTTCTTACCTTGTCCGCACTGAATGTGATGTCCGTGTCATGTCGGGGAAGAGTGACCCTTTGAAACCAGCGGTGTGGGGCCTGCGCCATGACAGAGTCCTGTATTCCCCTGAGGGATGGAGGGCACTGTGGTCCCACAGTTATTTTGTGAAGACCCACTCCCCCGGGGCAGGGTTGGCAGAAGTCCAATGATACGTTTTCCCACCGTGACTAGGGGTGTCCTCGGGCCTGCAGGAAGCACTGTCCCAGCAGGGCCTGGACTGACACAGCAGCTTTTCATGGTGTTCAGCCCGCAGTGAAATCATCCTGTTTCATTCTTTGTTTCCTGCTCATCCTCTCTCACCTCCAGGTGCAAATAGTGTACAAACCCGTGGACCTGAGCAAGGTGACCTCCAAGTGCGGCTCACTAGGCAACATCCATCATAAGCCAGGTAGCCCTTGCAGGAGGCGGGAAGGGCGGGGGGGGGGGCGGGGTCGGAGGGGGGGGGTGCCTTCTCCTGAAGCGGCTGGGGAAGGATGGCGGGACGGCTGAGGAGGGGAGCGCTGGAGGTGGAACTTGCTGGGACCCGGGGTGGGGGCGGCTGGCTGCCCTGTTCCGCTCCTGAGCCGTGCTGGCCAAGGCAAAGCCGGGAGTGAGGGCAGATGCCGGTGTTAAACCCTAACGCGTGGTTCTCCAAGCGGGCGCACGTAGGGCCTCTGGAGCTTGGGGAGGGCCTGATCTGGCTCCCGGAGGCTGGCTTGTGGGCTGTTTCCGTTTGGTCCCCAGCCGACATGGTGGGACGCTTCACCAGCCATCGCCGTGCTCCCACTGTGACTTCGTTTCAACAGAAAATACGGTTGGAGCTCTGCCATGCTTACCTTTCTCCTCGCCATCCCACACCATGTAGAAACCAGAGCTGTCTGTAGATCTTTCTGTGATGATGGGAATGTTCTAGACCTGCTCTGTCCAGCGTGGTAGCCACCAACCACGTGTGACTGTCGAGCACTGGAAATGCGGCTAGTGCAGTTGATGAAAGAAACTAATTTTATTTAATTAAAATTTGAGTGGCTGCATGTGGCCAGTGGCACCACGTTGTCCAGCGCTGAGCTGGAACCTGACTCCCGCCTGGGAGACCAGAGCAGGGACTTCGCCTTGAGCCGGCTTCAGAACTTCAAGCGTTCCCGTGGGGCGAGAGACCGGCAGAAACGTGGTGCGGAATGTGTCTCATCGGGTTCTGGCTCCCCTGGGCCATGTCATGGGGGTTCTGTCTCTTCCACTGAAAACCATCTCGCACCTGGCGCCACCACCCAGCCCCGCTGGAGCAGCTTTCTCGGGTGGCTTCATCCATTCTCCAGAAAGGAACGTTGTCCGTCTCTTCCTCAGGCCATGTCTCCCGTGCGTGGGCTCGGCACCCAGCGTCCAAGGACGGAGGAGGGTCAGGCCCCTTCCTTGGTTAGGGGGCATTTTGCCGTTTCGTGTCACTCCGAGATCTTGCAGGGCTGTGCCTTACAGGTTGACGTAGAAAGACTTCACTCTTTGGAAGGCGACCAGTTTAGAGCGTGGAACCGTTCCTCCTGCGCTGAGCTGACGCTGACCTCACATTAACGGAGGAGGAAGGGCTGTCGAGCAAACATTGGATGCACAGCTTGCTGAGAGAGAGGGAGCAGACTGTTGTCAAGCCCTCTGGAAGGGCTTACTTGGGCGCAAAGCACCTTCTACGGGAAGGATGGTCTCAGCCATGGAAAGGCTGCTGTCTCCCTGGAGTCGCGTGCTCGCCCCCTCTCAAGGCGCGGTGCCTGTGTGTTGTTTCAGGAGGCGGCCAGGTGGAAGTCAAGTCTGAGAAGCTGGACTTCAAGGACAGAGTCCAGTCGAAGATCGGGTCCCTGGACAACATCACCCACGTCCCCGGCGGAGGGAATAAAAAGGTAAAGGGAGCGGGGTGGGGAGGAGGCTGCACTGGGATGTGGCTGTGAATGGAGTGGGCTGGACAAGCCTGGAGCAGTTTCCAGAGGAGGCAGGGGGAGGACCTGTCTCCACCGGCTTGATGTGGATTCTCAGCAACCCCCGGGACCGTGAGTCTCGACCTTCGCTGCCCGTTGCAGTCACCGGGGGGCTTTACGAGATTTGACGCCCGGGCCCCTCTTGGAGACTCTGATGGGTCTCAGGTTCCTCCCGGGCACCTGGAATTTCTAAAGCCCCCAGGTGATTCTTCCATGCGGTTCAAGGTGTGAGCCGCTGTCCTCGGTGATAGCAGTCGGCCGGTGGTTGGCAAAGCATCCACAAAAGGAGGGAGCCAGCCCCAGAGCCCACCCCAGTCCACCGCCAGCCAGTCACGGGAACATAACCTAATTTCTAAATGGGTCACTAGGCAGTTAGAGCCGAACAATGCTGCCAATCCAAGTTCCTGCGGAGCCCCTGCCTGTCTGGCACGGAAACGTCCACGGGGAGGCTGCTGGCCCAGGATTTCGGTGATCCCCGCAGTTTCTCGAGTCTCCGGGTCTCGCTGCGTGAGCACGGGGGAGGGGACACGGGAGGGGGTATGTGGCCCTTAGCAGGCTCCCTCTGGGCACATCACAGGATGGGGGCTCGTGGCCTCACGTTTCCTCTTTTGCAGAAATGCAGCCAAAGCGCCCTCTGGGGGTTCCCCACCCACGCCTGCCGTGCATTTCCTCCCAGCAGTGAAGTTGGTTGTGCCTCCCCGCAGCGGACAGAGCTGTGGTAGAAGGGGGGGGCGTCCAGAATGGGCACAGACTCTGTGACCCGACCTGGCGTGAGAAAGGGTGCTTGCTGCCCGCAGTGGCCCAGCTGGTTGGAAGTGGCAGTCGTCGCATCATGCTGGGCTGGGCGGCAGCTGGGAGCCCCCAGGGCCATCACCCTCCCCCAGTCTGGCTCCTCACCAGGCCTTCTGGAGAGACACACCCATGTAGTGTTTGAGGTGAAAGCCCAACGGTGCCTTTTGGGAGAAGCACCTCCTGGGGTGGTCTTAAAGCAGAGGCTGCCGACTCAGGCCTGGGGACACACCTGACCCCCGGACGAGCTCCCCGAACGCTGGGGGGCTGGGGCGGAGGACAGAGTACTGGCCCTTGGATGGCCTTGCGCTCTCGGGCTCACCACAGTGCCCCATGCGGTCCCCTCTGACCCCAAGGTGGACCCGAAGTGTTTCCAGAGACTCGGCTTCCAAGGCGCAGGAATACTTCTCAGTCCCCGGGACCCCGCGTCCCCCTGCATGCCTCAGGGGAAGTGAGGAAGGGCCCAGTTCTCTGGGGCCATGGAAAAGGTTCTTCGCAAAAGCGCAGAGGCTCTGCTAAGGCCTGGGCACTGGTGACTCCCATCTCTGGAAGCTTCGATGTCCTGAGCAAAGCTCTGGGCTGGACTCTGCTTGGAGGCGTGACCCTGGGCAGGATGGGCAAGTGCTTTGCATGCATTTCTCCATCAGCAAAATGGACAGAAATATCCACATCCCCGGGTGGTGGGGAGACCCAAATGCGAACGTGTTCTGGAGAGTTCCTGGTATTTGTGGCCATCTACAAATGTGAGTCAAAGTCAGGCCTGAGTGTGAACGTCTGTTTTAACTCACCTCTGCTGGTTCAGAAAGGGTGGGCCCGGCCCTGCCCACCACCCAGAAGACATTGTCCTGATCCCAGAGCGTCCCCTCATATTCAGTCCCCCACGTCCTGATGTGATGAGCAAAACTGCTCATGAGCAGTGGGGCACAGGACCCCTGCTGCCTGCGCTCCTTCCAGTTTGGGAGATTTGGGGACATTCCCAGGACCCTCTCACTTTTTTCTACAAGACACTAACATTAATGTTCTTATTATAGCTTATGTCTGAACCGCCTTTTGAATACGGTGATAGGGAAGGGCTCTTCTTTACAAAGCGCTGAACCAAAACGGACACAAGAAGTGTAGAGCCGAAGCAGGAGCCTGGTTTTCCTTCCCACCCACATCCGAGCGCCCTGCGACGGGGGCTCTTCACCCCGGGGCCCGCGGGCTCCCGAACTCGCGCAGAATTGTGGGCAGGGGAGCGCATGCCTGCCGGTGCATACACTTCCTGGCTTCACCAGATGCACAATGGCTGGCCCCGGATCCGAAAGCATAGGGAATCCCTGTGTCCACCTCTTTGGGTCTCATCAGGAGTTGTACAAACTGCCCACATCTCTAGCAAATGTTTTCGGAGTGTCCCGGGCATCCTGTGGGGCACAGACCTCTGGACCCCTGGCTGTGTCATCGTTTCTGTACTTGAAACACCGTCCAGTGCTGCCCACGGCAGCTGCCACCTCCGAATTCCCGTCACCGGCGACGCGGAGGAGGGTGCGTGGCTCCCACTGGCCTGACTCTGGCGGTGTCCCTTCCTTATCTCCGGCTTCTCCTTCATGAGTTTTTTTTTTTTTTTTTTGAAGATTCTATTTATGTATTTGAGAGAGCATGAGAGAGAGCAAGAGCACAAGCAGGGGGGAGGGGCAGAGGGAGAAGCAGGTTCCCCGCTGAGCAGGGAGCAGGACTCGATCCCAGGACCCCAGGATCATGACCTGAGCTGAAGGCAGTGCTTCACCGACTGAGCCCCCCAGGCGCCCCTCCTTCACGCTTTCACTTGCGACTTGTTAGTATCTATTAAAATCACATGCACACGCCTTCCGGGCGCCAGCCCTTCCGCTGCTAGGACACACTTGCCCGCGTGTGAAGTGCCGTGCACACCCAGCTGCTCAGACACAGCGTTGTTTGTGCCAGCCAGAGATGGGAACAGCCCGGGTACCCGCGCACAGGGGAGCGGGGGCGTCTTGGTACCAGGTGATGGAATCCACGCCACGGGCAACGAGCACCAGGGAAACCGGGTGCTGAGAATGGAAGGTATTAGGTCAAAAACCCGAAGCGCAAAGCATGTGGATATTGTTATTGTGTGTGTTAAATATACAGACACACCTCTTTTTGTGTATCACGTGTTGGTGCACGTGTGGAATCTCTGGAAGGGCACACAGGAAACGAACGACGGTCCCTGCGTCTGGAGAAGGGAAGCGGGTGGCCGGCGGGCAGGTGACTGGGAGCTGTGCGCAGGTGTCCCCCCACCCCCCACGGCTCCCTCCCACCCCGGGGCCTGTCGGCAGGCCGGGCTCGCGCCCCTTTCTGTGGCTTCACTTGCCCTCCCTCGCCTCCTGTCTTGCAGATCGAAACCCACAAGCTGACCTTCCGCGAGAACGCCAAAGCCAAGACCGACCACGGGGCGGAGATCGTGTACAAGTCGCCCGTGGTGTCCGGGGACACATCTCCGCGGCACCTCAGCAACGTGTCCTCCACGGGCAGCATCGACATGGTAGACTCGCCCCAGCTCGCCACGCTAGCCGACGAAGTGTCCGCCTCCCTGGCCAAGCAGGGTTTGTGATCAGCCCCCGGGGCGCTCAGTGATAGTGGAGAGGAGAGTGTGGGAAAAAAAAGAATAATGATCTGGCCCTTCGCCCTCTGCCCTCCCCCAGCTGCCCCTCACAGATCGGTTAATCGGTTAATCGGTTAATCACTTAACCTGCTTTTGTTGCTCGGCTCTGGCTCGGGACTTCAAAATCAGTGACGGGAAAACGAGCAAATTTCACCTTTCCAAATTGACGGGTGGGCTCATAATAATAAAATATTTTTAAAAACATTGAACAAGATGGCCACACCCGACATTACCTTGGGCAATTACTTTCGATTCTTTTTTTTTTTTTTCCCTCTGAGTAGCAGAGGGAGGTGAGGCTCTGAAAGCTGCCTCTAGGGCATCTCAAGGGACTGGGGGCGCCCCGCTCTGCCCCATCCTGGGGGTGTCACAGAGGCAGCGGCAGCAACAAAGGATTTGAAACCGGGTGCCGTGTTGGAGCCGCAGGCCGATGTCAACCTTGTTGGGGGGGCGGGTGGGGAGGGTTGGGGAGCCCTGGGAGAGGCTGGGTGGGGGGAAGGAGAGGGCAGAAGGGAGAGCCTGGGGGGGTGAGAGGTGCTCGGTGGGGAGGAGCCGCTACCCTCTGCCTGGAAGGGCAGCAGGAAGGGCAAACTGCCTCTGCCGCCCACAGCAAACTTGGACCAAGTGGCCTCCTGTGCTTGGTGGCCCGGGGTCTGCTGTGGGTCAGTGAGCCACCCTCTGGAGAAGGGATAGTGGTGGGAGGAGGTGGTCGGTTGGCGGAAGGGTGGCCCCCTGCGGATCACTTCCTCAGAGAAGACTGACCTTGATGTCCCCAGTGCTGGCCTCTTTCTCCTTCCCTGCAGGGTGGGGGTGCTGAGCTGAGGGGCTTCCCTCGGCCCCACGGAAACCCTGTTTTATTGAGTTCTGAAGGTTGGAACCACAGCCACGATTTCGGCCACCTCACCGATCTGGGACTTTAGGGCTAACCAGTTCTCTTTGTAAGGACTCGTGCCTCTTGCGGGCACCCGCCTGTTCCCAGGCCCGGGCCTCTGGCATCTCGGGAGTGTGCGGGGCTCCGGCGGGTGGGTCCTGAGCCTCCTGTCCCTCCCACGGCTCTGCAGCCACCTGTCTCCCCCACCATCCCTGCCATGCCCGTGTGTCTGCTGTGCGGAGCCCAGTCACTGCCTGTCCCCCTCATTACGTCGCGCTGCCCCGAGTCCCCAGCCTCACCACGTCCCTTCTCAGCAACGGACGTTGTTCAGATGCGGGAGGCACCTGCTCTCATCTGAGGGGCTGAGTGAGAGTGAAGCCCGGGCACAAGGTGAGACCTCGGTCTCTTGGTTTAAGTTCTACTCAACAACTGGTGTGTCCCCCACAACGAACCTGATGACCTTCCTCAGTTTCTTACCACCCCCCCACCAGACGTGAGCCAGGGTGGGCTCAGCGATGACCCGGGATGTTTTTGCCTTGTTCGCTTGGAGAGCCTTTTCCTCCCAGAGGGCCTGGTCCCCTTCCTGAGCTGAGCTGGCGGCAGGACGGCTGTCCCGGTCCCAGAGGCGGCACCGGGACAGGCAGGCGAGGCCCCCAGGGCAGGACCACACTCCCCCCCCGCCCCCCCCACTTCCGCCCAAGCTCGTGACCGCCAGCCTCTGAGAGAGACCCGCCGCCGCCCCCGCGCCCCTCGGAAACGGTTCTTCCCCGTCCCAGCTGGCAGCCGTGCCGTCTGTCCTGCCGGAGCAGCTGAACATATACATAGACGTCGCCTTTCCCTCCCTGTCTGCACCCCGTCGCGTTGTAGTCGGATTTGTCTGTTTATGCTTGGATTCGCCAGAGTGACTATGATAATGAAAAGAAAAAAAAAAAAGGACGCATGTATCTTGAAATGCTTGTGAAGAGGTTTCTAACCCACCCCGTGGGGTCCTTGATGTCTCTCCCCGCCACACAC